>NC_141687.1:337487992-337938298 GCF_964263255.1 Lissotriton vulgaris | reverse complement strand
TATAACTCTATACAGCAAAGGCATTGATCCGCTGCAGCTGGCATTAATCGCGGGGGGTTTGGGCAGGAGGGAGTGGCCGGGAGGTTCGGGCTGGATGGCGCCTATGGGGAGGCCTTTTTCTCCATTTAGGCTGCATGCAGCCTACATGGAGAAAAGGCAGAGTGCTCATGACTGGTTTGGTCGGCCCTGGCGCCAACCAAACAGTCAGATCCCTCAGCAGTGGGCAAGGCACATCTCCCCTGCCGAAGAGCAGACCCGGCCACCCCAACCAAACCCTTCTGCTTTCTCGCAGTGCAAGAAGCAGAAACCGAATGGTAGTTTTACCATTTTATGTTACTTGATACTGTAACAGGAAAGTGGGTCTCGTGTTTATTCGTTTGCCCAATTAGACAAAGTACTAAACTTTGCAACAAAGACCCTCTATAACATTCCAAAACATAATCCAGATACCTCCACAAAGCGTCTGCTAAAAATAGAGCTCTGTACAAGTCACTGATCATGGTCATCAAAGTCATGGATGGCTTCTCTCCTAACAACCTCTCCTCTATCATCAACAGATATGCCCCAGCTCGTAACTTGGTCTCACCCACCCTACATTTTCTGACCAATTAAAACTTGCATGTGCTGTTTGCAGACCTCGGACCTTCTATTTACAAGCACCTCAGTACTGGAATTCTGTCCTGCAGAATTGCGATCATCTCTCTGTTAGCCTCTTTCAAGAGCTCTCTCAGGGATCACCTGATTGTGCCCAACACTGTAAGTGTATATGTATGTATGTATGTGTGTGTGTGTGTGTGTGTGTGTGTGTGTGTGTGTATGTGTATATGTATATATATATATATATATATATTACCCACATACACGCGCGCACATACATATATGTTTGTGTATTCATGTCTGTTACCATCCACTGCCCGAAAATTCAATAACTTTCTTTATATGTTCTCACCATAACTGATTACTGTGCGATTTCTGTTCACATGACTGTGAACAGCTTTTCCTGTTGAAATGCCTTTTGATGCTACTTTAATAAATAGATAAATGTGGACGTGAAGATTCAGGTGAGTGTCTAGAGTGAACAGGAATTATTTTGTTCTGGCTTTAGCTCTCTTATGATGCTTTGTAGTGTCCAGCCATTGTAAAATTCAGAGATGTTCTTTCCAGTGCAAAGCAGTTGAAACTTGCTTTTGACTGGTTTTAGTTTCAATGACAATTGGGCTTCCGATGTTGTCCAGCTTGGGTTGTAAGGATTTCAGTTTAGTAGTACCACCAATTGACGCTTCACCTGTGTGCCTACTGTTAAGTAGCTTATCTCTTTTTCAAGTATCCATGATCCCAGTAGTTTTACTTGAATGTTAAACAAGGTGTGAGATTTTGCTTATCCTTGAGGCACTGTATTCCACAGAAGAACATGGTATCTCGATACTCTGTATGTATGAATTGATTTCCACATTTAAAATATTTATGCACCCTCACAAAGCCACCTACAAAAACAGATTCATGAAATAAATGTAACCCCTTTGCAAAAAACATCCATTAAGAACAGAACTGTCATGATGCTGCCTTCCATATGAACTGATAAGGTGGTAAAATCCTCATGCCTCGTAAATGTGCTTTTCGGTGAAACAGCTGAAATGTAACCTCAGATTTGTGTCTTTTCTCCTCCCCTTAATGCCGTTGCACACTTTAGCAAATGAACAGCAGTGAGTTTATGATTACATTGTGGATGCTTTTATATTTATGCATGCATTGTTTTAGCACTCAATTGGTTGTGACCACGAAAAGGAATATGTCGTCATAACAAATCAATAAAAACTGGAACCCTATATTTCCCCTTCTTCTAACCTTTATCGTATATCTCCAACTCTTTTTTTTCCTGCTATGTATTTTTACTTGTTCCCCATTGTCAAGAATATTGGAATATTGTGATAGCATTTCGGAGACCGATCAGTGGGCTATTTCTTCATCTCAGCAAAGTGATAAAATTTGTCCTACAAGTACTGTTTAATCTTCCATGCAACTAGCCCACATCTCACTGCCAGCAACATGCTGTATGCTTCTCTGGTACTCCATAGCCCACTTCAAAGTATCACTTTGAGTTTTTTAGGTGATTAACTACTTTTTAGGTCGAGGACCGAAAGGCTGCGCTTGCGCAGTCTCGGGTCGGAGATTTAATGATTTTTAGTACGGGGCTTGAACCCGCCTCTCTCTTCCATTGGCTGGCTCCCTAAACGGAGGCCAGCCATTGGATGAGAGGGGCATCTCTCAGTTCAAGCCCTGTCTCTTTCGGATTCGGGGGCGTGTTTTGTTGCGTTCTTTTGACTGTGACGTCATCCGTCACTCAGAACGCCAAAAACACGCTCCTGAATCCGAAATTTTCGGAGTTGCGGCCGCCATTTTGCGTTTTTCTTGGGGTTTTTTGCACTGAGCAGCGCCCTCAGGACAGCCCATTTTCTGTAGTGCCTGTCCTGCACAGCAGTCCTCTTCTTTGTGTGGGAAGACAAATATTTGTGTGCCCGGTAAGGGATGACACTAGATGACACTAGAGATCCTCTAGTGCCACATCAGTGCTGCACAGCAGTCCGTCGTTTGTGTCATGACTCTCCCGGCTCAGTTACCTGGAAGCGGAAGCGCAGCTGTCAAAACTTTGGTACAACTTTCAGTTAAACACGGGCAGCTGCAGGGAACAGGCACAGACCAGGAGCCGCGATTGACCTGTGGGCAGAGGAGGGAGGACATGTGCTGTATGGCAGGGTTGGTAGGCCCGGTAGGCCACACCACCGCCCCCCATTCCCCACCCCCACTCTCCCCTCCCGTAAAAACAATTGTTTTTAATTTTGTTCTGAATTTGATGCTAAAGTACAAGTATGGGTCGCCATATACTATATCCTCAGTGTCTAGCAGCAGACCAAGGTCAAAGCTGAAGGCTTGAAATAGCTCTCGCCGCCCACCCCTCTGGTGAGGCTGTGGGCAGATACAGCTGGTGCCCATCCTGGCAGAGGAAGAGAGCAGACAGCAAGTGGGTGTGAGGATTAGAGTAGTGAGGGGCTGGTGGTGGGCAGTATTTGGATTATAATTAACCCATCCATCTGCGGTTGTATGAGGACCCCGTTTGATTAGATGCCGCTCTGATCACAGGCCGCAAAGATATAGAGAAGGAATCTATTTAGAAATACAAATGGGAACAGCTCGGCCCACCGGAGTGGTGGTGCGTGGAGGTCTGCCTAATTACAGACTATGGTTCCGCCCACGTCACAGGCTGAAGTTATATGGCGGGGACCTCAGAGGATGGAAGGGAAATGCACGGCTCCAGGTCATACCTCGGTAGGAGTGTGGCCATCGACCCGATACATAATAAGGCAGAATGAAAACGCGCATTTGGCTTTTGTAGCGTCATTCACCCCCCATGGGCTTCAGTGCGCTTTGCAGCCTGCCACTTTGTGCAACGGGGACCCAGCAGATACCGTTGTCAATTTAACCATCGCCATGCTGGTGCTGGAAAGTGGCGTACCAATTGCGCCATGGGCGCTAATGCAAGCATGGCAATTGGGCTCCCAACTCCTGGATTTGTAGTAAACAAAAAAAAGGCAACTAATTAGGTAAAGCCCCGGTGACAGCCACGCCCCTGAACTGAGGTTTACTGGAGAGTCACCTAAACTAAGGATTGGGCTAGAGGATTGCATACTTGGTGATTTATGGCATTTGCCTAGCCTGTGTGTCATGAGCCGTAAAGCAAGAATAACAAATTACCCTGCGCCCTACCGGCGTCCATTAAAATATAGGCATCATTTGGGCGCCATGAGCCTTTCATCCCTAGACCCCAGTGTCACTGCACCTGCTACAGTCATGGTTGGTGCGTCCCTACTTACACGTCTCCCTAATCTGTTTTTCCTACTCTCCTCCTTATCCTCGCCCCTCTCTCCTTTTGACTTTCTCATCTCTATCTCATTCCTGTCTCTTTGTATCATTTTAAGTCTCCCATCAGTCCTCACCTCCTTCCTCTCTGCCCTCCTTGAGATCCATATGTCTAGCCTCTTTCTCTTCCATTGCTGCCATTGCTCCTCTGTATTTGCTGCTTTCTTTATCATCATTATCCACTTATCCCTTTATGTCACTGTTCCCTCTACTCCGCTCCTTTCTGTCGTCCACCGTTCCCTGTTCTTTCATCTCTTTTCTTTCTCTTCTTCATTTCTCACTTTTCCTAGACTCTCCACCCCGCCACCCCACTTCACCCACCCTCTGGGGGGCTCGAACTACAGATGGCACTACAGCCTGGGCACCCTCTCAACACTTGGACCCGTTGCCACTGCACCGGCTGCACCACCAGAGTCATGCCCCTGCTGCTACACCAGGCCAGGAGCAACGCTGAGCAGAGGACGAAAGGGGTGTGCTTAAGATCACACCGACTGGAGGTATCTGAGCCGGGAGCTGGATCTCAAGAGGTTCGGTAACAAGCATTTACAATGCAATGGTCTCGGCATTATTAAAGGTAGAGCTATTGGCATTGCTCATGACTTTTTATTTTTTATTTTAAATCATAAATAAATGGCATTGTCATTTACATTGCCAATAAGTCATGCTATTGGCATTGTAAATGACAATGCCATTTATTTAACAATTAAGCTTTTGGCAATGCAAATGACAATGCCATTTATTTATGATTAAAAAAAGTCATAAACAATGGCAATAGCTCTAACTTTAATAATGCCGAGACCATTGGATTGTAAATGCTTGTTCCCTATGACCTCCTTCCATACTCCTGTCTGCCAGAAGTACTCTGGTCTATTAACGGTACCCTCAATCTGTCATCAAGCCTACATGTGCACCTTCCTGTGTTATGTCTCTCCAGCTGTTTGCCCTCTTGGATTGAATGCCCTTCTGGGTGACCTCGGAGCCTCCTGTCCTTATCAGCAGTCAAAAGCGATTCTGTGGAGACAGTGTCAGAAGTGGATGTGCCCCTTGCCCCTCAAGCCCACTCTCTATATTAGTTATTTGTGGCAGGGAACTTTACTAGTGGCTGAGTTGGCTTGATGAATGAAACTTGTAGAGATGCTCCACGGGCTGCCAGTATCATGGTGTATTAAATTTAGAAAGGTTTGGATTGTCCATATATGATTCTGAGGGCAGTTTGTAGCTCACACAGATACTGGGATCTGAAGAACTTCAGATCCCGGTATCAGTGCCTGCCTACTAGGTTCAGATTTCAGAAACTGTGCTATGGTTGGAAACTCATTTTCAGTAGCTATCCTAACACTTCTACAACCCTCTTGCTTTGAACTCGGACTTGTTCCAGAACACCATTCTTTTGCAGAGAAAATTAAATTAAAACTTTGCTTGTTTTCAGTTATGTGTAAATTTATTGTCTAACTACTGTTTCAGCCTATTAAGAGAGCCAAGAAACCTCATGGCACAACAAGTGTGCTGTAGTGGTAACATGACATACCATTATAGTCCATTAGAACGTTTTCATTCTTTGCTCGAGGCAGAAGCTAGACAGAAGGCAATGAAAAGGTAACTAGATCCGAGTGAGAAGAGTACTTAGTCAAGGCAGTGGTCTCAAGACCTTGACTGTGCATGCAAAGCCTAATTTATCTTGAATATGACCACATTGGGGCATCTGACGTTAAGGTTTTTCAGTAAAGGAGCCACAATGGCTTGTTTTATCTTCTCGGAGGGTGAAACACAGATGAACAATGTGCAGCATTGAACTAGGATTATAAAAATGGAATTTCAGATGTCTAAAAAAACTCAAGAAAGGGCATTATCCTGAAAATGGGCTTTGAGTCCATTAATTGAATGGTATGCTACGTGCAGGGAGTTTGACAATAAATTGCTGCCTATTTGATAAATGTATGTCATTAGGTAATTTCAGAGCCTTTTCTAAGGGAACCACTGAGTAAGCAATGTAGACCAAGGTTGGTGACCAGTTAATTGGAAGGGTTGTCTGCTTCAGAGATTAGTTCTGAGATTGTCTTGCTTATATACTTGATAATTAATTAACAACGACTGCCATCTGTAAGTATGAAGTTGAGTGTTGGGACAGTTCCTTAGTTGTCTGTTTTAATATTTCTTTTGTCACAAGTAGTTGGTGAACCGTGAGTTGGTTTGTGACTAGTCTGCTTTCAATGTGATATGAAATGGGTGTAGACAAACCATTTACAGGTCTGATGAACTAAGGTTTCTTTGTTGAACAATGAGGTGAGGTTGAGGTTACCAGGGAATCTTCAGAGAACAATAACTCGGATACCACCTGTACATATGAAAAGAAAATTATTATTGGGTCCTTATCAGCCTGAGGCAGCCTATTTTATGTTTTTTGGCCCTCAGGCGCAGTGAAGTGTACCTAGAGGGGGACTGGCACACGTGTACTGGGACACAGGAGCCATTCCTGGGATCTGAGGAGTGTCTTTTACACTGATGACTCACCCAGGTGGAACCATAGCAACCTAAGCAAACACAGGGGACTCGTACTCGAAGTACAGGGGTGGACCATTAAGGGGGATGATGCTCATTGGGTTAATCTCTACTACTAGGGATGTCCGGCTTATGTGAACACACACAAACACACTTTCTCTTCTATATTTATCTCTCCCTCCCTCTTTTACTATCTCCCTCTCTTGCACTGCCTTTTTTCCTCTTCTCTGGTTCCTTCAGTCCAATCTCTTTCTCTCAATAGGTCTTATTAAAAATCTATTCGGCGTGGTTTCCCTGAAGAGTGCCATAGAGAACCAATAAACTTCACTACGAGGGGTACAGACAAAGGCTTTAACTCAGAATTCCTAAGTATACTGATACCAAGTAGGCATTCACATGTAGTCCACTGAGGAGGGTACACCCTGGGGATAAAAATAACATATCTCTGCTTGTTAGCACGTTAAAGCTGGCTACTGTTTTGAAAAGGAAATGTAAAAGGGATAATTGCACAATCACACAACACGGGTAGGTAGATCTGGATTTTATTCCTTGTAAATTGCCTATCTCCAGTGAGAGGGATTGCATCCTAAAACTGATAACAAAATTGGTTTTCTACAGATCCTACCATTCATTCCAAGGAGGTTTATAATTTAGAAATAGAGGACGAAGAGCGATTGCTGTCTTTTCCTCTGTATGCCTACTGCCTTCACTTGACCCAGAGATATTTTTTGTCACTTTAGCGTTTATGGGTAACAAACTCCAAATCCAAAGCTTGGTCTTGGAAAAAAAATAAACTTGCAGATTAGCAGACACAGCGTGTTTTTACTTGTTTTTTGTTGAATTTGCAGTTTCTCTCTTTTGATGAGTCTGAGTTGGAGTAGACGTTTAAATAATTGCATTTTTTGTGGAAAGCCAGATGTTCGTCCTGAAAGCTTTCATTATTCTTGTAAGCAGCGGCTGAAATGTAAAACCTCATGTTTCTGGTTGAGGTGGTTGAGCCCACTTGTGACCTTGCTATCTGTACTAAAAAATCTTTCATGTTGTATCGGAACTTATATTTTTGTCTTGAGTGAATTTGCAACTTGTATATGTAACTCTAACCACTAGTTTCTGTAGTAGATATATGTACTTACTACCATTCTTATGTGAGTTTGATCTGTTTCGTATCTTTTATGTTATTCATGTACTCTGAAGACCTTATGTAATGTAAATGGTTCTATTGTAAAGTGTTCCGACACCTTCGGGTAAAGTTTGCGCTATATAAAAATGCATAAATAAATCCCTTCCACTGACATCCCTTCCAACGGGGATGGAGGACCTTCATGTTTTTAAAAAACTGGAGCCATCAAGGCTTCTTTTGATTTAGAAAAAAGGCTCTGACAAGTTTAGTGAGTCCGTGTTCATGACCATAGCAAGATTACATTGTTGAAAGAAATTATAACTGTATAGTTGTCGTTGTTGGGGAGATTTGTAATGGGCCCAAACACCCACAAAAGTGGGATGAGGGAGCCACAATTCCACTTTGTAGCTAGGCGAAATACTAGCACAGTCTACTTGGAAACTAGTCAGGCTGCCACTACCAAATTGGTAGTGGCAGTTAGCGTTCCGTAGGGGAGGTCTAATACCATCTCATCTGGTTTTTTAAATTAAAAAATTATAATGGATTGGTATTCCTGATACGTAGTTTGAGGCTAGCTGTCCTGCTTTAGCAAAACAAAAAGTAAATTAATAAACAGAGGTCTCCAGATGACATGCATCCTAGTGGACATGCATTGGAGTAGCACCATTACACGAGGCCAACAGGCGGAGCCTGGTCATTAAGTTTGCTCAGCGTTGTAATGATAGGACCCTGACCGAGGGATCCTGACATGTTGTTGAGAGATTTAAAAGCTAAATGAGAATTAAACGGATTGCTTATGACTTTTTGTACCTAAGCCACATTCTTTGAGCTTGTAGTACTGCAAGTATGTTTGATAGGTACAACATGGGATAGCTATTAGTAGGGTGAGGAGTAACTGATGGGGGCTTCTTTCACGACTGTGCCTTGTGTTTACTCAATTTCCCATAAAATAATATGTTTTATTGCTACAGGTTATATTCTGATTTGACTTTGAGCTTTAAATGTATTGATAGACAGATGTTTACAGGTTTGGCCATAATAGAGAAGATACACTGCAAAACATGTTAAGCCATCCTGATACATTACTTCCTATCTTACGCATCTTCACTAACTGGAACTTATAAATATTTGCTGTTAAAATGGATTTCTATAAAATGAATATATTATACATTTCCCACTTTGTCAGCACTACTGTTCAATGTGTTAAACGCTTGCCACTGGCATCTGCTGTGATTTGCAGGTCACATGCTCTATACCCACTAAAGCTATCACAGCCTTCCATCATTCAAAGTCCAGTAAACCCAATACCAGTAGGTTGGGTAAAATCTACGTTATTTACACCACTAGAAATAAAGAAAACTGTGGTCTGAGGCGTTGTAAATAACAAACTATTGATATATATGCTTCTGCAGGCTCCTGCAGCACTTCAATAACGATTGGTTCGGGTACACTGTAGAAGATGCTATAATATACACGTAAATATATGGGTGGACTGATTGGCTGCCCAACTATATTACAAATGCAATAGTGCGATGCAAATGATAGAAAAAGACAGTAGACATGCTTCCTGGGAACATACATGTTTGGTTGTGAGTGACCTGTATAGCCGGTTTACATTTTAAATAAGATGAAAAACGGGAATGGTTACAAAGAGGTAACTACCATCTAAAAGAACCCCTGAAACGTGATCTTTCCGCCTGCCCACACTCTGTGAGTTGAACAGCTGAAAGAGTTTTCCAGTTCATGCCAGCCCTGAAAACGACTGCGCTATCCAAGATGGAGTCTGAAATACAGGTTGTTGGATGCATCTGGCCACTCACAGGACTTCTCAAGATAAAAAAAACTTTTAATTTACACTTCCGCAACAAATACTCTAGGTAAAACGAAACTTCAAAACAAAGTACACAAGGAAACAGGACAGCAAGAATTGGGATAAGAATGTGACAAGAATTCTATCCTGGTTCAACTCCCGATAAAGTTTCGGAACTTGTAAACCGCGCATGCGCTGTGGACGGGGAGAGCCTGGCACACGACTCGAGGACCTCTCTTAACATCCTCGAGGCGCGACTATCCAGAGACCGGCAAATTAAAAACAAATGTTTAAACAACCTCAACTTTTACTCCCATTGCCCAGAACGATCGAACTGTGTGCTTCATGTAAATAAGGTAATAACCCTATGCTTTCACTGCCTATATTGAGGTTTTTTTATTTCAATTGAGGGGTTTAATGGTTTACTTTACACAGATATTTATTTTTGTTGTTCCTGGCATAGGCTGCTAGATTCAATCAAAGTAACCGCATAATTGTTGAACTTTGAGGGCAACCAGCGACGTCTTGAACGTACAGTTGCCAGCAGGGATGAGAGAGGAGAGAGAAAGGGAACGAGTGAGAGAGAGGGGGAGACAGAGAGCGAGAGACGGAGAGACAGAGAGCGAGAGGGAGAAAGAGAGAGCGGGAGACAGAGAGAGCGAGAAAGCGAGAGAGAGAGAGCCTGGGAGTGATGCGCGCGTGCACGCGCAGTCTGCTCATTTTCAAGCACTGCACTTGTGGCGCGACCCTGCTCGCTCCCGCAAGGAGGATGCCGCCACCACTACGAGTGTGTGCTTGAAAATTACCAGAGTGAAGGGTAAAGGTCCTCCTATGCAGCGCATGCGCGCTGCGTAGGTGAGACTTAAAAAATGGCTGGCTTCTGCACAATGCTATATTTGCCCGCATGTGTCACCATTTTTGTGCTTGTATGCGTCATGACGCTCTGGTGACCATTTTTCTTACTATTTATTTTTTTTGCGTTTAATGTACATTTTCTAGATGAATAGCACCCATGTTACAGTGATAAATAGTAAAAACGAAAATGCATGGAGTAGTAGCCTGGTGCCAAACTGCATTTGCTGGGCTTTTAAAAACAAACTGGAGTTTGGGCAGGAGGAGAAATATAACACCTTAGAGCAGCATTTGAAGAAGAACAGTGAACATGTGGGGTGTATTGAACACAAAACAGAAAAAACTGAGTAGGGCGGGGATTGATTGGACAATTTGGGGCGGAAGAAACACAGAGGGAGTAGGGACTAGGATGCGGATGTGGGGAAGAAAGCAGCACACTGGAGACGGAACAAGAAAACCATGCACTTCCATAGAGTTTTGAAAGCAAAATCAAAAAAAGTAGTTCCTTGAATGCGGACAGACACAGGATAGAAGTCATCCAGTCAAAAGGGTGTTAAAGAAGCTTTGCTCCAAGGCAGAGACACAAGAAGAGGAACGCAAGCCGTCGAATAAGAATCAAGCAAATGGCATTGACAAGAGAGCCAACTAATGAGAGTAATCCTACCTGAAGCCTATTGTAACTATTGGTAATGTACAGAATAGTTCTTTCAACAACACCTTAAAATTACTTTAAATTGGCATTCTGCTGACCCAGGGTAAGGCAGGCAACTGTTACCTTTCCCATATCGAATTGGACTGACTATTATGAAAATGACATGTAAGTGAATGAGGAAAGTAAGGCAGATTACATGTGGATGGTCAGTTTTGCGAAGCCTCTTCTAAACCCCTAAACCCTCCAACTCCTAATCAGAAATTAGTCTTAAGTACAATTTCCTAAGCAGCAAGAAGCAGATATTGTACACCATGCGCACTGTACAGTTATGCAGTCTCATGAGTGACTGTGAGTGATCTGTAGGCATGATTGACAAATGATAAATACTAGCTAAACTGCTGTTGTATAGTGTTTGCAGCTTCTTTGCCCTTACGTAACGTTTTAAAGAACAGACGTTGTTTGAGCCCAGTTGCCTTATTTCATCGTTTTAGAAGGTCACAAAATAGTCGTCCCGCGGGGATTCTGCCCTGCTACCTGCTGATTATGGGGAGATGGTTGCAGCCTGTGTGCTCACTAACCTTGGGCGTAGTTTGCTTAGTGATGCTGCACGTACCTACGTGAAGTGCACTTCGCACTATGTGAGATACTCGTAGCGCTACGCGAACTGCGTGGTGCCCTATTCGTGATGATTGCACAGTGCCGGATGCTTGTCCGCACTGTGCAATCATTGAAAACGCCATCTTGCACAGTGCGAGCTGTTGTTTTCTGCCGCTCGAGTAATTTTTACTCGAGCTGCAACTTTCTCAACGCGGACCGGTAGTTTCTCATTGCGAGTGGTCAAGAGCATAAGCGACCACTCTCAATGAGAAACCTGACCTCCCCGTGTTGAGAATCTCGCTGGGAGGTTTATTTTCCTTGTTTGCGATCGCCAACTTGATGTTGCTGATAGCGAATGAGGAAAAAGTCTCGCCGGGATATAATTTTGCTCGCTCGTGGTCGACAACTTTACTTTGAGGACCGCGAGCGAGAAAAAAATGCCAGCTACGGTACGCGATTTTGCACTGTGCTACATGCAATTTGCGTAGTGGGAAGTAGCACAAACTATGCAAACTTTGCGAGCGTAGCATAGTTGGCCGCCCTGGGTTAGTACTCACCTGCAGAGCGGCTGTTGTATCTTTCTTGCTCAACGATTCTGATTTGTGTGTCCGACTTTTCTGTTGTCCCAAGAATTTGGTTTCATTTGTTTTGAGGGTAGAAAATGCCTGAACAGTAACTGATATGTGGCACAGATAATGTTGCCTTCCCTACCATTGAGTTTTTTAACGAGTTTGCTCATGAAGGATACTGCGGCTAGTGTCAGCTGCAGTGTCTGAGTGCAAGAATTAATTGTAGGATTTAACAAATTCGTTTTTCTAACCAGCACTCAAACTCTGTGATGTAGTTTGACGAATGCAAAACATTCTACACACAGGCCCAGTTCAAATGGTGCAGTATTGGAGATAAGAGGGGCTTATTTAATGCACTTGATTATTGCATTTTGCAGTTTTCTCTGATAGTCTGTTTTTGACTGGTTTGCAGAATTATGTTTTTCTGCATTGGAAATGTTTTAATCCATTAAATTCTTTAGAACTTTTGTGTTTATTTTAGGATAACGTACTTAATTTTGAAGTTGATTGACGTATGTGCCAATGGATACAGATTAAAAAGATAACTGCTTTTGTTGCGAGGTATTCGTGCATTTACAAGGTTTTACATTTCTTGTCCTGTTGTGGTGGCTCAACACATAATTTTACTATTGATTACCTTAATAGTCATTATAGGGACTTTGGCAGGAGCAGCTTCAGGCTCCAATAAGTAGACTGCTGGAGGGTGAATAAGCTTCTATTTTTTAAATTTAAGAAGGGATTCCTCCTTTGTGCACTATGTTGAATGTCTGGCTCTAACCAGGAGATTACCTCTAACCAGGAGATTACCTCCAACGTGTCGGCTTGTGAGCTTTCAGTTTGGCAAATTCTTGAAAAAGCAACTCTGAGATTTACTGTATTATACGTCTGTAGATCATAGTTTTCTTTGGTGGTTGGTGTTTCCATCTTAAAGGTCTTGTGATCAAAGGAATTTGTAGATCGGGCTGCAATGGCATCTTTAAGTATGGCTGGGCAGCTTACCTGCATGCAAAACGTGTTTTTACATAGAATTGGTTCCACACAGAGGTGGAGTATTGTCTCCTCATGCCATTGGATATTTGGTCCATCATTCTTCCTTCGAGCAAGTGGTTTTGTTGGATTATAAGAGGTACTATTTTACAAGTTTGAATTACTATGGTGAATGGCTGCTTTACTTGGCCTTGGGGAGAGTCCTCAATCAGAACCCTACAAACCCTTTACATTTATGAAACCTAGAATCAATGATGGTTTGGCTGGTGAGAATTCCACTATGTTTTCTAACCCAGAATATCCTGCGCACCCCAAACTTTGGGTAACATCACATATTTCCTCACTTTTCTGTGAAGGAAGTTTCCAGAATCTGCGGGATCCACATAATTCCGACCACACAGTGTTATGGTTGTACCTCATTTGTGTGGCAATGTTTATTACCTGAGGCAAGAATGGACAAAACCAGGGACCAATTGAAGACCACTCTGATTCACTATGGTCACAGTTTTCATCTGTTCTTTTCGCGAGCGAAAGATGCAGCCACACAAATAGGGTACTGTGTTTTTTTTTATTAGGAGATGTGCAGAAACTTTGGGTGTTAGGAATTTTGTTGATCTCGGAAACTTTCGGTATGTTCCCCCACATATGTTCGAGAAAAATTGTGATTTTAGCCAAAGTTTGGGGCTTGCAGGGCATTCTTCACAACAAAATGTCATTAAACGCATGCATGTCACACCACCTTGGACTGTAAGAAATGTGGAAATACTGAATAGTAGGGCATTAGTTATTATCAAATGAATCATCTTAGCACAGCAGACCTATTGTTGACACCATTAAAAAAAATGAAAGTAACAGAATGCTTCCTCGCACATCACTTTTTTAAATCTCCTCCGCAACCCCCGCCCACCCCACCAAAACCTCCAAATGGTGCTATGTTTTGGTTATTATCTAGGTCCCCTTCAGGAAAGTCTAACACTGGCTATCTTTAAAATCTCATGTGGCGAGGGGGGAGGGAAGAAATCGGGCGAGGTTGCAATTTGGGAATTTTTGTGGAAAAAATTATATGGATGCTTAAGCGTGAAGGGTCACAAATTCAATAAAAAGGCTCACATCGGTGAAGGCGGTAAGAAGCCCCAGCACTAAGTGGTTAAAGCCAGACCTGTTTGCTTTTTCCATTGCTTGTTTATTTGAAAGGACGCAAGAGTATTGCCTAACACTTTAAAAATTGCAACTTCGCCAGATTCTCCTTCACTGATAACTATTTAGATATGTAGTTTCTAGAGAATAATTATTCCTTTAAAATAGATTTATTTTCTTACATTCAAAGCTGAAGTACGTGATGTTGGCAGGACATTCAAATTTCTCAGCTGCGGGCGGGTGTACCAAAGGCAGGCAAAGTAGTGTTTTGCATTGCAGATAGCCACGTCTTTATTTCTGTTTGTATTTTCCGAATCATTCATTCATCTGGTAGCGCCGCAACATTTGACTCTGATTCTGCATTTCTCCTCACAGCTATTGGTTTTATCTTCTACTATTAACTCGGGATCCCTTCAGTGCAGATAAGCTACGTTTCTTGCTGCTTGGTCTCTTCAGGCACTTTTCACTATAGAAGAAGTAAGAGTGACATTTTCTGGCGTCCCCTGATTTCTCTTCAGCACTATCAATTTACGTTGTAATCCTATTATGTGTACATTCCACTTTGCCATCGTAGGACACTCCAGTGGGGTACTATTTTAAATGAACTTTGTGACAAACGTCAGTTGAATCTTTCTTCTTCAGGGTTTTCAATCAGTATTTCCAGATTGCACACTACCTTTAGTGCACGTATCTCAATTGTATTCGCTCAGCATTTCCCTACTAAGTAAGGGTCTTATTATGAGGGCTCTTTTAATTCCAGTGTGGCTGGTAGCAGTATTTGAATTTTGGAATTAGTCATTATGCAGTCCGCAAATCTGTGGTGTTTTGTCTGGAGAGTTTACCTCCTGAAAGTAATCGAAATCTTCTTGCTTGTGAAATACTTGGGCAAAGTGAGCAATTACGTGGGAGAATCAGACCTGAACATTCCCCACCCCTAGGAATCTCTCATTTCTTCAGGGGGACCTCAGGCTCCTCCTGTATTCTCTATTAACTCCGCACCCTCTGAGTTTGTGATACTTGTGGCATCAGTGACTTGGGGGAGCGAGCCAGAGGGCAGATTTAATGGGGATTAAACCTCATAACCCTGCCCTAAGTAGTTACTCAAAACAAGATGCTCCATTCATGTTGTTATGTATGACTGTGCCAAGTCTTGTAGCTCTGCTTTCGACTTCACAGTCTCCACCCTACCACATCTGCCCTCGGGAGACAATTGGCAAAAAGGTAACAGTAAATTAATTATACAGTAATCTCATAGTGTGAGTGAAATACATTATCATCCACTGATTATGCTGATAGATTATTAAAGGCATGGGTTTACCTGGAGATGGATATGTGTGAGGACAGGAAGCAAATAGTATTGGCCCTATGAGAGGGAATATGAGCTGTGGAGTGGACAGATAACTTCTGGTGGACGATTGCTCTGGCAGATTTCTTACATGAACCTCCAGGCGCCTCAGACTGGCTCTGGATTCCAGCTGCAATGATTCTAACACCATCTGGTACTCACGAACTACTATAGCAGTGAAAAATTTCCAAAACCAGTCTGGAGCACTGTGGAGATTAATGTAAGGAATCTGCTGGAGCTGAACCATCCGTTAGAAATAATTATTTTGAAGGCAAGTAACGTGTTCTTTTCTGCAGTAGATATTGGAGCGAGGAGGAAGGCAAAGAGTTGGGTATTTTAAGTGAGTTTCTCTCTGTACGCATGTTCCCCCTGGCACCCCAATGGGATGAGATGGTTTCTAGACTTTCGGGGGCAGGCACAGACACGGGATCTCCGATAGCATCGCAGAGGCTAATCACTCAGGGACACCCCCTTCCCCCATTGCTGATGTAAATGTAGAACACCGCCGACATTCGGACAGCCACCACCCCAGCGCCATAAACCCCTGCCACCATTTAGACTCGGAGGTGTCTGAGGCCCTCTAGCGAATTTAGATATGGCGGTAGGTCTCACCCGACTCTACCCTACCCTTCCTTCACTTTTGTTGTCCCCATGTTGTAGCATCCTATGCCCCAGGTTATGTTTGAGCTGCACTGTTCCTAAAACTATTCGCATACTATCTGATGTATAGATCTAGCTGCATTATGTTGTCCTGCTTGAGATATTTCCACAAGATCGGTTAACACAACCCTGTCTCTGCGTTGATATGTTGTACTCAGTCACAGTGTACCTGTTCTTTTCCCGTCTGTTACATGAATGCTGCTCTGATTGTACAGTTTTACTGAATGATGTGCCAAGCAAACAACAAAAAAAGGAAAAATTGTTAATAAAAACGATTTAAACAAAAAAAAGTGAGTTTCTCTCTCTGGTGTTGTCATCTGCTCATTGAGCATTTGTTTGTACACTGATTCAGGTGCCCGTAATTAGGCGGGCATGCTTTCAAACCAAGGATCGGAAAAATGTAATTTAGTTTTGACTTGTGGAATGAACAGATTATCTATTGGAGGATAATAAATAGATGAATACATTGTGATCATTCCAGAAATTTCTGGAATACATTTTGAATGACCTGAAGAAGATCAAAGTGGTGGTGAACAAAAAAACAATTTGGCTGTGTTTGTGGCTGTAACATTTGGAATTAGATTTTAATACTGTTTGGAATATGAAATAAAGAAGAAATGGATGAGTCTATAATTTGATTGGAATTTCTAATCTTTGGTTCACCACTATATTTGAGATCTTTTATGTTCTGTCTAGCAGTGTATCCAAGAGCAGCGTATATTAATAGAGTGTACACAATCATTTCAGAAAGTTATTTTTGGGGGACAAAGGCGGAGGTGTGAATTGGTCTTGCCCACTGCTCGTTTTATGTGTTTGATGTTTTATTAAGAGAGTATTGCTACATTTGGACGACAGAGAAAGGGCAAATTGAATGCAAGTACAAACAGAGTATGATTAGAAATTACTTAAATTCATAATTTTTCTGCTGATAAAATCTTAAACTTTTATATGATGTATTTTTTATTTTATAACTTTGTTAAACTATTGGAGACTTGTCTAAACTCTGTAGCTCCAGTGTTTCAGTTGCACAAGGGTGAACAGGGCTTAACACAAAGGCCTTAGCTGAAATTAAATATGCAGGTGTGAAGAGTAAAATCTCGAATGCAATAAATATAGAAAGGAAAACTTCCACAACAGATGAAGACTAATCAAGTTTGCCTTCTTCTGACCCACAGGTCTCAAAATATAGTTTTCTTTCTCTGTACTTTTGTTCTGTTGTGTTTGCCATTTTCTACATTGACTTATTACCATGAACATATGTTTCTAATGTTACTAAAACTGAGGAGTAGAAGCCTAAACATTAAGGGCCAGATGTATGAATACATTTTCCCATAGACACAGACTGTGTAAAACTGTTTGATATATCTGACCCTAAATTCTTAATAATTGTTTATTCTCCTACAGTCTCCAAATCAAAGCATATTTCCATCAATAATGCTTTGCTAAATCTTCCCTCTGTTCCATAAAGAGTTCATAGGGCTCTTTTTAATTGCTATTGCCATGGCATGAATTTGCTGCTCTAAGGTAGTCTGTCCACCCTGAATACACATTTATATTCATTACTTTCAGTGCAAACGAAAACCATGATTCCACTTCTGAAACAAACATAACACTGAGTATTGGACATAACTGTATTGGATCCCAGGTTCCAGACAGATCAGATGCAGACATTGCATCGCATGTTGGAGAAAGACGCAATGAATGTAGCTGATACCTTATCAACAGATAGTTAAGATCCCTGCAAATTTTGCCATCAAGTCTACAATGTCTGAAATGAGCCGTAGAACTCCTAAAACATGAGCCAGACCTCACAGGAAAGTACATTTGTTTCAGCAGAATGGCAGGTTCCTGCTTAATGACAAATACTGAGCCTGAACACAACCTTCCTTATTTCCTGGACCAAAATATATCTGTCCTCTCCATTTGTCCCCCTCATAACTTCTCTCTGAGTGGCGTTTTTTGTTCTTCTTAATTCTCTTGTTAATTTATCAAATGTTAAACCTCGTAATAAATGATGGTATGTGCTTTGAACCTGCAGTGGAATGGTAAATTGGAACAATGGACTAAACTAAACATGTTTGAACTTTTCAGCTGATTGAATATCAGTGTCCCCATTCTTTGTTTTTTCTTAATCTTTCTTAATATTTCCCCAATTTTTAGTTGTCGATGATGTATGGGACGACCTGCACATCAACTCTAGTGCCACCGACAGAACCTAGAGTGCTGCTCCTAGCATTCCCCTAATAGTCTCATGCAGATTGGGACTCCCTCTTACATGCCATATAGGGCGGTTCTGGCTGGTGGCAGTGTTTAAGGCCATTTTCTATGGTTATTTGTTGCCTTTCTTTTTTCTGTAACCACTGGCATCCCAGGGACTCTTGGCTACTATTGCACTTCAAGTGGTATTGAGGTTTCCAATCTGGCAATCTACACTGATACTCATGAATGTTGAATGTTGAAAAGGGCCACCTGTGAGCTAGATCAGAGAACAACTTACAATATATAAGCTGGCCTAAAGGTGTATTTTCTTTCTTTTTATTTGCTTATACAAATTGCTCTTGACTGCCAGTCTAGGGTCAGGGGGCTCTAAACTTTAACTGCTTTTTTAAAATAAATTTAAAAATGAAAGTATGCTGACCTTTTAGTACAACCTTACTAAAGAGATGAAACTACAGTGCGTCTTTAAACTTCCTTAGTGTTGTTCTCCTACATTTTTCAAAAGATCAGTGAAGCCCCTACAATGGAGAAGGAAATGTTACTTCTTTTAAATCATGCTTTTCCTTCTTGTCAATCTTCACTAAATTCATAAACAACCCAATCAGTGTCCTTTGAAATCAAGAGTGGACTTAGGTGGACCGGCATCAGCTTAAAAATTAACTGTTAGTCAACTACCATAGCCCTGTCTGGGACCGCAGGCACAGTATGAAACTGAACTTACTAAACATTTGCTTAGAAGTTCTTAGATATTTTATCTTGTCTAAATAATACCACCGAGCCATTTTCACTTCTCTAGTGGGACATATCTAATAAATATTCGGTAGATTTACTAAGATATGTTTTCTTGTCTAAATAATACTGCAGTTATTTTCAAATCTCGGATTGAGCCCTAATTAAATAACTATTGCTTACATTTTCAAAAACATTTCTTCCCGTCTACCTAATGATAGCAAGAGTCCATTCCGCATTAAGGTTATGCAGGGACTTTTGTGTCCTAGAGGGAATGACTTGGCAGAACGTTGGAGAGTGAATTATTCTCATTTACATGGAAGACTGAGGTGAATTTAAGGAGAAAAGTTGGAAATGTTTGTATGACCACTTTAAACCTACAAAGTACTCTATAATATTTGTTAGAACAGAACATGAAGAAGTGATGGCAGACAGGAAATACATTTTTGTGAGAAAGAGGCTATCTACTGTTTTTTTGAATGGGTTCAAACAAGGAACCCATATGCATTTAGAAGACCGTGTTTTTCTTCCAAGGAGATTTTGGACTATTTCTATAAGTACTGATAGTTGTCAAGTGAAATTTTATGGATGAGAATTACAGACTAGCCAAAATTAGGAAGCAGACAAATACTACTTCTTAATATGCCCCTCATTGTCTATTCCTCCTCCTTGCTATTCCTCTGGTGCTATATCACAGAGTTGCACTTAATCTAAGCAGGCCCTTCTGATGGGCAGTAGACATCTGTGCCAAACTGAACATATAGCTCCTAGAGCAGCTAGTAAGTTGAAGAGCTATGCCACTCTTGACTTATTTAACCTGTTGGTGCTTTCAGGACGTTTTGAGCTGCATGTTGACGGCCTCCTAATCCCGAAATTCTTCCTGTGACTCTGGCTTATTGCCTTCCTGTCTAGCATATCTCTGTTCCTCTGGAACCACAACTCTTCCTTTGAGAGTGAGTGAGTGATCCATTTGTGACGTTGGCGCATGCATTTATGAATTACAATTTCTTCATTTGGCGTTTGAGACCTATTTTCAGTTCAGTTCAATACTCTTTTATTTCGGCAATGTACCCTAAAAGAATAAACAAATAAATTCATTAAAAACACGAGAGCAATACAAATGATTAAAAAAAATTGCTCATTCATTAGAATTAATGCAGGGATAGTTTAGTAGTAATGGGGAGCACCAAATTAGTGCAATAAGAATGTTAAAAAATTGGTAAAACACTATACAACAAACCCAGTTAAAAAGTCATAAACTCTATTAAGCTCAGTCACAATTTACAATCTTATGAAAGCACAATACCGTTAAAAAATGCAACATTAAATAAATGTCTGATTCATTGACAATTATAAAGTGCAAACACGTAATTGTGCTTGGTAATTTTAACATTGCAACAAGACAGCCTATACATCCCTTCCGATTGCATCTTTCAGAATGTTTTTTTTCCCTTTGACACCACATTGCAATTAAATACCTTGATACAGCGCAGATTATATGTTTGCTAGTATCAGATTGTAAAATTCTATAGTGTGGTTCCTAGGTTCCTGCAAATTGGAATTATCCATTTGGCCCTAGCTTTACTATACTCTGCACAGAAAAAGGTATGTACCACAGTTTCAGCGCCAAGTCCACAAGACGAGCAGGCCTGCTCTACAATTTTTTAGAAAGATTCGGTTGAAATATTTCTTTCGGAACGCGGGGCCTTATTCAAATCCATCGCATACAGGGCTCGGGATCCCCTCCACTTTTGTCCCTCCATCTAGTACGATGTCACATAAAATCCTCGCATACGAAGCCGTGGTTAGGTGGCACTTCAATCCCTCGCCCGTAATACCGAAGTTGTGATCAAACCAGCCGACAAAGGCGGGGCCATTGTCGTTCAAAATGTGTCCAAATATGAATCGGAGATCTCTCGCCAACTAAATGATGGTATTAGTTATCAACAATTGAGATCTGACCCATCCAAAGCAATAGCCCGTGAAATTTTGGAACTGACACAGGCGGGTGTGGACCTAGGGTTCCTTTCTGAAAATGAGTTCCACTGTCTCAATCAGCAGAGGCCCAGATTGGCCACCATCTATACAATACCCAAAATTCATAAAAGCATGTTGGACCCCCCCGGACGCCCCATTGTCTCTGGTTGTGGCTCCATGCTTGAACCCCTTGGCAGATATATCGATTTCTTCCTGAAACCTCTTGCGGAGTCTACCCAGACATATTTACGTGACACCCTGCATACTATAAATATTGTGGAGAATTTACCATTTGACCCTCAACATCAAATTCTGGCTACTTGTGATGTCGTCTCTTTGTATACTTGTATTCCCCAAGAGGAAGCTCTAGCTGTAATAACTAGGTGCTTACAACGGAGACCTGCACCCGTGCCAGTTCCAACAGAATTCATTATTGCCCTACTCAGGATAGCGATGACTAAGAACTTTTTTATATTTATAAACCAGTTCTTTCTCCAGACGAAAGGCGTGGCGATGGGGGCTCCCATCGCTCCTGAAGTAGCTATTCTTTACATGGCAGCTTTCGAGGATGATACCATTTTAAATGTCCTCAACCCATTCAGAGACCGGCTCTGTCTCTGGATGAGGTATATCGACGACATTCTACTGATTTGGGATGGTGACCCTAGTGAACTGACATCGTTCTACACATGGCTTAATCAGCAATCTCCACATCTCAAATTCACGATCCAGTCTGACAACCATACCGTGAATTTTCTGGACATTACTGTCTGAAAATCAGGGTACCCTTCTCACAACACTCTATCGCAAACCAGCAGAAAGGAATTCTCTGTTACAGTACAACAGCCACCACCCTCGAGCTCTCCGCGACAATCTGCCCTTTGGACAGTTCCTACGCATCCGTAGGAACTGTTCCAATAAAGAACATTATTTTGAGGAGTCGGAAGACCTTTCTAACCGTCTCCAACAACGTGGGTACCCGAGACGACTCGTCACCAAAGCCAGGAAGCGTGCTTGGTTCTACCCCCAGGAGCATCTATTGGCCCAAAAAGACACCATGGATCGCCAACAAGATAAAATTGTGTGTGTCACTACTTTCTCTACCAAGAGTAACAAAATAAAGCGCATTATAAATCAGCATTGGAAATTGATCGTGGATGACGTCAACCACACAAGTACACCATTACACGCTTTCAGGAAAGCCAAAAGTGTCAAAGACTATGTGGGACGATCTTTTTTACCAACCCCAGAAGAACCAACCATCACATCCCTATGGAACCTTCCACCAATCATTGGTCACTTTAGATGTGGCCACTGCAAGGCCCACCAATCATTGGTCACTTTAGATGTGGCCACTGCAAGGCCTGCAATACCACCATACAAACTAAGGAATTTGAGCATAACCACCGGAAAGTCCAGCTCAAGTCTCATAGCAATTGTAACACCTCCAATATAATCTATGCGATAACATGCCCTTGCAATTTGATCTACATTGGACAGACACAACAAAAGGTCAAAATGAGAATCCTCCAACATATGAGCCGGATCAGATGCGAGGTGCAGGGCACACCACTGGTAGACCATTTCAGATCAGCTTCACACTCCCCGGAAAGCCTTCATGGGTAGTGCTTGAGAAAGCAACACTAGGACCCCGTGGGGGTAATATCACTAGTATTCTCAGTACACGGGAATTAAAGTGGATGCTTTTCTTTGATTCAATACATACGGGCCTTAACGAACAGGACAGCTCTTTCTTGCAACTAGCCACTCTGCCCTAAATCAATCTCTATGATTATCTATCGTATGCAGTGGTATTTGACCTTGTTAACTCATTTCATGCGGTAACTAAGGGCCTATACCGTTGTGTGACAGGTACGCCTGACAATGAACAAAGATGTGCGTATATGTCTCCTAATAGGTTTCCTGAAAGTATTTTACAAGCCTTGATATACAAATCCCTATGATAATGAGCAATCGGTCCTCTTTGTATGATCCTACTTGCTATAAAATGGCCTTTACCATCATGTGACAGGTACGCCATTTGAAGTATGGTAACATGTCAACATGTTTTCATATTAGTTATCTGCAAATGTCTTACAACCATCGATTTATAGACTGTGCTTTAATTGCTACATGTTTATTTCACCAGTTATGTCTTGTGATGTAATCTGATGGTGTCCTTTCTGCGTATCCATTACCCATGTTACTTCGGGATCGAATATTCTTTTCGTTTGACAAAGGTTACGTACATTATGCTGTCCTTGGTATAATGCCATCCAACCAATACAATGCCCAATTTGACAAATATTAATTAATGAACTATTGCTAGTTCGATTAATTTATCCGTGGTCCAATACAATACTGTAATAACCCAAGAGTTTCAAGTGATCTGCTTGTAATTTTAATGCGAACACTGACTCCCCGTAATCAGCAGTGTCTTGGAATCAACCTATCGCTTGAGGCGTGCTGCCAATAGTCTGTCTATGGTGTCTACACGCGACAGCGTGGTCACGTGACACGGTTACCATAGTTACAGCCCATACAGTAAGCTCCGTCTGCCATTGCCGACGCGAGCGGACGAGATGCCAGATTGATTCTGCCTTCGGTAAGCTGCCTAACTACTCCGACAAACGGCTTTCCGCAATCTTTCTTATGGGTTACCCTACCTATAATACAATATCCTGGTTGTTTTAATCTCTCCCCAGACGGTGCTCATTGAATGATCTCTGCACCACTAACCTTGTGGGGAGGCCAACAGCACTTCTCTACCCTCGGGTAAGCTGTGGGATTTTCCGTCCGTTAACTACCCCGTTTTCACTCCACCAAACTCAACGTTGACCCTTTTCCCGACAGATTCGTCCTCGGATCTCCATTGCCCAGCATCCCCGGGCCTTTATTCGATTCCTCCCTAAACGCCCATCCTTAATGTGAGTCAATAATTACTGTATTTATATGAACACAATGCTCAATTGCCATCTTCCTCAGAGAGCTTTGTTTAATTTGATTCCAGACCTTTAGGGTCCTTTAAACTTTTCCATAAATAGTTATTTTTTATTAATTCCTTAATTTCTCATCTCTAGGATTCGTAATTTCCAACTAATGAGGTAATCCGTCTACTCCACTATCAAAGTGATGACGAGCAACAATTAATTAGGTATGCTCTTCCCTGGACAGTGTGCTATTTTAACCATGCTTACTATGTTTTCGCACAAGTAGCTTAATTACATTGAATCCTCTTTTATATGTAGTAAATAGGTTGCCTGCCCCCGCCCTGTCCTGATGAAGAACCCCCAGCAAGGGCACAATCAATCCCTGCACAACCTGAGGGTCGAAACGTCGACAACTGTTCTTTTTTCTATCAGCTTCACGCCAAAACTTTAACATTTATGTATTAGGTGGAGCATGTCTGTGATCTAGAGATGCATTGAATCAATGGTCTTTTGTCCGTTCAAATTGACATACTAATGCGTCTACATCACTGTCTGATTTTACTGTCACAATTCCCTATCCACACTATCCTCACCTTCTCACTCTTCCCTTGTTCCCTGGGGCACTGTACAACCATTTGAATGTTTATTGCTGGATACTATATCCAATTAATATCTACATTGTGAATAAAAACAGTGTAGATTCATTCAGTGTATTTCCATTTTTGACTATATTTTGCGTTAATTGCTAATCACACACTGGGACCCCTCTCCTCTCAGTACTGCTATGACCCAGGTCCCAGTGACTATGTTTGGGTGAACCCCCTAGTTATACTCCAAGTCCACAAGACGGGCAGGCCTGCTCTACAGAGCTGTCAGATTGTGGCCATTTGGAAGAAAATGTGTGCAAAGTTAGGGATCTATGTCTAAATTTCACATACAGGTTTCTCACCAGGCTGGGTTTAATTTCATGAAGAAACTGCTCCATTTTATAATTATTATTAACCTGTTAAAAAAAGGAGCTAGTCAGCGAACCCAAAGCTGGACTTGTTATAAAGATGTTCAATTTAAGATTCTTAAAGCTCCTTTTAAGCTCCAACTTGGTTATTAATAAACCGGTCCCTCCAACATCCTCCCAGAGCCTTTCTTTCCCAATACTTGTCAGGATATCTGTTACATATTTGATCATGTGAAGGTCTCCTGCCCTTCAGAGGCCAAATATTGCTTCCACCCCTCGAGGATATAAAGGCAACTTGGGTGATGCCCAGACTCTTCTCTAGTAAAATAAGGGGTCTAATGACTGTCCTTTCAGAAATTGGGCTGAGCCCATGTTCTGCCTTCCAGGGATCAGCAGAGTAGAGTGCTGATCGAGAGACTCAACAACTGCCTCAAAAAGAGGTTTTCAACTACTTCTAAAGTGTTGGCAGCTTTGTGTCCCCGAAACTCCGCACCATAAAGGGTGGAGCCCAATGCTTGGTAAGTATAAATCTGTGTTACCGGAGAGACTGGATTGAAAAATGACCCCTGATGGACCTTCAGCAATCCACTGATGTGCTGCTCCAGTTTGTTTGTGAATATCAAAGGCCCCCTGTATTCTAAGTCACGAAATTCCTAGGACAGGGGAAACAAAAATACATAAAATCCATATACAGAAAACGAGTTAAAAAAAATATAATACAGTAGTAATTATCAAACTACTGTATTATATATTTTTTACTCGTTTTCTGTATATGGATTTTATGTATTGTCTAAAACAAGTTGATTAGATCTAGTATGTTACACCTTTCCAATATACTGGGTCTGACACGTAACATTCAATAAAATATGCTATATATTTTTTTGAACATTGGTTTCTTTGATATTTGATTATTGTTGAGTCCTCCATGCAATTCTGTTACTATAAACAAATAATTGCCTAGGAAATGTATTCTCTCGCATTGCTGCTCCAGTTTGAGCCTTTGTTTGGAAATATGTGCTGCCCAATCGAACTTCTTGTTTAGTGTAATGCCTAGATATTTACATATGTGTACTTGTTCTAAAGACACCCCATTAAGAATAGGATGGGTCGTGTTGTGTGGCACGAGTTGAACACCATATATTGGGTTTTTTCTAAATTTATTTCCAGACCCCTCTGTGAGTGAAAAATTCTAAATTTGTCCAGAATTTTCTGGATTCCTATAAGTGACTTAGATAGTAGGAGTGTATGGTCTGCAAACATTAGGGCGGGCACCTTCATGTTTGCAAGTCTAGGAGCATTGTTATCACACACATTCAAGTGGGCAACCAAGTCCTTAATATAAAACGTAAAAAATGTTGGGGCTAGGACACAGCCCTGCCTTACAACTTTGTTAACCGGAAATGGTTGTCACTTAGCCGGCCACATCGAACCTGAGCAAAATTCTGTTCATGGAGCCTATCATTAGTTATACATAGGTAACTTGAAACACCCATCTCATCCAGCACTTACCACAGATCTTTCTTAAGGACTAAATCAAATGCCTCCTTTATTTTTAGAGGAAATCCTTAGAATCTGAGGATCATTCGACCCTGTGAAGCTAGTGCTTGCAGTACCTGAGATAAATGATCCTCAATCTCTAAGATTATAACCAGGAGACAGCTAAATCCTGCACAGAACAAATCCAGTGGTATGTATTGACCCGTGGACAGCAATTCACAAGATAACACCTGCTTTATTTTTCAAGTTACTTACCCACAATTAGGGAACCTTGGTTTCTTCTTTTATAAGGTTGGAGTGAGCTGAATTTTTAGCTCAGCAATGATGTAGAGGAAAGCTATATTGTGTAGGAGAGACTGGACTTTTGCTCTAGTAGACAAGTATTGTGTATATAATCTTGAATTGAATCCTCTGCTTCACTGAAAGCTAAATTAGTAGCTTCAATATACGTTTACTTGCAGGTCACTTAGTGGTATCCCCTTCAACCCAACGGATGATCACCGCCCCCCCGCCCCCTCTGTGTTTTGGTGCTTCTTCAGCACATCACTCTGCTCCCTAGACGTGGGAGTGCCCCAAAGTCTGTGTTTAGCCTGCTCCTTTTATCTAAATATAGAACTACTATTCATTTGTGTTTTTATGCCACTTCTTTCAAAAGAGACTAAAGTATTCTCCTTTGCCTAGCTCAAAGTGCTATTCCAGGTATGTGTGACTGACCTCCTGTCAACCATCAAGTTCTTGATGGCCACATGCCACAGAATCATTAAACTACCTAAAAGCCATGACCACCTATAGATCTTATCCATCGCATCCAAATCCACTTCTTCGCATGCCAACTGTATTCTCCCATCCTTCTTTTTCACTTCACCTGCCACATCCCCTTCACTTGTTCATAATGTTCAAAATCTAGCGTCACCGCACACTTCACATCTACTAATAGCCTTAATAGCACATTATTCTTTAGCTTAGAGTACTGCATTAGCCAATTGCTAAGCCTTCCTAGAACCTCTTGAAAAAGTACTCAATTTTTCTCCCTGTATTTAGCTATAATTCTCCACATGCATTTCCTTCTAGGGATACCATGCTGACTGACAAAGGATGTGTAACAGGGCCTTATATAAATGCTTTACAAAGTATTCAGATCCGCCCATAGCACCACTCTTACTGACTTCTTACTATGTGCAGACTATTCCCACTTGCATACACAACATCACCTTCCTTGTCCAAACCTCTCAAGTTATAGCACATCTTTTCCTCAACCCAGCAGATCTGCTCTATCCCTTAAAAATGACTCCATAACATACCCTGCAAATTAAGGGCTCTTCTTGCTGTGCTCCTCAAACCGACGTTAATTGTTCAAAGTAAATCCTAATGTGCCCATGAACTGCTTACTTTCTGAGGGATCTTTTGTCTTACTGTACTCTCTTCTTCACAATCTGACTTGTGGCGTCCCCCAGGGCTCAGCACTATCCCCACTCCTGTTTAACATATATCTACAGCCCCTGATTAACACACTAGCGGGGATGGGCTGTCGGGTGTTTAACTATGCTGATGACACACAGCTTCTGCTCGGCATAGATGACACAGCACAAGCCCAGTCACACGCGCAGGATATACTTAGATATACGGTCCACTGGATGTCCACCAACCAGCTTAAAATTAACCCGCTGAACCCTGCTGAGCCCTGGGGGACGCCACAAGTCAGACTTCCCACACCTGATACACTATCTCCCATCACAAGCTACATAGAACAAGCATATATCGTTAGAGAAAAAGCATGCACATATGTGTCTGTATAATCACAAAACTAGGAGTGTTGCTGTGCTATGTCAAAACAGATCTTCAAACTGTTCAATGCTTCCGACCTTCGAGAAAGGTGGTGATCATTACATCAGTGTTTCGGCCATGAATTAAGTTTCAAAAGCATTTTTGCACTGCTTAAATGCAACTTAAAGTGGTATGGATTCCATTAATAAGATTGGCTGTGTATGCCGAACGCTATAACTATCTCTCGTCCCCTTAAATAATGGGCATTATTACTAAGTGACCAATGAATGGTTCTCAGTGGTATTGACCTAGAACTGCCTGCCCTGTAGAGATCTAAATCCGTTTCCTTTAGGTTACACACGGATGGTGGTGCGTGACTCGCCAAGCTTTCTCACCAGATGGAGAAGGCAGCTGTGTCTGTTGTGTAGGCAGACCCTATCCCTCCAATAGCCTACAGCTATCCTTGTGGCCTCTCTTCAACTCTGCCTGCTTTGATGCAATATTTTGAGCCATGACATAGGGCTGAGTCCCTGTGTAGGTAAAGGTCAAAAAGATGGTGTAAGAGAGGACGACACAGTAATTTAGAGGCCATTATGTCATGGTCAGGAGTTGGATTTTAACATTGGGATTGTGATGGGTTTGAACCATAGTTTACATATGATTAGAGAGCAGTTTTGCTTTTCAGAAGCGATTTAACTCTGTATTTGAATTTGTGTTCATTTACTTAATCAACATCTCAAGCAGAAATGGGATGCAGCGTTTACATCTATACGAAATGATGCATTCCGTGCTCGGTAACAAACCACAGATTGTGAAGAAGAGAGTACAGTAAGACAGCCCAAGACAAAAGATCCCTCAGAAAGTAAGCAGTTCATGGGCACATTAGGATTTACTTTGAACAGACAGAGGTGCTGATAGTACCATCTAAGTGCTCCTCCTGGAGCGACATGTACTGGCCCCAGGAGCTGGGCCCAACCCCACAGCCAGCAGCCACCGTTAAAAGCCTGGGTATTAAATTGGACAGTGCCCTCTCAATGACCAACCAGGTTTCCACCGTGGTTGGCACTTGTACAGGTCTTCTAAGACAGTTGCGCAAACTAGTCCCTCTCCTCTCCCAGTCGATGCTACGCACAGTGGTCTCGGCCACCATAGTGTCAAGACTCGACTATGGCAATGCGCTCTACCTAGGCCTGCCAAAAATGCTAACAAACAGACTTCAGGTAGTCCTAAACGACGCCGCTAGACTTATTTTCAACCTTCCGTGGAGAACGCATGCCTCTCCACTATTAAAAAGTCTACACTGGCTACCAATTGGACAGAGGTCCGTTTTTAAAAGCCTCTGCATAGCCCATAAAGCCATCTATGGGAAGGCCCCGACCTACATCAAGGAACGGATTGAGATATATAGACCTGAAAGAAATCTCAGGTCCTCTGATGCCAAACTCCTTGTATGTCCTCGTTTTAAGCTGGCCACAATGGGAGGTAGATCTTTCTCGGTTTTATTACCGAACCTTTGGAACGCCCTGCCCGAAACACTCCGAAAGGAGGGGAATCTACTCCGCTTCAGGAAAGCCTTGAAGACCAACTTGTTCAGAGCAGCACTCAGTTTAGCTTAAGCACTCCACCCTTTTATATCCCGGATGTTATGTTCTGTGGTCAAAGCGCCCTGAGACCTGTAGGTGACCCGGCGCTATATAAATCCACAATAACAATAACAACACCATCTCTGTAAATATAATGCTTAGAAAGATGCTTATAATCTATTGTTCCTAAGCATGGCCACTTTTCCGCCAAGGTTGGGGTTTTATGAGCTAAAGCTTATTTGTGCTACCATGGCATACAAACGATGCGGCTGCTACCAAGGATTACTCTTCTTGGTTCAAAAAGATCATGTAGGTCAAAGTCTGCTCTACAATCCACTCGCTAATCTCAAAAATCTGAAATAAGCAGCACCCAGAGATATGAAAGAAGAGGACAGTCAGTCCCCGAGTCACGTCTGATCCCCATAGTTACCAAGACAGTCAGAGGAATTATTCTAATGGACTAATCATGCTGTTTTCATTTCCTTTTCGCCAGACAGTCAGTAAGAGTGTGGGTGTGCATCTATATGCTTCGGGTCGTTCACCCCGAAGCATATCATTTGAGTGTGCTATTTAATTCACTGGGAGCTCGACGTGGAACTCAGACCTCCCAGTGTTTCCCACAAGCCTGTTCATATGCCTCATCTTACGTATATTCTGGCAAGATGGTTGTATTGTACTCACAAGCTGGGATCCATCAGATATGATTCCCCATCCTCAGTCTCCAAACCGATCTGCACTTAAACTATGTGCCTTCTGCCCTACCTGGATTAACGACCCGGAACTCACTGGAGTCTGCATTTAGACTTTCCCTGACATCTGCTCTCACTCCTCTGCCCCCCACTCTGCTCATTTGTCTGTATATTTATTTACAACGAACTTGGGCCCTGTTGTAAGAGACCTACACGCTCCCTTAGATGTGCTGTCCTTTTACTTTGTATGCAGCAGTCCCTATACTTCGGAAGTGATTTTATAAACGTGTAAGAAAAGAGCACAGCTTCAAATATATAAACATTGTATATACATATGGAGCGATCTATGCACTGACTAACACTGATATTCCGGTAGCCTGTTTGCACAGGTCTTTACCTAAAAAATGTTTTTTAAAAAAAGAGCCTATGCTCTGGTACCATACATGTCTGCAGCTATAAGTGCTGATTTTTGCTTGTAATAAGCACAATTGTTTACCTTCACAGCACCTTCGGCACACGAATGACCTTTTCCTGCGGATGGCTAACCTTCTGCACCAGCATTAAATTACATTCATTCTCTTTCAATGAAGAACACACACTTCTAAATAGAATTTCGAGAATGCCAATGTTAATGGCCATAAACTATATATAGAGATATTTTGGTTTTACATGTTGTCATCTCTGCACTTGTCAAAATAGTCAGCCTCTCTTTGTTGCTTCCTTGACCAACACTGCTCATTTAGAGCATGCTCACATGACTCTGGTTGCTGTAGGGGCTATTGTAAGGGCTGATGGAGGAGTTGAAGGAAAATGGATTGGTAAAGGGGTAGGGGTGCTGACAGTCTGTTAGCCAAGCACAACTCACAAACGGATTAAAGAAATGCAGGTAGTCTATTGTGAAAGAGTACAGGGCAATATATTTTGATTACTTAACACAATCACAATGGAGCAGTTTGAGCTTGAGGTGAGATATTGGAGTGGTAGAGGTGTGGAACCAATAGAGAAAATGGAGATAGGAACATCAAACTTGTAATGGGGAGGGGGGTGGAGGGGATAAGCGTAAAACTAGTATTGTGCATAGTAGAAGAGGGGGCATGAACTCTGTGGAGAGAAAGGGGGAACACTATTCTGTCTGTAACAAGAAAAGAGGGCAAGGGACTAAGCTTATAGTATGAAAGAACCGAAGCAAACGACATTGAAACCTATGACGAGTTAGTGGAAGGTTTATGTACTATAATTAAGAGGAAAGAGAACCATTTTAGCATCTATGGTGAGAGAAGAGAAGAAGCTTATTGATTGCAGAGAGTTTTTGCATGTTTGCCTACTACTGAAGGGCAGAAGCACAAGGAAAGCTTACTTAGGAAGCTGCTGCTGACTAGTAGAGCAATTGTGCTGTCCCATCTAAATGATTTCGGTAGTATCTGGCAAAACTGGATTTCTTTACAGGACAAGAAGATCTCATTAGCATTTTATCCCTTGGGCCAGTACTTTGTGTCCCAAAAATTCCACATCCCTGCAAGAGTAGGCTGGCATGTACTCTATTGAAGGGGTGGGAAGTGTTCCACAGAGATCATCTGATAGGTAATTGCCTAAGGAGTCACGCAAACAGCTGAGGCCCAAGTTACTGATCACGAGGAACAGAACATAGTTGTAACATGAAAACTGAATACATGGGTACATTTATAATGCTCATAACCCTGGGTAGAAATATTTTCTGCTTTGAGTAAGAACATTTAAGATCTTCACACAAGCCCACGAACCATGCAGAGATCGTGCTTATTACAATGTATTACATTCCCTTTACAGTTGAAAGGCCGTGCAAACACTAAGTTGTGTAGATTTCTGACTCGCCTAAAAACCGGAGATGGTTTCTGTGCAAAGGAAGAAGGTTGTGTTGCTGCTCAGGTGTTTTTGCAGGTTTGTTGTCAAACATTGATGACCTTGCTGAGCAGTTTTTGGTTTCTGTTCAGCAGCTTTGTTTGGACAACTGATCTATGTTGTTTGTATCTTGTTAACTGCGTGGCAGGTGTTAGAATAGTTGTCATTGCTGTCTCCCTGCAGATTTCAGGACCACAATTATGTATATCATGCTTTCCAAATGAAATAGGTTTCAGATGCAGCAATGGATATGTTTTCTTGCACTATCAAACCCTATTTAAACTAATTATAAGCTTTGGCAACACCAATAGGCCTGGGTTTAATGGGCACACACAGCCGTAGCACATAATGGAGAGGCACACGAGAGGGAGCTGTAGAACGGGACAAAGGGGGTTATCATTTTATTGTAATCCCTCATGTAATTAGTTAAATGGAAGCCCCCAAGGGGAGGGGAGAGGATGCAACAAAACAGCCAACTAGGTTTAAGTGAGAGATTATTTCTCCACTAGAGTGATGTAATTGACGTAGTTTCAAACCAATGGCGTAAAGAGGCCGAACAAAACCTATGGTTTAAAGGGTCGGACGGAAAGCTCACTCTGTATTGTCTTAAATTTAACCAGTTACTTGGGCGGGGTCCTAGAAAAGATCTCACTGCTATAGAGTAGGAAATTAATTTGACTTCTATAGCAGATAAATCTATGGTCTTGTAGAAAGTAAAACTGTTACCAACAGAAGCAGCTCTGTGAGATGATTTTGTTTGTGCTGGCATGAAGGATTCCATTCAGAAAGAAGACATGTCATGATTACGAAATGTAGACCGAATCAAGATGAGTATATGACATTAACTGATCAGAAGAAGGGTTTCAGTAGATTAGTACTATGGCGAGAACTGTACCTGAGGAAGAGTAACTAGAACAGTGGTAGAATGAGAAGTTTTAGCTCATATTTTGTGACTGTGACATGGTAATCTGAAGAATTAAAAAAAAAACAATTTACTTACAAACTGGCATCAGTCGGGGAATGGACAACACTGGTGCCAACTTTCAACAAAAGTCACACACAATAAATTATAACAAGCATCAGTAAAATACAAGTGCCTGCGCCTTTATCAATAGTTGAAACATGGAGAGTGGCCAGACTCCTTTTTTTCCCAACAACCATTTTTATTGTGAAAATGGAAATATCCAGATAAATGAATAGAGGTAATCGAAGCTCCTTATTAGAAGCAGGCAGCTATTAAACAGAATTCGGTACCGGTAGTATTATTTGGTTAAAATTTAAATATTATGTAAGAGGGGAGCAATGCTATGAGCTTGGCTCAAGAACTACTTACACATTAGTATGTAAAGCATGCAAGGAACATAGACGTATTGTTAACTGTGCTTACATTGTAAAGATGTTCCACTTTAGTTAATTCATTCAATTTTGTTTTAAAATGTTGGGAAGTTTTAGCACTAATAAATTGATTAGGTCAATGTGGAATATTGTTAACCTATATTGTTTATTGTTTACTCTGCTGATTCGGTCTTGCTATCTTTAAATGAAATGTAATTGTGCTTGAATAAAATTTCCCTAATTGTGAACTTGAAATGCAAATCCCAATTAACACTGAGCCAACATTAGCATGGGATGGGACTAGTGAGTCACTGTAATGGCATCACTGCAGTACATTCTATCACAAGCAGTCACATATGATGGAGCACATTAGTAAAGCTCGTACAAGTGAGAATTGAAGGAAAGCCGCAAATGGACTTGTTTTCTCTTGTTGGTTGTTTCAAAATCCAAACATCAAAAGCTAAGGTAAGGTAAACGTCGAAAAATCAGAACATAAATTTGGCTTAAGTTGGCTACACTAACATTCTAGCTGTTTTCTTTATTTTAAAAAAGACTGTTAATGGTGCACTGAGAAGTGTGTCACTGAGTACAGAGGAAGCAGCACTTCAGACTGACCCAGTTCTAGCTCTGGGCGTTGCCTAGGAGTGTTTAGTGTGTATGTGTGGACGCGCACATGTATGTGTATATAGACGTATACACACACACATATATGTATTATATATATATATATATATTTATATATATATATATATATATATATATATATATATATATATATATATAATAAATATTTTTGTAAATCACTAGGTAATAGGGTTATTTGTATCACAATTATTTTTGTGAACTAGTTTTTTTAAGTGCACCAGCTTTGATCTCATAATTCAGCAGTGTGGAAGCAGTGGTTATAGGTAGCACCAAAAGCCCACTTGGGCACAATTTTGAAAAACTGGTCCTAAATATGCGTTCCCCGTTATACTCATGTTGTTGTTCCTTTTGCGAAGTTTGCACAATGTTTAAACAAACTTGCATGAATTACAGAAACAGTATATTTTTATACATGATTTTAACATGGTATATACTAAATATTTATTCGTTTTAATTGATTGTATATTCAGATCAATTTATTTTGAATGGAATTCATCATGAGAAGGTATTGGGAACACAGAATGGGGTAAATAATAAGGAGCAATAATCGCTTTTAAAAGTGTTTATTTTTCTACCTCGATTTGCATATTCATCTGTACAATTGATTTGGACCATTTAGTACTAAGTGCAACTGGACATTTGTTTCGTTATATGTTTGCTACCCAACCAGCTGAAGTCTGTTTTTTATATCCACAGGCTGAGGGGTCAGCTGACAATGTAAAGGCACTTTAAAGGTTCTGGAGCTGAATGCCATGCTTTAATACTTCTAGCCTGGCATCAGTAAATGCTATTAATGCACCAGTTGCAAGTCATTGAGGTCACTGTTTGCAGTCGGCTTCCTGGGCATTTCTCCCAGCACCTTTCCTCTACTTTTCTAAGCATGCTGTGGTTTATACCCTGCAGTATTTTGACAAGATTCCACTCGTACAGCAAGCCAAGAACAGCGTTAACTTGTTTCTGTGGTTCACAGCCTTGCTTGTGCCAGCCTTTAATACCCGAGCCTTGCAGTGCTTGTTAATCATTCGTGTACCGTTTTTAGGTCGAGGTACTATCCGGTTTTGCCGAAGGCAGAACCAGAAGTAGCAAGATCTTATGTTTCTTAGAGGGGCTCTTTATCCTGCCTCTAATTTTGGGTCTCTCCCATTGGCTGGCTTCCTAAATGGAGGCAAGCCATTGGAGGGGAGAGCCGTCACTCCAAATAGGCTCTGTCCTTTTCGGATTTGGAGGTGTGTTCGGTGTTCTTCTTTCCACTTTTTAGCCACGCCCACCGAACACGCCCCCAAATCCGAAAAGACGGAGCTTGCCGGCCGCCATTTTGTTTTGTTTTGTTGAAGGTGAGCCTCGCTGTCTTCTTGTGTTCACTTTGTTTGTGCTAGTGGTGCGCATCTGGCAGCTCTCCTCTGTCCCTCTCCCCCCCCCCTCCCTCCGCCCGCAGCTCTCCTCTGTCCCGCTCCCCCCCTCCCTCCGCCCACAGCTCTCCTCCGTCCCGCTCCCCCCCTCCCTCCGCCCGCACCATGTCCTTGTGTTCTCGCTCCGTGCACACTGATTTGATTCCCAATGCCATGTGGTGCTTATGGCAGTGTCCTTGTGCTCTCAGTGAACACTATTCTGGTTCCTAGTGCCATGCTACATTTGTGGTTGTGTACTTTTATTCTCCTTCCGTGCACACTGGGCAGGTTCTCAATGCCGTTTGATGTTTGTGGTTGTGTCCTTGTGTTTTCACTCCGTCCCGCTCCCCCCCCTCCCTCCGCCCGCAGCTCTCCTCTGTCCTGCTCCCCCCCTCCCTCCGCCCGCAGCTCTCCTCCGTCCCGCTCCCCCCCTCTCTCCGCCCGCACCATGTCCTTGTGTTCTCGCTCCGTGCGCACTGATTTGATTCCCAATGCCATGTGGTGCTTATGGCAGTGTACTTGTGCTCTCAGTGAACACTATTCTGGTTCCTAGTGCCATGCTACATTTGTGGTTGTGTACTTTTATTCTCCTTCCGTCCATCACAGTTCTGTCCATTCTACCAACACTAATGTCCCAACCTCGCACTGAAAAACACTGCCAGCAGCAATGGGAATTTCCCTGCACGTCTAACAGGCGTAGCCTGAATACCAACGAAGTAGCCTACTCTCACACATGGAACTGCTGCAGGGTGAACAGCACAGGAAGCGTGCTTCAGACAGAACAGGTGTTACATGTGCAGAATCTGTGCTAAATCTCACTCGATATTACAGCACAATCTACACAGACGAGACACCTCATCCTCCTCCCCCCTAGACTTAGAGCACCAAGAAAGTTCAGCGTGTTGCCTAGACGTGACATGAGATTCATTAATACCACGCCTTTCTAGGTCCAGCAGTCTGGTAGGGATATGCTTGCGAAACCAATGGCAGCCTACCTTATGATAAAGTCATAACGTTTATGATTGGTTAAGTGTTATTGGAGTAGTGTGACTTTATTTCCTTATCACGTATTACCTGCTGATACTGGTTAAAACTGGCTTTACATGCTCTCACAATGTTTGCAGAGTTTTAGTTCACATTTTTAGAAAAAATAGGTGCTCTGAATATTCAAATAAGGTGTTTCAGATATGTTTGCTATGTTAATACCACCTTTGGTACAGCGTCTAAGCTATGGCTGGTCTCTCTTTCCTTAAAAGCTAATCAAGGATTTTGCCTCGCAATTTATTATTTTGTTTTTTTTAGGGGAAACAAAATCGTATCAATTTTCTCCAGATATCACAGGTTGCCAGTTTCACTGACCAGTTAATTTAAACAGTAAAAGATTATTTTCCTGACATTACAATCTCGGACCCTTCCAAGTGTGCTGTGTGAATCATGATTTTTTTTCAGTCTGTGATCCAGGTCTCAGTTTCACTAAAGAACTGCTTCTGAGTGGAAACCAGGTCCGAGCGCATGCGTGCTAGAGCCGTAGAAGGTAAATAGGGCCTAAACCCTTTTGTTAATCTACAGTTAATCTCGCTCTTGATCTCTGAATTACACATTCACCTGGACTTTCATCGTGGTGAGGTCAAACTTGAGGACTGAGAGGTCACTCGCGTGGCACCAGCATGTTCTACAAATGTTAAGTAGTAATAACAGTGGAGAAGGAGACTTTGTGTGAAAAATTAGAGCTATGGTCGGTTTTGACGACGTATGTAAAAAGTTTGGAAATGAAGAGGTATTCTGCTTAACATCAAGTACACACTATTTAAAAAAACAAGATTTAAAAAAAATCTTGCTATCCTGTTTTGCAAATACGTGGGTTCGTGTTGGTAACGTACTTTACCTTTCTCAGGCAGAATGAGTGAAGGAAAGTGATGAAATTTGGTGCACATATTTCTGGTATACCTAGTCACTGAATGATCAAGATGATTGGTGCACTTGCGTTAATATAACAGTTGTGCCTTATTGTGTGGAGGTTTTGTTTCATTTGCTTGATCCTTTTTTGGCAATCTGGTGAACGTTCCATCTGCAGCCTTATTTAGCAGGTTGAATTCCAAAAAGATAGGCCCACTGTTGCCAGTGCCCGATCCAAGCTTTATCGTTTACTATGGTTTGTGTACAGTTTAGAGTGATGAGGCGGGGAATGTGTTTGTGCCATGTGGAGAGATGTGAAGTACGGTGGTTTTGTTTGCTCCTTCTGCCCTGGTATTATTGTCCATTGGAGAAACTATAATCCTGTGCAATTTAAATAGGTATTCTGTAGATTACTGACTGATTTAATCGTTTATCATGTCACGTGATAAGCGCCGGACTGATGAAGTCTTCCAGTGCATTTTTCTCCCCGTTTTGAAAATGACAATGCCATTTATTTAACGATGAAGCTATTGGCAATGTAAATGACAATGCCATTTATTTATGATTTAAAAAAAATGTCATGTGCAATGCCAATAGCTCTACCTTTAATAATGCCGAGACCATTGCATTGTAATTGCTTGTTGCATGTTATTCTGTGTTCTACACCTTTCTCTTTGTTCTTTTTACTAGCAGGGAGTTTTATGGCCTGTCCACTGTATATGCCCCCTTGAAAATGGGTTTTACATCAGCCACGCGTACTGTGAGCGTGTTTGCCTACGGACAATACATGGGCCCCGTTTCTTTCACTTATTTTACAAGGATTGGGATTTTTTTTAATAGAGAAGTTATATAATTTCTTCCAGTAACAGTAAATTATTGACCGGGTTTTCAACTCAAAACAGCATCAAAGCGAGCTGAAATTCAGTTTAAGCTTTTAAAGTGTAGACTTGTTGAATGTTACATCTGAAAATATATCCTTTTACCCATTGTTTGTCTACCCTCTCGCGGTGTGCCATTAGAGTCTTATAGAAAAGAAAGGCGCAAGTTAAATGAAGGACAGCATTCCTCATTCTGGAGCTTTGGGGACTCTTGGGGGTATGAAGCCCTACACAAATGCTTCAGAACAATATAATGCAGTGTAGTATAATTTTAAATCTATTTAATCCACTTTTTCCTCTCTGTTATGGACTCTCCTCCCGTTTACCCCTTCTGATAAATCCTTTCCAGTTCCCCTGTCGCAGACCTTATTGTGCCTTCTCCATCTACTAGATCCTTTCTGGCCGCTGACCATCATGGTACCATTTCCAGTCTAAAAGATCCCACGTAGTTCCCTTCGTGGCTGATCCTTTGTGCACCTTCTTCATCATTCTAATTGATTCCTTCTTTTCCCCTCCCTGGCTGATTCTCATCAGACCCTCTCACATCTAATAGATGTCACCTCACTGTCCCTCATTGTGCCTTCTTCATCTGATAGCTCCTTCTAGCAGTTCGCTCTGATGCTGACCATCATAAATCGTGCCTACCCTGAGTCGAATAAAACCCTTTTAGTCCTCTTCCTCACTCAGTCTCTGTACCCACAGTCACTGTACCTAGCCTATGTGTAGTAGATCCCACCTACTCCACCTTGTCTTTTACCTTAATCAGTCGTGCCTACCACATGTGTTATAGATGCCACCTAGTGCCCTTGTTGCTTAACGTTCATCCGTCATGCCCTGTGTCTAATATATCCCTCGTAGTTCCGTCTTCCGCTGAAACTCACTGTACCTGTCCCGTGTCTAATATATCCTGACTAGTTACTGCATTGCTCACCTTCATCAATCATGCCTGCCCTGTGTTTAATAGGTTTCTCTTAGTCTCCTCTGTCGCTAACAGTAATCTTATCTACTTCTTGTCTAATAGATCCCACCTAGTGGCTTCCCTTGCTCACTTTTATCATGCCTACCCTGTGTCTAGTAGATCCCACATCGTCCCCTCTGTCGCGGACACTCCTCGTATCTTCTCCAGTATACTTTCCCAGGCTTTAGTGAGCTCTATATATCTGCATTACAAAACATTCTGATAGATCTCGTCTAGGGGCGTCCTTCTCTGGCCATCATTGCTCTTACCCCATGTCTACTAGATCCCTCGCACTCCTCCATCACTTAATCCCATCATGCTTACCCCTTGCTTGATTGAGCCTTCTAATCCTCTTTATCATTGATTTGTGCTTGTCATGGTTAAGATAATTTACTTCTTGCATCTTCTCTGCTGCAATGAATGTATATTATTACCTCTATTGAATACCGTTTGGTATTGCATTACTGTTTTAAAGTCTTTTTGTTGTTGAGGGGTACTATTAAAAATGTTATTTAGTTTGTGGTAAAAAAAAATGCATTTATACTGTAAATGTGTAGCAGAATACATTAGGTGGATTGAGAATATATTAAACTGGTGTGCATAATTTTTAACTCTGTCGAGTCGGGACTGACTGCCTTTCATTCTTCTAAGGTTGATAAGAGGAGTATGAATGAGGTTACCATAAGGTCTGCTATCAAAGCACAAAGAGACACTCTCTCTGCACCACTGTGCCACTCTACTCAACACCACTGCACTCCATGCCACTCTACATCACTGTACTCTACTCTGCCCCACTGCACTCTACACCACTGCCCTCCACGCCACTGCCCTCCACAGTACTCCTCTCTATTCTACTGCGCTGTAACCCACTGCACACTATGCACTATATTCTACTATATGCAATTCTACTCTGCACCGCTCTGTGCCACTGCACTCTTTGCCACTCTACTCTGCACCACTGCACTCTACTCTGCACCACTGCACTCTGCACCACTGCACTCTACTCTGCACCACTGCACTCTACTCTGCACCACTGCACTCTACTCTGTACCACTGCACTCTACTCTGCACCACTGCACTTTACTTTTTGCCCCTGCACTCTACTCTTCGCCACTGCACTCTAAGCCGCTACACTCTACTATGTAACACTCTAATCTATGCCACTGCAATCTATGCCACTGCATTGTACGGTGCTTAATTTTTTTGCAGCTGCACTCTATGCCGCTGCACAGCTGTACTCTGCATCGCTCTACGCCAATATGATCTACACCAGTCCACTCTACTCTATACCACTCCACACCACTCTAAGTGACTCCACTTTGTGCTACTCCAATACATAACACTCTGTGCCACTCTATTCTACAACACTCTACTCCACTCTTCGCCATTCCACTCTACGACACTTCACACCACTAACTTTTAGCCATGCTGAACAGCAGCCACCCTGGTATGCAACCACGTTTTTTTGTAATTTTTTTATTTCTTTAATGAATTTTGCAATGGAATAAAACAATACAAAAAATATCGATTTCAATAAAGAAAGAAAATCATGAAAACAAAATCACAGTTTACATACAGACATGATAACAAATTCTGTGCAGAGTGGACAGTGTCAAAGGGCTTAACAGCAAAGAGTGATGACAAATACTGGGAGACAATCTCCATCATCAGTTATTACCTCAAACACATTTTGGGGAAACAATGAGAGTAGGCAGGCCCACTAAAGGAACCACCATGACTGCCCTTTGAAGCAATACTCCCAGTCGTAACCCCGGAGCCATGCTCCCTAGAAGAACCAGCAGCACACCGCCGCAGCCAACCCACCCGGCATACACAGGGAGAGGGAGAAGAGAATCTTACGAAAACCAATTATGTTGTATTTGCCAAATATTCTTGATATAGACTAAAATTCTTAGGGCGGTTCCGGGGAGGGAGCAGTTCACTGTACAGTTCGATTTGCGTATTGCAATATAACATGTCACGGGACCATTGCATAATAGAAAGCTCATGCCCACCACCCTGCCCAGATCCCTCCCAAGCTAATAAAAACTACGTAAACTGGATTCGAGACTCACTGGATACAATTCTCCCATTACGGAAATCTGTACCCAAGAGGTCGCACAGAACCGCCCCCTGGTTCTCAGATACCTTGAGAGACCTAAAACGCCTCTGCAGGAAAAAAGAGAGAGCTTGGCGACTTGATTTTCTCCCTGACAAAAAATCCCAATACAAAGAAGCAATCAAGGCCTACAGAAATGGGGTCAGGGCAGCCCAAGCCACGTACTTTGCAGACAAAATTATGGCAGCTGACTCAAAACCAAAGGAAATTTTCCAGCTAGTACAAAAATGCATCAAAGCAAATACCGCCCCCCCTTTGACAAAAACGCTAGAACAGTGTAATGAGTTAGCAGACTTTTTTCATAATAAAGTCTCCAAGATATACTCCTCCTTCCCGACAGCATCAAACGATTCAAGGACTCCGAATTTTATTCTCCCGAGCTCCCCCCCCCCCTCCCAGACCACCCTACTCTGGAACGCTTCCCCCCACTAGATCTAGACACCCTCAACCAGCTGGCTCGCCAAGTGAAATCAGGCTCCCCCTGCGACCCTGCCCCACCGGAGATATTGCTCCAGGCAAGTCAAACCATCCTTCCTGTGGTGCTGGAGCTACTTAACTCCTCCATCACATCGTGCATTGTACCCACGAGTTGGAAGAAAGCCATGGTTCGGGCCTTATTAAAAAAAAAACACTCTCAACCCAGAAGATCACTCCAGTTACCGGCCAATCTCACTACTCCCCTGGACTAGTAAGGTGCTGGAGAAGCACATAAATACCCAACTAGTGCAATTCCTGGAGACTAACTCGCTTCTGGACCCAACCCAGACAGGATTCAGGCCCAAGCACGGCACTGAAACCGCCCTGCTTGCGATCACCGAAGAGTCACGAAAAATACTAGATCAGGGAGGATCAGTGGCAGTGATCCTCCTTGATCTAAGTACCGCCTTTGACACGGTCAGCTATACCACCTTGCTGAACCGCCTATGCAACATCGGTATCACTGGCGATGCTCTAAGGTGGTTTGAGTCATTCCTGAACAACAGATCATTCCAGATCTTTGACGGGGACACAGTATCAGCCAGAAAATCCCTGAACTGTGGGGTACCTCAGGGCTCCTCATTGAGCCCTGTACTGTTTAATGTATATATGAGGCGCTGGCTGGGATTGTCGAACCATACGGTATAAAAATTGTATCGTATGCGGACGACACCCAGCTAGTGGTTTCATTGGCTCAAGAGGGTGCCAGACACACCTCAGAAGGCCTGTTGAAATGCCTAGAGGATGTCAAGGAGTGGATGACAGACTCCTCCTTAAAGCTCAACGGAGACAAAACTGAGCTCATGCTCCTGGGCCCAGCATCACCAGTGTCCTTCTCCTCCCTATGGCCTCCATGCCTAGGCACCGCCCCCACTCCCAAGGAAAGCGTAAAGAGCCTGGGAGTCTGGCTCGACAAAAGTCTCTCTTTCTCCACCCAGGCCACCAAACTATCCGCCACATGTTTTGGCCTACTCAGGACGTTAAGAAAAGTCCTCCCGCTTCTACCTATGGAAGCCAAACAAGTGGCAGTACAGGGCCTGATCCAGTCCCGGCTGGACCCGAACAATGCCCTGTATGTTGGAGCCCCCGAGTTCACCCTTCATAAGCTCCAGGTGGTGCAGAACTGCGCAGCCCGCACCCTGCTACAAATTCCACGGACTCAGTCAGCAAAACCTGCACAGAACCGCTTACACTGGCTTCCAGTCCGACAGAGAGTGGCATTCAAGGCGCTATGTATTGCCCACCGGGCCTTCTGGAAGTCTGGTCCAGCTATCGTCTCACAGCTAGTCAGCCAATACCACCCACAGAGAAACCTTCGATCCACGGAGGCCTTCCTGGCCACGGTGCCCAGAGTGAAAAGAGCTAGGTCTGGAGGAAGGATGTTCTCCCTAAACGCCTCTAGGATGTGGAACTCACTTCCCTTTCATCTCCGATCTAATCCAAATCTACTCTCCTTCCGCAAACAATTGAAAACATACTTGTTTGCCAAATCCATCTAATCATAACCCTCTGTCACTCCCAGTTCTGTCCTCTGAGTTCTGTCTCCACATTCCAGCGCTTGGACGCCCATTGGGCAGCAACCGCGCTATACAAATATAATTACAATTACAATTACAAGGGGGACCTCTGGCCCAAGTAATGCAACCACATTGACAAAGCCAATAGCTCTTACATACGCGATTTCCTCTCTAAAGGGCCGGTGTGTGCATCCCAGTCAAGTGGGTATCTCGGTATAGACATTCTAACGTTTTGGTATGTGCTTGACATTGGGACAGAAGGACAGATAAAGTTTAACCCCAGATAAGAGTTGTTACAAAATTTGATGTCTCTTATTCCCAGGATCTAAAACTGTAAGTAAGAAATAGTTAACTGATAATCAGTCCTGCAAAGGGTTGAAATGGTTACCTGAAAAACTAAATTTTGCTTTCCATCTTCTCCTTTCCGTTGTGGAGCCAAAGACTTTTTTTCCCCAATGCATGGGGATTTGACACGCCTTCTTTATTCCACCAGAGCTTTCTGATTTCACTTCAGTGAAACGTCAACGTCCCTTCCTTGTTCATGCCTGGACAGGCCTCTGGCTAGTTATATGTCATGGATTTAGCTAAATGTTTGTTGCTGTCAGTCTCCACCTCAGAACTGACCCAGCCTTTCCATGCAATGGTTATTTTGGCTAAATTAAGTTAAACATCCCATCCTCCTTGATCTGTGTGCTGCCATTGAACCTCTGTAACATGCTTCCGATCAAAATGCTGCTGCCAAATATGAGCATAAGTTGTTCTCTATGAGCTACGCAATCTGGATGTGGAGATCGCTGACGTTTTGCCTCTTTTGAAATGAGACTCTGGGACTCCACCCACACTCCCCAACCCTCCAACTGGACTTCCGCTTTTCCCATTTCCCAGGATCTTGTAGCACTTGGTAGGTGCCAGAAGTTGACATTTTAGTGAAGCTTTGAACATTTACGCTTTAGTATGAAAAAGATGTGGTTACGTCATTGTCTGTGTCATTTGTAGGTTGTCCTGGTATACTCCCAGGAATTTGGGGATACTGCAGCGTTGGTGTCTTTAGACTTTGAAAAACCCTTTGACGCTGTTCACAGGCCCTTTACGTATCAGACATTGAAGAAGAGATCTTTTGGTACTCGCTTCCTGAAGTACGTGGTGCTCTTTCTACATGGGCCCATAGGCCCAAGTTAGCATGGCTAGAGTGTTGTCAGAATCCTTCCTTAGGGTGAGAGCACAGGACTGAGCTGTCTCTTATTGCCACTCCTTTTTGGGTCTCGCCTATGCAGCGCGCATGCGCTGCATAGGAGACCTTTAGCCGTCGCTCTGCTGTTTTTGGAAGCACATACTCGTACTTGTGGCTGCATCCACCTTGCGGGAGCGAGCAGGAGCGCGCCACAAGCACGAGTATGTGCTTCCAAAAACAGCAGACTGCGCGCACCCACCACTGTCGGGCTTGTTTTTGATTCTAATGTGCTTTCACACACGCGCTTGTTGGCTAAAGCTAATACCTCATGTGGGCTTCCTTTTCGTTTTCGAAATATTTCTTGGCTTATTTTCCCACTGGAACTCTGGACCCGAAGTACTTATAGGCTGTTTACTCCTTGCCATTTAAAGCAATATTTTTCAGGAATTCTTTTCTAAGTGGTTCGACATTTGGGACAGAGCCAGTCAGTCAATTTGGGACACTTATCACAAAGTGTCTTCCCAGCAGTAAAACAAACCCTTTGCAAGGCTTTACTGGCTCTTCAAGGAATTCTGAAGTATTGTGGAAACAGTTATGGTGGGCAGGCCTTCCGCAGATGGGTGCTAGACCAGCACTCTAAACTATTAAGTCACTGCTTCCATCATTAATGTGCGAGTTACTCAGGTGTACTAAGAAGGCATATGAACTCTCGCCCCTCGCTGCTGACTACAACTGGTGCAGACATTTTTAGAGGCCTCCCTGCAGAGACAACACCTAACCCTATTGGCTGAAGGGCCTGCTACTGGCGAAACCAATCCTCCCTTAAAAGTCTGTGCAGCTTGAGACCTAAAGTACTGGATAGCCAGGCAACACTCTCAAAAACCATGCTGTTGCATTCAGTCCAAGCAACTTCGGTACATATTTCTTCGTTAGGAACGGCACTGGCATACTTACAGCAGCCATGTATAGCACATGCGCTGTGAAAGTAATGTCCTATCACGACCTAAGGTTCTCAATATACATTATATCATAACCGAAGTTTATTGTCTGTTTATTATCTCCTTTAATGCCACTCCGAAGGTCATAGGTAATCACACCAGCTGTCACTACCATGGATAGCTTCATAACTGTCCAAAGTGCTAAGCTCTTTTGACATAAGTATCTATGGAGGTTCCCAAGGAAGTCCTTGCAGAGATGGCGACTTTGCATGTGTCCTTGGAAAATTAATTACCAATCTTCCTATTAGATCTTTTACCCCATATGGTCAAATTTTGTTAATCAAGCCTGATGTACAGCAGTACACATATAAAACTGTAAAATGTTTGATTCAGTGTATTAAAGCTCACCATAACTTAGCTCCTCCTATACGTGATAGTTGTATAGGTATCACCAGGGAACCTGGGCTTCTGGTACGATAACCAAATCTTGGAGAGGTCTTGCATTAGCCAACTGGACATGTTTGAAAGCTCAAAGCTTTAAAAAATCATACATTTTCAACCAATGATGGCTTGCTCAGGACTGTAGCCTTCTTAGGTTTATGTAGTGACGTTAAACTTGGACATGTTGGGCCACAAAGATGCTACCAAAACCAGGCCAGTGGCTTCAAGTCCAAGAGGCAACAGTCTCACAGATGTTGGGGATCTGGATTGGGTCCTAACCAGTGATGCGCGTGGGGCTTGCCCTTCATGTTTGGCTAGCACTCCTGCCAGCTGTATGCTGACTTACAGTGCAGCCAGTCACACCACTGCGACCCATAGTGTGGCTTAGGAACTTCTCCTGGCACCCTGGCAAAGAGGCTGGTTTTAGGCTTGTGCACAACCACACCAGCAGTGATTACTTGTGGTGAAAATAGGGGTGAAGTAGGGATTTCGTGAAAACGAACACAAGCAAACGCTGCTATTGGGCGTTGCGTGCTCATCAGGCACTACTCCAAGTGGCTCCTATGCACATGCGGGTCATGTTTTAACGGCAGTCCGACTTGGTCTTTGATAAGGAGTGGAGAGGACTCCTAGGCATGCTGGTTTGCTCTCTGGACTCTCAGGGCTACGTTAGTATTAACAAAAGGAAGCAGGTAATAGCAGAATAGAAGTCCAGCAAAACTTTACAGGTGTGTTGGGCTTAGTCCTAGCATTGGAAAGACTGTTAGCATGCAGTTCCAATGTCCAAGAAGCACCAAAGCAGGGTCTGCATATGTCTGGTCACAATGTAACTTGTGAGTAAACTGCTGTCTTTATTTCTAGCTTATGGAAAATTTACAGAAGCCTACTGCAGATTGGTTCAGAAAGTCTAGTTTTTAAATCGAGGCCAGTCCTTTTTCAGTTGGGTTACCAGAATTTCATAACCAAAAACCAAGATAGCCACAGGCATAGAAATAGGACTAAATGTTGGCTTATTCCATGGATGTGGAAAGACTTTAGAAATGTTCTACAAACCTATAAAAAGACTGCATATAGGGGAAAAGAATAGAACTGTGTTTGGAATGATGTGCACGTCCGTTGGAACGAACGGAGATCTCAAGTTAATAGATGTCACTCATGTGCAGCTTATTCAGTCCAGTTTTCTTTGCATTCTGGGACCCGTAGTGATGCATTTATACTGGTAAAGGAAAAGTACTAGTACTAGAACGCAAATAAAACCAGCATTGTCAAAGTCAATAAGGTCTTGCCACTGCTTTTTGCTGATACTGTGCAGCATTAGAAAAAATGTAAAAACTTTTCATAAATGCTGTGCAGCATTGGCAAAAAAAGGAGTAATGACATGGCAGTTGCCACTGCCAGCGTCATTAGGTAGGCCCACACATGCGTGAAGACGTGTGTCCATGATTGCATTCTCATGCCTGCGGACTACTCTTTAATAACATAAAGCTCCATTTTCCTTTTTTATTTATTGATTTTTGATGGCAGACAACACTTACAATGGTAAATAATTGTTTTTTTTAAAGTGTATTTGCCGCAACTCACTTATCTTGTAGTAGATTGGCCCATTAGAAAAGGGAAGCCACAGGCCCCTCCAAAAGAATAAATCAAAGACCATGGCAGGTGGATATACTGCTGGATTAGCTACATGGGAGGTGTGTGTGGAGGGGCGAGAACAATGGAGGTAAACACAAAAGCACTTCAAGCATTTTTGTGTGGCCAGGGAGCAAATAGCACCTGCCAGTCCCTCACTAATATTTATAAATAACACGAGGGTTAATGGAGCAACGGAGGAGCGGATTTGTGGGGTGGGTGAAGGGTAAGCAAGAAAGAGATAGGGGTAGATATTTGTGGGAGGAAATATGAGAGAGAGAGAGAGAGAAAGAGGAAGAGGAAGAAGAAGAAGAAGAAGACCTCTGCCAGTGGAGGAATGAACAATAAGTAAGCAAATGAGTGACAATAAAGCCACATAATGTAGGCAGGCTTTAAGCTTACTGTAAGTTTTTGATAGAGGCTTCTATCTACAGACAGAAGCTTTAATTTCTGTTTGTCAAAGGAAGAGAGGAAAGTAGCAGAGGAAATCCCATGGTAATTATTTTCACAATTACCATGAGTGCCTGTAGAAACATTAGCACCAGGGCACAAGTCAGGGGTACACACGGGTAGACTGCACCCACTCCCTATTTTCACAGGGTGGGCGCGATTCACCCTGCCACGAAGTTGAGCCCTACTAAAATATGCTCAACCCGTCCTGGTGTAATTCTCAGACACCGGGACACATTGAGCAGCACCTGCAAGTTGTCTGTTTTTAGTTCCGAGCAGCAACGTGCAGGCAGCAAGTCGGTTCTCTTATTTTAAATTCCAGCCGAGCACAAAGCAAGGGCCGAAGTTGAAGTCCCATCAGTCCTTCTTTTGTTGGAGTATTTTTGCTTGGAAGCTATCTGGAGCCTCACACCTAGATGCAAATGTAATTGAGGGAAAACAAAGGCAAAGAGCTTGTTATGACTACACAGGCACTTGAGAGGCATGCTTGTGATTTTGTTCAGTTCCTGTAAATAAGAGATGCCCATGCTTTGTTAGAATATCAGATGTGTTGGTTTGTCCCAGTATTTACACACATAACAATTTAAATACCACTTTTTTGTTTTATTTCTTTTATAGCGCTACTCATCCTAATGTACGATGTCAGAGAGCTTTACATCATGTGCACATTATACATTGACAATACAATCAATATATGTTTGTAAATCAGTGTACAAGATGTGTTACGTAAGATGGTGAGCGTTACAAGGTGTAGGAGCCACATGTCCTTCATAGCTCACTATACTATAAGGATTACGATTCATGAACTGCAAGTAACAAAAGGATCTCTGTGTTAAAAGCATTCACACACTTACCTAGTTACATAAAATACAAATATCTGTCACCTGCATGTTAGATGATGTGCTTTGCAGGAGACCAATTAACCCTCAATGCTACTTTCAAAACTGGTACTAGACAAAACATAGTCCCCTCCAGCAAATGTGTTACCATCCAGAGTTATTTTACCATTATTATTATTCCCTGAGTTTTACTGGGCACATAAAGGTCTCTGCAGTAGGTTCCTTAAACCCATAAGATATTTTAAAATGCAGACTTTGCAACCAATTAAGTAGAGCAGATGTACTGCCACATTTCTCCTTGTTGCCAATTTCTTTGTGACAGAGTAAAAAAAAAAAAAGAAGAATTATAAGTTGAGGCCCAGATTTTGCGTCATTGTTGCAGCACTTTGTTGGCTCAACCCCAGGCGCAAAATCTCATTTATTAAAACTTCGAATGTGCTCAAATGTACTCATGATAGACCTGCTAAACTTGTGTGTGAGATTTTAAGATCTCATGACACTTGTTATGATGTCACCTGTTGAGAGGTCATAGATTGTGATGCCGCTTTCTGTGATTCCATGTGCAATGCCACGCGCCGTGATGCCATGTGCTGTGATATCACGCACCTTGATGTCACTTTTATACTGCCTGACCTATTTAGTTGCTTCACTACATTTTTTTAAAGACTTGTGCCCTGCTTAGCACACTTTCTCTGTTTACCTTAAGCCCTCTACTACACTGTAATTTATGTTCGGTCTCCTCCCTTTATTTGGGCAAAAAGTGTCCGGATTCCTGGTCATTCCTCGAACCTGGACTGTCCAAGCAAAACTAGGACGTCTGATCGCCCTACTTGGGCACCCTTCTTCAAGGAAAGGGCATTTCTGGGTAAAGCAGACTTCCGTTGCTTATCACTATACAAAATAAACACTCCTAGCAGGCTCCACTGAGTGGAAACTGTGTATTCCGATTAGACAGGCACTGGATAGGAGAGAAGCAGAACCCGGGATAGACTTTCTGGTTGTTCTTGTGTGAACAGCATCCTACCTCCACGTTAAGGTATCCTTTTGCGCCAAAGGATGTGTTTCATCACCTATGAATATCCCTACAGTATGAGCATAGTTCTGACTGCGATCATTCCTTGTCTGCCTTCACTCCACTGTGGGCGATCAGCATTCGTCCCACGGCTAATGCAGTATTCTCATTTACTTTTCACAGGTAAAGTGATTCACTTTATTTGAGTTCACAGTTTTTTATTTTCCTGTGGAAGCTTGTTGGTGACTTTCCCTGTGTGATGCTATTCTGCACCCCAAGGGTTACTGAGAGACTGTGACCTGGTAGGACCTGGTGAAAGGTATTGAAGGGACTACCCCTTGGGATACCTGTTAGGGAAACTGTTTCAGGGCCTTTTATGTTCTAGAGAAAAAGGTGTCTCAGAGGAACTCAGCAGGTGCTGCTGGTCTGGAGAGGGATGAGTACCGTCACTAGTGGCTACTTGAGTAACGCTAAAAAATAATGAAACCGAGTGGAGCTTCTTGAAAAGATGAAGAACATGTCGGAATTGGAGTCTGGAGCATGGTTTTGATTATTACACAGAGGAATTGTGGAATAACAGGATATGCAAAATGTTGACCAAGGATGCACTGAACATGTATTTCACATCAATATGTCTTTGTTAAATTTGAAGCTCTGCCTTGAGTTTCGCTGAAGGAAAATTGATTAAATGATCTTGAACCGCAGTACAGATACTGACATATGTATGTTCTCAGAAGTACAAAGGGTCGGTTATCATGAATGAGGGGGGAATTTAATTGGAGATGGAAATCTTACATTCTCGCTAATTCGTGCTCTTCACACTCTTCTTCTGGGGGAGTGTTTGCCGTATTTGCCAGAAGCACAAAGTGAAGAATGCTGAACAGCCAATTGTATAGTGAAGTAAAATTGAAACCGGTAAAGTGGTGTGCTACACGTTAGGTTGTTCATTAATTCTCTTTAGACTGGTGATGCAGTTCAGACTGTTGCTATTCTCAGGAATCCTCTGAAAAAAATGATGACTCGGAAAAAAACCTGGTATCTTTTTTCCCACTCTCTCGTAAAATAAAGTTATATTAAATCATGACATTTGTTCGCAGTGAAATCACTGCAACACCCCTTATATTATCTGCTCGTCTGAAAGATACTGGTGTTTCTAAACTCGGATTTAAAGAGGCGATCTGACCTATTAAAAGCCAGGATATATCCCCGTAGGGGAGGTTGTCTATGCCTAGCTTCCTCAGTGTGTTTGGCTCCAGTTATGCTTCAGATTTCTTAATCAACTGAAAGGTTATATGCCTCGCTGTAGCTGAGCGCGCACAGGATCACGGGACCTAGTTGGGCAGCCCTCGTGGCCCTAGCGGCGTTCTGCGTGGCCTGCGTTTACGCACCAGCTGGGACGCGGGGGTTCATGTCTCTCATTGTTGGATGTAAAGGGCACTCATCGAATTATCTTAAGCAGCGCTCTCCACTGCTGCTTCCCTCGAGGCCTCTGTGCTCTTCAGGAGGATTCTTGTTTGTTCTAAGCATGTCTTTTGTGTGTTTAAAAGCGGCTTTACTTGTTAGCTGTTTAAGACATGTTTTTGTCTGCATGTAATGTAATGCCACCGCCCCACCCGCTCTCAAAATGCTTATTACGTTAGTGTTCCTTTAGAACAGCACCACTGGCTTGTCTAGCTGAGAAAGAGGAACCAAATACAGAGGATAATCGAGCAGCTGTGGCTACGTGGGATTTGTGCTAAGCACGGGTGCCATGTTTGCTCTTATGGAGTATTAGCAGACAGTGTCGTCCTATGTTCTAGTTTTTCCACTGTGCTTCTATTCGGGTGAACATTATCTCTGTGATTGTTGCTGCTGTGAGCGGAGAGCCTGTGAAAGTTAGTTGACCCACTAAACTCATTAGTTGCTTACCCTGCATTTGTGGTGTTTTCAGTGGCAGCGAGTTGACCACCCCTTGCCCATGATCACCACCATTCTCTTTTTCTTCCTGGTGGATTCCAATCCTTGCAACTTTAGGAGCAACTCTTTCATTTCCCAACCTCTTCACTTATTAACCCAGATTTGACCTTGGTCCCAATTGACAACGTCATTGTTTCATACCCTATCACCAGTCAACACCTTCACACATGTATTTATTTATTTATTTAGGTTTCTTGTAGAGCGTAAACAATCATCCCAAAGGGATATCACGGCGCTGAAATTGCTAAAGTGCGGGTGCAGTGGGTATCGTAGAGTTTAGTCTGAGTGGGGGAAGAGGAAGGTTTTTAGTTGCTTCCTAAATGCCAGGTGGCATTCTGTGTGTCGGAGGGCCACAGGCAATTCGTTCCACTTCCTTGCAGCGACATGGGAGAAGGCTCGTTCACCCATCCTGGCTTTCCTAACCCGGGGGATGCTCGCTTGAGCCGAGATTTGTGAGCGGAGATTTCTGGTGGGAGTGTAGAAATGGATCCTGTTTCTCAGTATGAGAGGGCCTTTCTTGTGCAGCGCTCTGTGAGTGATACATAACATTTTAAAAGTTGCTCTTTGCTTCATTGGCAGCCAGTGTAGATCACGCAGGCAGTTAGAGGCCGAGTCATATTTTCTTTTCATGCAAATGGCATTGGCTGCTGCATTCTGCACCAATTGGAGTTTAGTGAATAGGTACTCTGTCATGCCAACGAACAGGGAATTTCCATAGTCCAGCCTACTCATCAAGAGAGACTGAACTAGGATCCGTCTGCATTCTATTGGAATCCATGGAAAGACTCTTTTAAGCATTTTCAGGGTTGCAAAGCCTTTGCCGCATATAGTGGCTACGTGAGTTTTCATGGAGAGGGATGTGTCAATAGTTATTCCAAGGTTCCTTGCAGTGGGTGTCGGGGCAGGAGGGATATCCAGGGCTTCAGGCCACCAGGTGTCATTCCATAGCTGAGTGTGGCCTCCGAACAGTAGTATCTCCGATTTGTCTGCATTTAGCTTGAGGTAGTGCTTGTGCATCCAATCAGCCAAATCAGAGAGACAGTTTAGAAGCCTGTCCTTGGGGTTATCCTTCTCGTCCAGGATTACAGTGAGTTGGGTATCATCAGCGTAGGAGCAGATTTCAACCCCCCATTTTCTGCAAATTCCAGCAAGGGAAGACACGAAAATGTTGAACAGGGTGGGGCTTAGCGAGGCCCCCTGCGGGACCCCGTATTTGATCACCCGGCGAGGGGATGAGAACCTGCCCAGGTGCACCGTTTGTGATCTTTCCGATAGGAAAGACCGCAGCCATCCCAAAGCTCTGTCCCTGATGCCCTTGGATGCTAAGGTTTCCAGGAGCAGATTGTGTGGGACAGTGTCGAAAGCCGCCGAGAGGTCTAACAGGATTAGGGCAACTGTTTTCCCCTTGTCCACATGCATTCTGCTGTTGTCAAGCACGGCCAGGAGAGTTGTTTCTGTACTGTTGTTGGCCCTAAAACCTGTTTGAGTGATGTCTAGGAGGTTGTTAGTTTCGAGAAAACTGACCAGTTGCCTGTTGACCAGTTTCTCTAAGACTTTCGACAAATAGGGGAGTTGGGAAATGGGTCTATAGTGGGCCGGGTTGTTGATATCAAGACCTGCTTTTTTTAGAAGAGGGGTGACTGTGGCGTTCTTCCAGCTGGATGGAAATTCTGCCGTTTCTAGTGAGTGGTTCAGCACTAGGGTAACTGCCGGGCAAATTAGAGGAATGAGTTGCCGGAAGATATGGTGGGGGCACGGGTCCAGGGGGAGCCAGATTTAATTTCGAGCATTGCTTTGCCCACTTCCTCTTCAGAGAACGGGCCGAAGCTAGAACACTGCGCATGGGGGGGGTGTGGTTCGTGGTCCACCGGGAAGCCCGTCTCGGGATTGGGGAAGGAAGAATAGATCTTGTCTATCTTTTCACAAAAGAAGTTGTTCATATTGTCGCAACTGATTTGCGAGGGAATCAAGTTAGGTGATAAACAGGACGGGCTACAAAGCTCATTAACTATTTTAAATAGCTCTTTAGAGGAGTCTTTATTCATTAGGATTCATTTATCTTCCTTCCAAAAACTGTGACGTACCTTTCTGCAGATTAATAGGTTTTCTAACCCTCACCCAGGCACCTGGATCCACCTTCAGCCATTTGTGTACACCAAACGTAAGCACTTGATTCATTTGAACGGCACTGCTCACATTCACTACTTGATTAATCTTCTCATCCTCCCGTTTACCACTCATGAGGTAACCTATTGCTAAATCGCAAAAAGGGTTTGCGATTCATTATTAGGGAGGGGTGTGTTAAGGACATCTCTTCCTAATAGCGACTTGCAGTGGTTTGTGTAAATGTTTTGCAAAGAAATGCGGTCACAAAACATTCTCATTTTACTGCCTACTTCAAGTAGGTGGTAACCCATTCGCAAATGGGAAAGGGTTCCCAGGGGACCGTTCCCTTTTGAGAACCTTTGCGAAAACATTTTTTAGGAGCAGGCAGTGATACAACAGACGTCTGCGTACTCTTAAAACAATGAAAAGAAAACTTATATTTCTTTTTGAAATGCATCCCATTCTCCATTAAGGATAACAGGCTGCATTTATTAAAAAAAAAACTTGCTTTATTTAAAAGCAGGGGGGAACAGCAACAGGAGTGAGCCCTTACAACAGATTGAGATCTGGGTGTACATAAGTATGAGGCAACAATATCTCAATCAGATTCAATTAGAAAGCAGGTATATTTGCATGTACATTACATTACAAAACACCTAAACAAGAAAAGAGAGACTCACAATTTTTGATTTTCAAAAAGTGCATATTGCATCATATATTTACAGACAAAAACAATCAAGGGAGATACAGTATAACAGCACTTGTGGCAAGTAATGCGGTGGCAACCCAAGGGGGCTTTTGTTCACTACGTGATAGTGAAACAAACGGTGACGGCGCAAGTGAAAAAAGGTAAAAAAAACTGCGAAATGGCGCAGTCAGGTAAATTGGATCACAGTATATACAAATTATCGGTTCCTGCTTTGTGAGTTGATTATTGTAATTGGTTTTGGAACCAGAAGTGGGAGATGCGCCTTGAGTTGCGCTATAGTGCGGGTCGACGGCGTTTCAATCCTATTGATTTAGGATCTTCATCAGGACCGGGTTGCAGAGTCGAGGAAGTGAGTGTGCATTCAAATCCAGATACGGAGCCCCGTACTGATGGGCGGCAGGAGGAGAGAGGGTCCAAGGAGAATGAAGGGTCCAAGGAACAAGAGGGTCCAAGGGGAGTGAAGATATAGAGCAGGTGGATGCAACCAGCGGGATCGCTGATCTACTGAACAGATCGCCTGACTGCAATGTGCTCGCTGTATTGCTGATGGCGATCATAACCCGGGCACCTGGTTTAATTTCGGAACCGCCCAGGGGTGCATACCGTCCGGAGCAGTCCGCCCGGACCCGTTTCCTATCCTGCATGGCCTGAACTGGGCTCTGTTCACGCCCCCACCCTCCCCCCGCCCTCCAAGACCCGCTGAGCCTTCCTTGAGGCCGCACTGCCTTTCCTGCACCCTCATTTGTCCTCTGCAGCACCTGCTCTATATCTTCACTCCCCTTGGACCTCACTCATTCCCTGTGGATCCTCTCTATCCTTGGACCCTTCATTCTCCTTGAGCCCTCTCTCCTCCTGACCCCCCACCAGTACGGGGCTCCGTATCTGGACTTGAATGCACACTCACTTCCTCGACTCGGCAACCCGGTCCTCATGAAGATCCTAAATCAATAGGATCGAAACGCCGTGGACCCGCACTACAGCGCAACTCATGGCGCATCTCCTACTTCTGGTTCCAAAACCAATTACAATAATCTACTCACAAAGAAGGAACCAATAATTTGTATATACTGTGATCCAAATTACCTGCCTGTGCCATTTTGCTGTTTTTTCACCTTTATCACTTGTGCCTTTCACCGTTTGTTTCACTATCACGTAGTGCACAAAAGCCCCCTTGGGTTGCCACCGCATTACTTGCCACAAGTGCTGTTATACTGTATCTCCCTTGATTGTTTTTGTCTGTAAATATATGGTGCAATATGCACTTTTTGAAAATCAAAAATTGTGAGTCTCTCTTTCCTTGTTCAGGTGTTTTGTAATGTAATGTACATGCAAAAATACCTGCTTTCTAATTGAATCCGATTGAGATATTGTTGCCTCATACTTATTTAAAAGCAGTCACATAAATGGTGGTCTACTGACCCCAGCAGGCCACCATTGCTGTGATTTTAGCGATTCCCAGTGGGCCACCGAGACCCACCTCATGAATATTAATGAGGTAAGTCTATTTACGACGCACTGATAATCGTAAAATGTGTCGGACACATTGGTTCATGCGTGTTTGTGATTCCCGAATACCAAATCGCTAAAATTCGCTATTTGGGAATTGCCAAGCCAAAACTATGTACATCTGTCCCTTAGCCTTTCCTTGGGAGGCAGCGTGCACATTTTGAACATGGTTAGTGACTGCTACAATGCCTGTGACTGCAGGTGACTGTGCTGATGATTGGGGGTGAATGTGAAAGACCTCTATCCTGTAGGTCGTCTGGTGCACTGGATTCGGTTCCTGATTTGTGTCCTGGGTGACTGCTCGCTGCTTGCCCTTTCCTTCCCTTCAAGCAAGCTAATGCCAGCAGTGGAGAATTCCATTTCCTTGCTTATGTAAATAACCCTGTTCATCTGCTGTCTTCCCTGTTGTGTCAACAAGCACGGAAGGGTGCGGCTGCTCTCAAGTATACAATGATTTCCATTTTAAACATAACTTTCTTCCATGACATTACTTGTAATTTGTACCTTCCTGGTAGCAAGATAGTGATTTTGGTGCAGTATTTGCTGAAGCACACTAGAATAGGAAGCGTATAAATGTAGCCCTCTCATGTCTTTTGGCAATGTGTGTGCAATATTCATATCGTATACCTACATTTATTTATGGTCCACTGCATAGCTTTGCTATAATCTTCATCATTGCCTCAAAAAGCAACCTAGGTTGCTTTTGGTTGTTTTTGCATATATTGAGAAATGACCATAGCGGGTAAGTAGTATGTGTTCCGCAGGGCTATTATTGCTAGTCTATAATGATCGATTTAGTAACGGAGCAAGAGGCCCTTTGGCAGTGTATGTTGGGTTAATGCTGAGCTTAGCATGTGCCCATTCGTCCTCGAGGGTGCTCAGACAAAACTGCTGATCATAATAGAGCAGAGACAAACAATCCATGCTGGACCTGGTGAGCTGCATCCCAACATAAATATAATGACCAAACACCTTCGGAAAAAGCTTTGGGTCCACTTTTTTACACATCATGAATTTATGTTTACAGAAAGTACAAAAATGGAATTTGCATTGTTGTATAGAAATATATTTAAATGAAAACTGATGGACAAAACCATCCCCCAGAGTAAGACAAAATTACAGGTGAAATTGACCACAAGAACCTGTTTGGTGAGATGCGCCATGCAAACCTTATAAACATTGACGTTTGAAGGAGGTGTGTTGCTCCACAGACTCGTAAGCATCATCATAATAGAGTATATTGTAAGAGGACGTGACCTCCCCTCTGCTTAAGCCACATTCTTCCTCGACCTCATTGGACCACTTTTAAGGGTGAATTATGCAAAAGCTCATCTTGAATGTGCAGAAATTACAATGTTCAAAGATGAGTATATTCAAGACAGCAATATTACCCCACCAACATTGAACTATAAACCTATTACAGAGGAACATGTGACTACATGCACCCTAACTGAATATTTGTCTTTAACAGTCTATTAAATGACATGCTCTCAGGAGTGGATAAAGGGTTAGGAGCAAGACCCAAATACAGTTTCTTTCCGAGAGTCAAGCAGGAACCAGAGGCAAAACAGCCTCCTACGTTTGCAAGAACTTCCTATTTCTGTGCACTGCAGGTTGTAACAAAAAAAAATTGGGCAACCAGAAGCGTGCTGATGGTAAAAAAAAAAAATGTTTTTTGCTGCAAGAGTCTATGACTGTTCCTTGGATTAATTCCATTACTCTGTTGGTAAATGGTATCTCCAGATCAACGTAGGGTCATTTATACCAAGTCAAAGACCCATGTTATCATGGGTATGTATATCCCCATTCTAGATTTGGGGAACTAATGTCACTTTTATTGATTGTAAAGAGGAACAATTGGGAGTTTCAATCAAAGACCAAGCAGTTCCCTTGATATTATTTAACCAGACAGCATTATGTGACATAATGTTCTTAAGGTTACAAGAAATTAGTTGGTGCGGTTGGTACAGCGCGGATATAGATTTCATCATTCATACTTCCCTTTTCATAACACATAAAAGAGGCCAATTTATCTTAAGAACCCAAAAGGAATTTGGTGAACTCGCAAGGCTTTTCATGGTCTACGTAATCCCTGAGATCAGGTCAGGCACACGCTGCGCTGTACTCTGTCCTGCTCTTTTAAGTGTGTTGTGATGAGGCACATTCTGCTACAACTAGGTAATGGGCATGAAAGCAGAATTGAAACCTCACTTTCCCGCCTTTCATAAGTTCTGTAAATGAACGATGACCAGTGCAGTCAGTAAAATATTCCACTGATTTCTGCCATTTGACACATCACTACCCAAGTGACCACTGACAAACAGAGCAAGCACTTTGCTTTCATCTTCACTTGTTTAGCCAAGTGAGTCCCCTTTTACTGTACACCAGAAGTATATTTTATGCACTGGTTCCTTCTCACCTATGCTTGACTTATTCCCAAAATTAAATTAAGCTCAGACCCTCCCCAAACGCATTAGAATGCCTTACTGAAAATACTAATGATACAGAAAGAGAAAGCGGCAACAAAAACATGGGGGGAAAAGCATTGCACTTATTAAAAACAATTCTAGTGGATGAAATTAGATCCGTATATAGTTTTAGAATTCATCGTTTTTTTAAACCTTTCCTGGCCCACCATGAGCAGCTATAACCAGAACAGTGCCATTCCAGATGGACTGAAGAAATTAGAAGGCATTATTATGGTTATTTCTTTCTTTCCAGTGTCTAGCTCTAGACTGCTTTCGCTGTCTAAGTGCTGATGTGGGTAATACAGGGCTATGGCATTTCACAGATGAGTACACTGTGCCTTTTACTTAACATTATGAGCTTTGATGATGTGCCGGTCATTGAAGAACCAGCTTCTTCAGTCCTTGCAGGGGGTGTACCCCGGTTGGTGTTGTGCATGTCCGCATCTTCAGTATTGACAAATCAGTGCTGCCTGGTCACATCTCTGTTGGGGCAATGCTTAAAGGTGCTTGATGCGGGAAAGAAAATCTTGACTGCTGGATATTTCTCTGGTCCAAACTCCTGCCTCCCAAAGAAATTCAGAGCCCACCGGGCTCAAAAGTGATCCTGATCAAGGGTTTGCAGTGGCCAATTGGCGACAGTGGTTGGAAATTTCGCTTAGCGGCAAGCTATCGACAGTGCTTCTACTTCTTGAGATGAAACCGCAGAACGTGGTAACGAGTTTGCTTCGTGCCAAGTCATCCAAGGCATTTCTGCTTTTTTGATCCGTGAGCTAGTTCTCTAAAGGCACGCTGTATGGGGACCAGAAGACACAGCTTCACTGAAAAACCTACTTCTGCATTTCCTTCCCTAGGCTACAGCGGACTGACTTCCCACTAAATCCTGCCAAGCCCCTCAGTGCCTCTTCTAGGTAGCCTTCCTTTCGTGCAGGGAAACCTGCAGTACAACTCTCCAGGATTCAGTGGTCCCCTTCCTTCAATGTGGTTGCAAAGCTGCTCTTCTTGGTACAGTGATGACTTTTTCACATATTTCTGTTCCCAATACTTTTGCGGAAGAATGACATGGGAAGGGTCAAGACCTGTTCTAACACTGAAAGGGGGTCCTCCATCTCCTGTCCTCCACACCGAAGGTCTGGCTCACTACAAAGTACCTGAATAAACGTTGCGGTAGTCGTGCAATTCATGTTGCCGTGAAGCAGGCTGTCTTCATGACCCATGTGGATGGAGTGAAGGACCCAGTTGTGGCGGACTCAGACTATTTTAAAACATGAGGTGTCGCTTGGCAATTCTCCCTGGTAGCGCAGGTAAAAAGGCTTGTTGTGCACCTATTATCTATTTCTGCCAACCACTATCAGTCTCCAGGGCCTGTCAGTAGTCCTGCTCAGGAAAGGAAAGCAAACATGATGTGCTCCTACAGAGCACAGAGCTCAGGTTAGATTTGCATTCTATGTTACAGTGGGTCCGGAGCTCACAGGCAATACTGTTGTATTTGCTGAGGTCCTAAAAACTAAGAAACCATCAGAAACTCCCTATGAGGAATCAAGAGCAATGATTCAAGCTTTCCAGAGCCAAGCAGGGGACCTTTTCCGTCGTGATTGAGTGTGGTAGAACTTGTATATGCAGATGTGCGCAGTGCAGTATGCTACATAATATCATTGTTTAGTGTCGGGAGGTGCCGTGAGTAACAATAGGCAAAGTCTTGAGTTGTTCATGAAGCTTCTGCCCACTCTTTCCAATAATAATAATAAATAGAATATTCCTATCTGTAGATATATTTATATGTGGCTTATATCTTTCATGCAGCGGGTGCAGGTGGGCAGTAGTGCGTCCTTGACTTGTTACATTGTGTCTGTATGTCCCTTTAATAACCTAAACAAGCAGCAGCTTGGAAAGTTTGGTTTTTAAGGCACAAGGAAGTCTCAGGTGATTAAGGAAATTTGAGGTGATCCAGTCATCTCCGAATTGATAGATTTTCAGCTGCTTAAAACCTCCTAAGATGAATTGGAAACCTACTAATTTGGGGGGTTTCCAGCTTGCCTTCCAAGCCAGCGTTTTATATGGGCTCCTCAGTGTCAGTGTCAGTGTCAGTGTGAAGAGAGCAGATATTGTGCTGCACGCTGTGGCACCATGTGAGTTGACAGCTCTGAAATAAATGTGTATATTTCTTAGGTCTGGGACTACCATTGACTGATTGCATCCTGTTGTGGCACACCAGAGACTATTAGCACAGCTTGGTCATACTCAAGCCTCAATGGTTCCACAACTGTACGTTGTGCCCTTTAGGACAGTACAGCATTTTGCGGATTCTGAGAAGGCAAATATATTTAACTCCTGTTCTAGACTATAGGGGAAAGTGCAACGTTCCACAAAATAATGAAAGAGACTTATTTACTTTTCTAACTCCAGTCCTGAAATATTTTGAGGAAATTTAAACATTTTAAAAAAGGACAAAAAAATATTTAATTATGCATTGAAGGGAAGTACTGCCTTGAGCGTGCATCTGAAGGCAAAAAAATTAAATAACACAGTACATATATTTGACCAATTCTTGGTTAAAATCACAAGTGACTACCTGTAAAGTTAATGATATTCATTACATTAGAAAGCCAGCAAATATCTGTGGGGTGTATTTATAATACAGTGTATTTGGGATCAGGTGGGCCAGTAACCGGGGGTCGGGGTTAGACTTGCTTTAGATATTTGCCCATTTCCTGCTACCTAGCTTTTCGAAGATTAAACCATCTGAACAAAATGTTGACAATGTAGTTATGGGCGCCTGTAGTAACGAGGTCAGGTCAAGGTCGTAGTAAATCCTTGTATTTATTTTGAAGTAATTAATATAGTGACAACAGGTGAGCGCCAGGGGGAATTGATACCTTCTATATCACAGCCACTCCGCAACTGACCATCTGTAGAACCTGGTCAGAAGAACCACATTAACATTCTAAACACGAGCTAGTTAAAGCAATACAACATAAAAAGCAATACAACACCCCCCCCCCCATAACAACAAAATAATTATATGTACAATAAGAAATAAGGATAGAACAGAACTAAACATAAACTGATATACACAAAGAAAACAAAACAATAATAAACAAAAATTACATTACAAATCCTTTCAACCACCCAGGTAAAACCTTTGTTCTTTTGCCAGGTAAAGGCAAAACATCAGCATTGTTAATGTGAATGTGATGCTGATCATCACTACACCCAAGCCTTCCCCCTTTATCATTAGAAAATATGTTGGAATCAGATTGAGAAGGAACAACTTGCCTACTTCCACAACTATCACTAGCCAACTGAGACTGTATTTGACTATTCTCAAAATGATCTTCAATCCATCCATAATCATCTGATGTTAAAATGGGCAGTTCACTTTCCTCCTGATCAGGATTCATTGCTACACTCTTGAGATTCCAGACCGTACCATCCTCAAGTCGAACAGCATTCTTTAACACTTCTGCAACCCTAACAGGAGATTCAAAACGACTTTTACCTTTAGCCACTTTAAAAGGTTTTTTAACTCTAACCAAATCACCAACCTTGATATGTACCTCCTTAGTGTTATGATGTCTATCATACAAGTCTTTACTTTTAGCATGAACAGACTCCAGACTTTGTTTAACTTCCATAGGAGACCAACTAGTCACTTTGCTGTCTAACAACCACCCAGGATTGAATTTAGCTCTAGCAGATCTACATATCTTCATAGTGAACGGAGATAAACCAGTACTACTTTGAACAGTAATTCTGTAAGACCACACAGCCTTTTGTACTTGAACCTTCCATTCTAATCCCTTATTCATTGAAGCTTGAATAGTGCCCTTTATCATCCTATTAAATCTCTCAACAGTGCCATTACCGCTCGGATTGTATAACGCAGTGGTCTTATGCTTAACTCCACACCTGTCAAAATATTCTTTTGCAATCCTAGAGGTGAACTGCATACCATTATCAGACAAAACACACACAGGTAACCCCTCCGTAATGAAAACCTTATCCAAAAATCCAACCACAGATTGAGTATCCACCTTCTCCACAAATTTTACAACCGGCCACTTTGAGAAAAGATCAATGACCACTAAACCAAATTCTTTTTCCTCCCCTATAGGTACAATTATGTCCACAACAATAGTATCCCAAGGTGCATCAGGAATTAACCCATCACTCATCATGGGCTTCAACGTTTAAGTGTCTTGTCAGCTGAATTACAAATAGTAAACCTCTTTACAAAATCCTCCACCATTCCATCTACACCTGGCCACCAAAACATCCCTTTCACAATCGATTTTGTCCTCACAATCCTTAAGTGACCTTCATGACATAACTGTAGTATTTTCTTCCTCAACGTCACAGGTGGCATCACTCTCTCACCTCTGAACAATAAATAATTTTCACATGATAATTCCATACGGACCTGCCAAAAGGCATTTAAACTATCCTTAATACCACACCTTTTTGGCCATCCCTTACAAATGTAACCAAAAACATCTTTTAAAATAAGATCCTTACCTTGTTCCTCCCATCCACTCATTCTTGCTAATAGCAGGAATGCCAGAATCATGTACGAATGCCACACAGAAATCATTCCACGGGTCATCAACACACTCCTCAAGAGGAGGTGGTAACCTAGAAAGGCAGTCAGCAATCAAATTTTCCTTCCCTGGCAAATAAACCATTTCATAAATGTACTCTCTCATCCGCATAGACAATCTTGCCATCCTAGCCGATGCACCAGAAAAACCATCACTAGACAGAATCCTAACCAATGGCCTATGATCAGTGCGAATAATCACTGGTTTACCCCAAAGAAACGCTCGAAAATGCTCCAAAGCCCATGCACATGCTAATCCTTCTCTCTCAATAATGGGGTACCTGCTTTCAGCAGGAGACAGAGCTCTTGACGCAAACAAAATGATATTTTCCTTACCATCCATACTTTTTTGCGATAATACAGCACCCAGGCTGCTATTACTCGCATCTGTAGTCAAAATGCAGTCAGCATTGGGATCAAAACTTGCAAGTGCACAAACTTTTTGTAAATCCGTTTTAATTACCTTAAATTCTTCCTCACACAACCTGGTCCACTCAAACTTTACATGCTTCTTCAAAAGAGAATGAATATTGTAAACCTTTGACGCAAAATTTCTAATAAACTTTGCACAATATTCAGCCATGCCAAGAAACGCCCTAACTTCTTCTTTTAAAGTCGGTGCCGGAAACGTAATGATGTTATCTACTAAGCCAGGTTTAGGTCTCACACCTTCTTCACTAATCACATGGCCTAAATACGACACACTTCTTTCACCAAATTTATACTTGGACCTCTCAATCGTCAAACCAGCACTTTGCAACGTACTCAACACTCGTTTCAATTTAGAGTCATGATCACACTTGTCTAACCCTGCCACCAGAATGTCATCTTGGAAAAATGACACCATATGCATGTTCCCAAACAATTTATGCATCAAACGCTGAAATACAGCTGCGGCTGATGCCAGCCCGAACGGCATTCTTTTGAACTGATAACAGCCAAACAGGGTTATAAACGCCGTGAGTCTCCTGGACTCCGGTTCCAACTCCACCTGGTGGTATGCGGCAGAGAGATCAATTGTTGAAAACCATGTTGCCCCCCTTAATGAAGACACCATCTCATTAATCCTAGGCAGTGGAAACTTATCCACCAGGATATTTATTGTTCAAGTGGAGCAGGTCTATGCATAAACACATTTTTCCATTGGGTTTCCTGGCCACGACCGGAGAAATCCATTCCGATGTTTCAATTTCTTCAATTACACCTTTGCACAACAACCCTTCAGTTCTTTTTTAACTTCCTCTCTAATCAACATTGGAATATGTCTTACTTTATGAATCTTAGGTTGAGCAATCTCTTTCAACACAATTTTATGCTCAAATCCTTTCAAGGAACCCAGATCCTTGCCAAACATTTTTGGAAAACAAACACACAACTCATCCTCCAACTTATTCCTTTCATCCACAATCAAAACTTTCTCCTTGCTGTTAGGATCTAGAATTATATTTAAATTCTTTTGATCAAACCATCCCAAAACAGATGGCCCCAACTTAGCCACATATAATTTCCCCATTGTGAATCTCCCCTTAAACAAAAAGGTGAGCCAGCGAAAACCCAACATTCCTATACTTTCTCCGGTGCAGCTAACAGGGTTGATATCTGTCTTATCCAAATGTTCACCTAACTTACCCACAAACTTTTGTCTCCATACATCCTGGTTAACGATGGTGTAAGGTGAACCTGCATCCGCATAAACACTTACACACACACCACTAAACGAAACCTCACAAATAGGTTTCCCTTCCATAGCGTTGTCAGAAATATTTGTAATAACATTGCCTCTCACATTCTTTACACAATCATCCTCATCCTCATCCTCCACATCTTCTTCCACATTTCCATCCCACACATATTTAACATTGCTGCGCTTCCGACATAACTTGCTAATATGACCAATGAGTCCACAATTAGCACACTTCTTCTTCAAAGCTGGACAAAATTGACTTAAAGCCAAATGTTCCTTGCTGTTACACCTATAACACCTTCTTTCTTCCACACCCCTGTTCGGAAATCTCACTGGTTGGTTCATCCATCTTCCCTGTTGCTGCTGACGAAAATTCTTCATTGGTCCTTAAACTTTACAAACTGTCCCCGTAGACTTAGATACTTCCTTGTCCGCTTCCTTAACCACATTAGCGCATCTCCCAGACATCTCCGATTTCCTCATTATGGCAACAACGTCATCCAAGGGTGCGTCACCATTAACCCACAGCCGATCCTGTAGTGCTGAATTGTTATTAAACATGACAATCTGATCACTAATCAGTTCATCATGTAGTCCATCAAAACGACAATCAATTGCCAACTTCTTTAGATCATCCAACCATTCATCTACTGTTTCATCTTTAGTTTGTTTTCTCTGAAAAAACTTATGCCTGATGACGCCCATGCACACCTTAGGTGCAAAATATTTGTCCATATCTCTGATTGCGTTATCAAATACATTCAGATCTGTGTCTTCACCTTTGCTCATCCTAGAATACGTTTTTAAACTCACCGGTCCCAGTGAGTGTAACAAAATCCTCTTCTTCTGTTCAGGCTTCATTTCCTTTGCTTCATCTATAGCCTCTATATAATTTACGAAATATTCCTTCCATTCAATCCATTTTATACTTGGCTGCGAACCTTTCGCCCAAAATGGCTCTGGAGGGCTTATTGAAAAATTCTTTTGAGCCATTTTCCTATTTACTTCTTGAACACTGTCACCTTCACCCATTCAAGTTCAATAATTTCCAATTCTTATACTCCTAGTTCTTCTGCTCTTGTATGTATAATCCTCTTTAAAAAAAAAAAACACAAAAAAATGAATCCAATAACAATAATAAATTCCCCTCCTGACTGCCTCACCTGTTGTTAAATTTCTTTTTAAAAGTTCCTGTTCCTTTTTGTCAAAGCAGCAGTTCAGCGTGTCACTCGATATGCATCATCCATTTCCGTCGCGGTGTTTCCAAAATGGCCGCACGTAAGGTCAAGGGACGTGGAAGTGCGCACCTACGTCGCACGTTGACCGTCACTACTTCCTGCGTATGTTTGAAGACGCTAATGGACAACGTCACTGATGAGCGCTCTATCGAGCTTCAGGCAGTTTCAAAAGATGCCTCTCGCTCCAGTGTAATGGCAAGATCACAGGTGAATATGCCAAGTCTCTTAAATCAATCACTTGCCTTGTCGTCTTTAAAGCAGTAACACGCCGCGGTAATTATTTCAGTCTGTATTTTGCGAAAATGATTCAGGAACTTAAATAATAATTAAAAAAAAATCAGTTTTTCCAAAGTCGGTAGGAGAGACTTCAGAGATCCCAAATCGTCGCCAATCTTGTAGTAACGAGGTCGGGTCAAGATCGTAGTAAATCCTTGTATTTATTTTGAAGTAATTAATATAGTGACAACAGGTGAGCGCCAGGGGTTATTGATACCTTCTATCTCACAGCCACTCCGCAACTGACCATCTGTAGAACCTGGTCAGAAGAACCACACTAACATTCTAAACACGAGCTAGTTAAAGCAATACAACATAATAAGCAATACAACAGCGCCCTTGTTTGTTCTGTCTGAACAAGTTTAGGCGTGTGTTTGATATGAACAGACATTTATCCGTAGTAGTGATGCTTGTTGCATTAGTGGTTGGATGTTGTCTCATTTTAATCGTTTGTATCGTATCATAAGCGTAAAATTCACACTGACATTCATGGCTCGCCACAAAGCTGCTCAAGATATACGAAAATATACAAATATAAAGTTTAACTAAACACCGTTTTCTCAGTAGCCACCCCTCTGTGACAGGATAACATCATTAACTGTAAGCCGTATGTTGGCAGCGTCTTGCCTCACCACTGCCTAGACCCTGCAAATTTTCATTGCCGTAAAAGTTCCCTTTTCAGAAGGTAACGTTCTGCCTAACTTCCTGGAATTGTCTCTCGCCACTGGGACACCTGGGAATTTGAGCCGAGACTTGCGCTGCTCGGTGCTTAGTGGAGTGTATTTTCTAAGGCTAAAGCTGCAGCCCAGTTGAGAAATTTGAGGCAGTCTTTACAGGTCTGGCAAAGTTTCCCCATAGTTACTATACAGACATACCATTGCAATGCCTAGCCCTTTGCGGATGTGAGGACCCTTGAAATTTCAACGAAACAATGCATGCAACATAATAAATGTCAGCGACTCTCTTTGTGGATAAAATATGTCACAAGTTTATTGATTACACAGGTTGGGTTAGCTTACCGAGGTTTCAACTGTGAGTTCCTCGAACAACCAGCATCCAACCTGAGAAAGCTAGAGGCTCGCCAAAGAGGCCCGGCCTTGGGAGATGTCCCCTCATGAGACCTCTTTGCCCTCCTACTCCCCTCCTGACATCAAGGGCAATAAAAGAAAAGAGAGGGGTGTCCAACCCTCTCCACTTATCATGGCCCCATGTGCCCAGTTACCATCCTAGCAGGGATGCAACACTATAATGATGTCCCCTTTATGTCTCCATGCATGCGACATGGCCGGCTGCAAAAAGGTTCACAGCTTCTTGGTTTAAACAGTGGATCCTGAAAAGATTGGAAGACTAATGAAGAAAAAACCTGGTGAACTACCACCGAGTGCATCTCAAAATTCTGCAGGAGCCTCGGAGGTCAGTGGTCCTAGCTGCTCCTAGCACTGTGGAAATATCATGATCACTGCCCATTGGTAACACAACTTAGGGAATGATTGTCCAAGTAGTAACCCATGCCAATGGAACTCTAACGTTGACAGCATTACAGGATGTGGGCCGTACAAATTTAAGAAGGCACCAAGAGGTAAATTTAGTCCAGTTATGAACTTAAGTCATCAATTTTGGTCAACCTCGATTCCTGTTTGCAAATTGACCCTTAATGGTGGCATCTCTGCTCTTGCATCTGTTCTCGTTTATTCTCCAGTTCATGAGACAAAAGACGCTGGAAGGAAGATAAAAGGGGTCAATAAACAAATAAGGGGATACTAGGATCCTTCAAGGAAACACTTAGGGGGCAGAACCCTAGGTTTTGCGGTCTAGTATGTCGTAATTAGAGCGATGTCCCCCTCCTGCGTTTAAATCTTCTTTAGTACCCTAGATGTAAAGGAAATGGGAGGGAATGCCTAAAAGAGGCTCTTCAGTCACCGGACTGGCCCAGCATTATCCATTCAGACTCATAGAGATAGAGTTTCGAGATAAAACACTGGGAGGAGAGCATTGTCCTTTGATGCCAAGGGGTCCATCTATGGGTCTCACCAAATGTGAACCAGAAACTGTAAAGCTAGCAGATGGAGACGAGCCAACTGATGAAAGCTGGTGTCTCTTCTCAGAGGCTTTGGCCTTTCAGAGAGTGGAGGTGTTCCTTTTTTTTGCAGGCACATTGTTTTTGCAATTAGAGTTGGAGCATTTATCATTGCAGTTGGCATCATTGTTTGCCATCAGTGGTAGTTTAAATTGGAGCCAGGTCAGAGCTGTAAATGTATTGTACGGTCCTGAAAGCTTCATTTGGTTGACAAATTCATAACCGCGTTCAGAGCTCAATAACCCTTGAATTAACTGTCCCATAAGCCTGCTCCACCTGTTAGAACTAGTGGCACGAGAAGAGAATGAGGTGATCGTATTTTCAGAAATTCCATACTTGCTCCTCTCAGAACCTCTAGGTAGTGTGGGGCCAGAAACGTATGTTCCTACTAAAACAGTATTTGGTGCTGCAGCACATGGAGGCATGCGCTTAGTCCCACATGTAAGCAAACTGCCTTTTCACCCTCCATCATTTCCTGGCCCGAGAGGACTACTTCCATTTGAGATCCTAGAGACTGGACAGGAACATGCTCATCAGCCTTCTGGAATGGAAACCATACCCACACCCGCAGTCCTTTTGAAAGCAGGTGCCTATAAAGTTGAGGTGCTGCAAGTGTTGCTGACTGCTTTGATCTAAGTAAGAAAAAGGAAGCACCAATGCATGACCATGCAGACCAGCTTGATGTTCTCTTCTGCTTTTGAAAAAGAAGATGCACAAATTAGTCAGTCATCTCAGAACCCATATCATATATCAGACCCAGTGAAGGTGGCTGTAGCTTTGTAAAAGCTTTGGGGTCTGAAACCAGGCGGAAGGGTAAGACTGCAAGCTGGTACTGTATCTTTTTATTGCAAATTATTGAAAACCATAGTGATTAGAATGGTCTGGAGGGTACAAGTAGGTGCCCTAAAGCTTCAGCAATACCAGAATTATCTCCTGGATGCACAAGGGGAATTATGAGATCTTCAATTATGATTTTTTAATTGCTGGTAAAAGATGAATTTATTGAGCCACGTCCAGCCCATGACTGAATGAAAAAAAGTAGTACATTTGCATCCATAGAAGTATTCCTTGAATGGGTGCAAATGTTCTACTTTTGAGGATTCACAAACATTTCAGTAGTAGTCCTGGAAAGCTGTGCCAGTCCCAAGATTCCGGTATAGTACTGGCAATAAAACACCCACACTGTGATGGCATGAATGCTCGCAAATGGTCTAACAAGTGGCAATCACTCTGGGTAGCATTCTATTCCATCTTTTTTTAGCACGGTGCTGCACTGTAGATAGAGGCCCACATAAATCAAATCAGTACTGACCCTGCTCCTCGTGGGAACAGTCCATGCCAAACCTTCCAGCCTACCATTTTTTTTAAATAGGAAATGTGAGATTCACCCCCTGATCACCCAAATGTCACTGACGGAGCCACGCCCCTGTTATTGATTTGTACCTGGCTGCTTTGCAGCAGCTTTTGGAAGGAATGGATATAAAACGAACCTTTAAAATACCTGCTGCACAACGTCACTGTTAAGTCTTTTCTCGATGCAGTTTTCAGTAGTTGACAATACTCCCTCTGAAAGATCGCCCTTCAGACTGTAAAGCAGCAGCTCCACCGAGGGCTTTGAAAAGACATTAAACGGCAGGTGTGCGCACATCCAGAAGGCCTCTGGCTGGAATTTTTACAAGTCAGTGAAATTTAAAAGGCGTCCTGTTGAGGCGAGTCAGCAGTTGTGGTGGGTATGGATATCTTCCCTAGCACGAGCCTCTTCCAGGGGTTGCATTGATTCCTTTCCTTGTACGCCCTCCCATGCAGGCAATATTTCCAAAAAGCGCATACGTTTGCAAGTCTGCAGAGCCTGGCGCTAGTGGGCCGGTCCCACGGACATTTCAATGGAAAAGGAATCTAAAAAGAGCAACCTAAACCTAGAAGCAAAATGGATCAAGAAACCCAAACTTGCGGCCCTCCAGTGGACTACTTTGTAATTGAATTGCTAAAAATAGAATGACTCATCAGAATGACACGTTTAATGAGAAGCCCTTCATTCTGGTTACTGAGCCATGCAGAACAAATACGAATTACCTGGATAATGTACTTGTAACCGCTGTATAATCTGACGCGTACCACAGGACAGGCGCTCTTCTCTTTGAGTCTTTGGCACAGTGGGCAGAACTGTAAAACATGCTGAAAGATGTCGGTCAGAGATGGGAATCTTGGTTCGTGCAATGGCTACTGTTGGCTGCATGCACTGGCACTTCTGTTCGAGCTTACCGTCAGCGATACAGCAGCCTGGTAAGAACGTCACGACACGTCAGAGCCTCCCACCCTGCCTTCAGCCAATCAATCCTTTCACAACAGAGCCATGGTTTCTTCAATGAGAGGTGGTGGTCTGTTTTGTTATACCATAACATGTGTATTTGTAAAGCGCACGTTCATCCACTCGGCACCATCCACTCGGGCTCCCCAGCCGATCCCTGCCCACACCACATCTTCAACAAAGTCGACTCCATCATCGCACCCAAACTTCGGGACATCATCAACAACTCCTTCATATCCGCCACCTTCCCGGAGAGCTGGAAGCACGCAGAGATCAGCGCCCTCCTGAAGAAACCCACCGCAGACCCCTCAGACCTCAAGAACTTCCGCCCCATCTCGCTCCTCCCCTTCCCTGCAAAAGTCATTGAGAAAACCGTCAACAAACAGCTGACAGCCTTCCTGGTGACGAACGGCTCCCTCGACCCATCGCAGTCCGGATTCCGAGCGAACCACAGCACTAAGATCGCCCTCATCGCGGCCACCAACGACATCCGGACCCTGCTGGACAACGTAGAAACCGCCGTCCTCATCCTGCTCGACCTTTCGGCTGCGTTCGGCACGGTCTGCCACCGCACCCTGACAACCCGCCTCCGCCACGCCGGGATACAAGGAAAGGCCCTGGAATGGATCACCTCCTTCCTCTCCGACAGAAACCAAAGAGTCCGTCTCCCGCCCTTCCTCGCAGAAGCCACCAAGATCATCAGCCCCACCCTCTTCAACGTCTACATGAGCCCCTTCGCAGCCATTGCACGCAAGCACAACCTCAACATCATCTCCTACGCCGACGATACCCAACTGATCCTCTCCCTCACCAACGACCCCACCTCCGCCAGAGCCAGCTTCCAGGACGGAATGAAAGACATCGCAGACTGGATGAAGCTCAGCCGCCTGAAACTGAACTCAGACAAGAAGGAAGTCCTCATCCTCGGCCCATCCATCTCCGCCTGGGACGACTCCTGGTGGCCCCCTGCTCTGGGCCCCCCACCCAAGCCCACGGACCACGCACGCCACCTGGGCTTCATCCTTGACTCCTTCCTCACGATGGCCAAGCAAGTTAACGCCGTTACCTCCTCCTGCTTCAACACTCTCCGCATGCTCCGTAAGATCTGCCGCTAGATCCCCACTGGAACCAGGAAAACGGTCACCCAGGCCCTCGTCACCAGCCGTCTGGACTATGGGAACTCCCTCTACGCTGGGACCACCGCCAAACTACAGAAAAGACTCTAGTGCATCCAGAACGCCTCAGCACGACTCGTCTTGGACATCCCCCGACACAGCCACATCTCCGCCCACCTGAGGGACCTGCACTGGCTCCCCGTCAGCAAAAGGATCACGTTCAGACTCCTCACCCACGCACACAAGGCTCTCCACGACTTGGGCCCCGAATACCTCAACAACTGCCTCACGTTCTACACGCCAACCTGCCAGCTCCGCTCCGCCAGCCTCGCCCTCGCCATCGTCCCACAGATCTGCAGAACCACCACCGGAGGAAGATCCTTCACCTACCTGGCGCCCAAGACCTGGAATACCCTCCCCACCCACCTACGACTCACCCAGGACCTTCTCTCCTTCAGGAAGCAACTCAAGACCTGGCTATTCGAGCAGTAGCAGCCCCCCGCCCCCAGCGCCTTGAGACCCTAGCTTGTGAGTAGCCCCCTTTACAAATACTCTTGATTGATTGATTGATCCCATCCGGGGTATCTTGGCACTGAATAACGGATGTTTATTGTTACCCAACTGAATGGTACTGCTTTGATCGACCTCAAATGGATGAAAGGCCGAGTGGACCTGCTGGGATTTGAACCTGTGACCATGAGGTTGAACACAGGCTCCTGCAGTGGATGCATTAGTCCACTGAGCCACCAGACCCGTTATCTAGGGTGCTACATGGGGGACCTCTAACAGAAGTCGCTTGTCATAGTTTGCCTAGTTAAAGAATATGGGGTGTGAGGTGAGAAATCCCTAACACAGACACATGCAGGGTCTTGTTGCAAATAACATTCCTGCTTATCCTTCCTTCCTCAAAGGGGGTTTCTGCGCTTATTTGTCTTTGATACTCACTCTTTGCGTGCCCAGGGAGGATTTCCCCTATACACCTTGAGCTTAGCTCAAGGGGTTCCTGTAGAAATGCCACGTGCACTCCAAAAGCGTCTGTTCTGTTTGTACATTACCAAGACTTTGCTCTGCTGCTTAGGTTTTCCTACCGGTGTCCGATCCTGTTGGGGAACAGCGTTTACAACGCAACTTTTACAAAGCAGTACCTTTACGACACAACCATTACAACGCAAGTCATTACAACGACTTGCGCTGGGGGGCGCTCTAGGATAGGGAATAGTTTTAACTTACTATCCAACACCTTCCCTACTATCCACGGGGACTGGAGTTGGAATAGTAAATTATACTATTCACTATGCAGCGCCCCCCAACGCAAGTCGTTGTAACGACTTGCGTTGTAAAAGTTGCGTCGTAAAGGCATGTGTCGTAAAAGCATGCGTTGTATCGACGTACATCCGATCCGGTTCATCGGCCCCTTCCTGTTTTCAGAAGGGAATGCAGTGAGGCTGAACTATAAGACATATACTACTCTCCCTCTCTTTTTTTTTATTTTTATTTTTATTTATTTATTTTTTCATTTTAATCCGGGGTGGTGGGAGACAGGTTAAACAAAACAAACATGAGTCATACATGATTTATACATAAGAAATTATACAATAGTAATTAAAGGACATTATTAATTTGCCAACCACTTTTCAAATGGTGCCCAATTCTTAGAAGCAGTTAAACGTCTTTTCTTTCCTCTGAACGCTTGAACAGAAGTCTCTAGTTTGAACCAGGCCAACATCCTGGCCTTCCAATGACAAAAAGTAGGAGGTTCAGGATTTATCCAGAGTGATGTAATTCAGAGTCTGACCATGGCCGTAGCGATAAACAGAAAAGCTTGCAGATATCTTGTTCTTTCAGGGGCCATAGAATATTCATAGCCAGTAATTACCATTTCCGCCGAAATTTTAACTGAAGTTTGAGTTATATGGGTAAGAAAAGTTTCAATTTGGTTGATAAAGAAAGATAACTCCGGACAGTTATAGAACATATGAACAGAGTCTGCAGACGGAAATTTACATCTTGCACAAAACGTCTCTTTGCCCCCACTAACAACCCCCATCTAACAAGTTTTGCAGGCGTATAATAAAGATTAAACATAGCCATATAACTTTGCGAACGAAGAGTACCTGAAACCAAGACAGACCTAGCTAGAACCAACGGAAATTTTAAATCAATAGAGGGTACTCCAAATTTAATCGCCCACCTATTATTCTGATCTTCTAAATCATCTGGGAGTTGAGATAAAAAAGACTGGTATAAACTGCAAATTTTTACTTTCCTTCTTATAGATTCAACTATAATAATTTTTTGAAACATTGTTGAATTTAGAGGGAGCTTTTACTCTCCCTCTCGTTGCATCTATGTTTACCCCCTGCAGACAGACCCACTGAACGCTCTGTTTAACTCTTACACTAATGCATACCGCTATGCATAGTTTTGATTTGCAGCGGAGACCTAACTTGAGAACTATCAGCTGGATGCCGCTGGCTCTTAAAGGACCTGCAGGTCATAACAATGGCTCACCACAAATGATATGGCTTGCTCGTGTAAGCTATTCTCTCTAGTCTCTCTAGTATGTATGAAGTCTCCTGGAATGCTTTGCCCCTTTGTGTACCCTTCATATGTCTTTAAATACACCTCGTGCTCTTATGTACGGTTGTGCACAGATGTGCACTGCTCGTCGGTTCCCAGCGTGTGATCTTACTGTGTTTCAGTGCACCTTTCCAATAGCGCAACAGTGAGCCTGAACCACCATTTCGAGCTCACAAGTGGTGTCATAAGATAGGGGGCTCTAATGACAGCTGGTGGGTGATACTGTGTAGTCATCCTTCTGAAGGAGAGCCTGGAGAAGCTACCACGGATTCTGAATGTGAATACAGACCCGGGGGGTGGCAGGAATTGGATACGAGGGCCTGAAACCAGCTAATCTAGTAATGGGATATTTCCATTGTCAGTGTACAGGGTGCTTAAACAAGTGCACAGCTGACAGCCTGCACAGGCTGCATCATACATATCACATGCTGTGTCTGTGCCCTGGCTCAGCCAGTACCTACGCTGCTTCACTGCTCTACCGTGGACCTAGGTCAAACATTGAATCAATAACAGAACCGGGCTAATAACATTCAGTTAGTGACGGACATTTAGAAAACCGTTTTTTTAAATTAGCAAAGTGGACTACCTCAAAGCACTGGCTATTGTACAGAACGATTCTGATTAGTTTCTACACCAGTTTAGCAAGAATTATTTCACTCCCTTCCTGAAAATTAGTACTTTTTCTTCCTTTTGTAGTAAAATTTGAATGGTTTTCTTTGAGCGACCATGAATCCTTAGACCCTTTTTCCAAAGGTGGCCAGTTTAAAATGCTAGTCAGGAACGTTTCTTGATTTGAAGTTGATAAGAATCTGGGCATGAAATAGGGGTGATCTCATGCCCTCTAATAAAGTGAAGCCTCTCTAGGACTAATTAGGATGCGCCAACTTAATGTTTATTTTTTTCAGCGATAGTAAACTGGTGCTGACATCTTAGTAGGCTGGGCATATGTACTTACTTTTTAGAGGGTCTCCAGTCAGTCCTAGGGACTCAGTCTAGACACGTTGCTGTCTCTTATACTCTTATAATATGCAAGCCAGGAGTTGGCAGTATTGCCACTCACCAGACTTTCGTTGTCTTCGAGGGCCATGTGGGCAATCTTCTGTAGTGTGGAGAGCTGAAAGAAGCCACTTTCCACCAGAGACTACTTAGGTTTTCATATCCACAAAGTTATACAGCTAACCTCCTCTCCAAACAATTCACCTGCACAAGGTTAATACTATTTCGAGACCTTACCAGTCTGATATCGGCGGTTAACCAGAAGTGATGAAATGGAGGTAGAAAGATCTCATTTTTGATCTAGGATTATTTAATGAAAATAATGTGGGGTCAGTAAATGAAAAGTATGAAACTGCAAATGGTGCAGGCCTTTTCCTAGCTGTCACTTGGCTCCATTTCAGATGTGACACCCTGAGAAAGTCCGTGTTATTGCTTTTCATGCTATGATTCTGGGTGTATCCTTACAATGGTAATAGTGAAACTACTATACTACAGCATGCTACTTTAGATACCACAGTGTTTTTGGTGATATTGGTGCACCCTCTTGCCCCTTAGTAAAGAATGCACCACATTTTCAAATCCACATGTATCTGAATTGGGTCCAATGCCATTGAGCTAACCTGTTACCAAATGGTTCTCTAAACAGGAACACTACATTCTAATATTCCGTATGACTGCTTGCCCACTAATATCTGTATAGCATTTATTATCCATAATTAGTCCAATTTCTTCCATAAATCTCCAGCTAGCCGGTTTCGCCTATTTGGGCCTTGTCTGTAGTCTGCACCCTAGTGACGAGGCCCAAATAGATCCAAACCGGTCAGCTGGAGGAACTGCGGAAGAGACAAATGTCAGTTGGAATTGTGTTGTGTCTGTACAAGAAAAGGAATCATGTGGGTTAATTTTGTATTACAAATGTGCTACAGATATTGGTGTGCAAGCAGTCCTATTGAATGCTCTTTTAGATGTCACGCCTGACTAGTGACCTCTTGGCAGTAATGTATTTTTGGCAGTACCTAACTCAGACTGCGTGACTCTGGGTAAAGGGATTCTCTACAGCTGTTGGCATAAGTATAGACCTTTTTGTTGTGCATTACGAACCATAGGTTTGTGAGAAGAATTGGGACGAGTTTGAAACAACGTTATTGTCCTTTCTGCTTTTGGATGATGAGTTAAAGGATATTTAGGCAAATAAAAGTCATCAGAATTTTGAATTAAAATATACATTTTTATCTGAAAGGTTCTCCTCAAATCAGACCGTATTAATTGTGCAATTTCCCCGTTCTAGCAAAGTGGCACTAGTGCCACAGATGTGAATAAGGTAAAAAGTACTGACTACATATTGTTCCATGCGTATGTGATGAGTTTTCTTGACACTTTGCTCTCATTGTTCGACGTACTACTTAGTTTTGTCTTCAGTATTTGGCTACTTCTGTAGTAGGGGATCTCTGTGTATAGTCATAATCTAGTGAATAGTCCCGCCCATGTGCGTGGACCCCGGCAATCAAAAATAATCTCTTAAGGTGTCAAAATAATGCAGAAACTGCAAAGACACTTAAGAGAGAATTTAAAGACAAATAATGCAGCCTATATCCACAGGCTACACTGTCCAGTACTTCAACTAGAATTTCCACCAAAAAAAAACACCACACACAACACAGCCTGCAGTTTCTACCATAGAGAAACTTGCCTCCCCCAGTCAAAGACTCTGGAATGATAGAGAGGAAGGTAGGGACAGACAAGCCCCATAGGCTGCCATTATGTGGCTTAAATAGGATACTGTGCCTTTAAGAGAACTTTCCAGAACTTCTCCCAGTATCCCAGAATGCATAGCAGGTCCCCCTTACTTCAGTTCTTTTTTCCGGCTCCTGCTTACAGGACCCTGGCATTGAGCTCTCCCTTTTACAAGGGTTTATTGAATTCGTTTTTGCACTTTTAACTTTTAAAGGTGTTGTTGTTACTGCTTGGTGTTCTCTTCTCACTTTTGTGCTGTTTTTAGGCGTTTTGGGGCTCCGAAATGCCTGGCCTTTTTGTCAAGTGCCCAGCATGTGAGAGGAAGAAGGCCAAAAGCGACCCCCATGATGTCTGCATCGTGTGCCTTCCAGAAGATCATGGCCCTGAGGAGTGTGTTATCTGCCAGCAACTTTCTGCTAGGACCCTCAGGGACAGATTGAAGATCAGGCTGGCTGGCCTGGAGGATAGGCGCCAACGTGCTGCAGGTGGGTCTGGGCAGCCTGGGAGGGATCCCTCTGCCTCTGCTGAGGCCCCTGGGGGGCTCCCCAGGGGCAGGAAGTCCAGCCAACGATCCCATTCTCCGTCGGCGTCGATGGCATCGACGACGGCGTCGAGAGGGATGACGACGGCGTGCTCCCCTTCTCCCCGGGGCTCCGGGTCGAGACGGCGCGACGGCTCGACGGCGAAGGAGAAACCGACGTCGAGGCCGCCGTCGACGTCATCGTCTTCGTCGACGTCGAGGTCATACCGACGCCGAAGGCACAGTGACGTACATCGACGCTCGCCGTCGAGGCGGCGCCGACGCTCGCCGTCGAGGCGACACCGTCGGTCGTCGTCGAGGCGACACCGTCGATCTCCATCGCGGCGACGCCGCCGATCGACGTCGAGGGGCTCCTCGACGTCGGGATCATCAAGGCGACGGCGGCGCTCGTCGTCGAGGGCGGACCGCCCGACGTCGAGAGGACGCCGAAGGTCGACGTCGAGGAGTCGGCGTTCGACGCCGAGGAGGAAGCGGTCGACGCCGAGGAGACGGCGCTCGACGCCGGAGTCCGGGAGACGTCATTCGACGCCGGAGAAGCGTCGTTCTGCGTCCAGCAGACAGCGGTCAGCGTCGGGGAGCAGGTCACCCGCTCCAAAACGGCGGAAAAGGGACTCTAGTCCCAGGAGTCACGCTGCTTCCAGCGGTGGTCGCAAGAGGAAGAGGTCGCCTGCGGATGGGGATGGTTCTCCGCGCCCCTCGCCTGGAGGGACACCGGGCTCGGTGTACTCGGAAGTGTACACTCCGTCCCGGCCCAGGACTCCGACTCCTCCCCCCGTGCCTAAGGAGGACCCTCCGCCCAAACCACCACTGCCTTCAGGGGACACTCCTCCACCTCCGGTCCCTCCGCATGGGCCCGCACCGCAGCCGAAGGTTCCTCCTCCGAGGTCCACTTCCCTGCCGTCCCTGCCTGCTCCTCCCAAGGGGACTCCGAAACCGAAACCCCGGGAGGAACCGAAGACGCCTCGTGATGAGCCAAGGAAGACCCCTCCGCGCAAACCGAAGGAGCACCCACGGGCTGGCAGGTCTCGCTCTCGCTCTGGGCGGAAGGACAGATCGAGGCACAGATCGTCCACGAGATCGAGGCACCGCCATAGGAGGCGCGAGTCTCGCTCTCACACGAGGTCCTCTGGGACCAGGGATTATTCACCTACCCTATCGGGGTCTCCGGACACCAGAGTGTCCCCGATAGATGACCTGGTGGCCTTTCAGGACGTACTGTTGCGGGGCGCAGCGAAGCTCGGCATCTCCCTGACGGTGCCTACACCGAAGACATCGGTCATCTTCGAGACGCTGCATCAGAGGCATCTGTCTCGTCCTCTCCTGCCCCTGGTGCCGGGCCTGGAAGAACCTGCTATGGCTCTGTTTCTCACCCCGGCTGTGACGAGGGCGGCCCCTTCGAGATTACTTAAGAAGTACCGAGCTCCCGAATCGGATCCGGCCTTCTTGAGGGCCGAGCCTCCACCTGACTCCGTCATCGTCACGGCGGCCCGCAAGCAGCATGCCACCACCCCGACCTCCACGGTTCCCCCGGACAAGGAATCGAGATGGATGGACTCGGCGGGAAGGAAAGTTTGTGGTACTTCCGCGACCTCCATGAAAGCGGCGAGTGCCACGGCTTTGTTGGGTCGCTACGACCGCGCCCTCTGGGACTCCCTTGAGCGCTTTGCGGAGCATTTGCCCCGGGAGCAGCGTGAAGACTTCACGGAAGTCCTGAGTGAGGGGATGCTGGTGGCCAACCAGATAATCAGCGCGGCTGCGGACTCTTCCCTGTTGGCGGCTCACGGATTTTGCCACGGGATCAACCAGCGGCGTCACGCATGGCTCCGGCTTACGTCCCTGAAACCGGACGCACAGCAGAGGGTGGCCAATCTGCCGTTTTCCGGTGAGACCCTCTTCGGGAAACATGCTGATGATGAAATGGCCCGCATGAAGGCGGAGGCCGAAACGCTGACGGCTGTGGGCCTGGAAAAGCCCAAAGAGACCAAGAAGCAGTACCGCCCCTTCCAACGGCGGTTCGGCGGACAGGGCCGAGGTCGAGGACAGGCCTCAGGACACTCCCAGCAGCAGCAGCAGTTCCGGAAGCCGTTCCAGAAGCGGCAGAGGGGCAGGGGTGGCCAGCAATCGGCTCCGGCGCCCAAGGGCCAGGCGGGGCCTAGGCCCTAGGAACTTACTTCCCCCGGATCCGTTACCCACTCCGGTAGGGGGAAGCATCCAACTTTTTCTGGCAGAGTGGAGGAAAATTACTCAGGACAAGTGGGTGCTGAATATTGTTTGCAATGGATACAGTCTTCGGTTCACCAGCCCTCCTCCAGCTATTCCCCCGGTCGGCTCGCAGTTTCAGCTGCGCGAGCTTCAGGCGGAAGCGGATATCCTGTTGAGGAAACGGGCGATAGAAGACGTACCTCGGTCTCAGAGAGGAAGAGGTCTGTACTCCCGGTTCTTCCTGGTTCGCAAGAAGGACAAGAACGAGTTCAGGCCCATTCTGGATTTGCGACAGGCAAACAAATGGATTCGCAGAGAAAAGTTCCGCATGCTGTCGTTGCATCAGATTTACCCTCAGTTGCAACAGGGGGACTGGCTTTGCGCTATAGACCTACAGGATGCTTACTTCCATGTGCCCATTGCACACAAACACAGGAAGTTCCTGCGGTTCCAAGTCGGCACCAATCACTATCAATACACAGTACTCCCATTCGGACTGAAGTCTGCGCCGAGAACGTTCTCGAAGTGCATGGCGGTGGTAGCAGCACACCTGAGGAAGAACAAGGTGTTCGTCTACCCGTACCTGGACGATTGGTTGATCAAGGCATCCTCCTTCTCGGAAGCGCGAGCACACTTCCAGAAGACGTGCGTTCTCTTGAACAAGCTGGGGCGGCACATCAACATGGCCAAGTCTGTCCCGACTCCGGTCCAATGCATACAGTACTTGGGAGCCTCCGTCAATACGCTGTCAGCAAGCGTGTCTCCTTCGGAAGAGCGACGATTATCACTCCTTCGAAAGGCTCAGGCTCTTATGACGACTCCATCTACAACAGTGAGGACGGTGTCTTCTCTACTGGGCTTGATGGCCTCTTGTATCTTCCTGACGCCACACGCACGGCTGCACATGAGACCGTTGCAAGAGTGCTTGGAGGACCAGTGGGATCAGAGGACAGGATCTTGGGACGACAGGATTCGGCTGTCGCTGCATGCTCTTCAGTCTCTGAAGTGGTGGTGTTCGGCGGAGAATCTCCTAAAAGGGGTTCCCTTTCACAAGGACATACCCAAGCAGACTGTCGTGACGGATGCGTCTCTTCTGGGATGGGGAGCGCACTCCGGGACTCTACAGATTCAAGGCACGTGGTCACCGATGGAGGCCACGTATCACATCAATTTCCTGGAACTCAGGGCTGTTCACTTGGCACTGAAGGCCTTTCTTCCGTCCTTCCAGACCGACTCTCTGCTTGTACAGACGGACAATACCACCACGATGTATTACCTCAACAAGCAGGGGGGCTCGAGATCGCGCACCCTGTCTCAGGAGGCGCAGACGATCTGGCACTGGCTTCTAGCCAGAGGACTGTCGATAACGGCCACCCATCTGCCGGGTGTGCAGAATGTTCAGGCAGACGCACTGAGCAGGCTGCTTCAGGAAAACCACGAATGGGTCATAAACGACGAAGTACTAGGAGAAGTCTTCGCAAGGTGGGGAACTCCAGACGTAGATTTGTTCGCCACCGCCGAAAACAGCAAGTGCAGAGACTTCGCCTCCAGGTACTTCCAACAAGGGACGCTGGGGAATGCGTTGTGGATCAACTGGACGAACAGCTTTCTGTACGCCTTTCCTCCCATTCCCCTGATTCCGGCGGTGCTCATCAAGCTGGCCCGATCCAGGACTCGGATGATACTCATCGCCCCGGAGTGGCCCAGGCAGTGGTGGTTCACGGACCTACTTCACCGGTCTCTCCTTCCTCACATTCGGTTGCCGTGCAGGCCGGACCTTCTCACGAAGTTCGGGGGACGGATGTTACACCCCAACCTCTCGTCTTTGAGTTTGGCGGCATGGCTCCTGAGATAGTGCAATATGGCCATCTGAATCTGCCCGATGATTGCATGGACATACTGAAGGAGTCTAAGAGACCTTCCACTCGGACTTCGTATGCTTACAAGTGGAAGAGGTTTTGTGTATGGTGCCATTCTAAGAACCTTGATCCTACTACCTGCAAGGAAGATGTCATCCTTCCTTATCTTTTACATTTGGCGCAGTCTGGCCTTAATGTCCATTCCATTAAGGTACATCTTGCTGCATTGACTGCCTACAGGAAATGCCCTTCACAGACTTCCTTTTTCCAGATCCCTGTGATCAAAGACTTTCTGGAAGGTTTGAAGAAAGTATTCCCTCCTGTCAGGCTTCCTTCGCCTTCGTGGGAATTGAATGTGGTGCTGTCCAGATTGATGAAGGAGCCTTTTGAGCCTATTCATAAGGCTTCGTTGCAGCACCTGTCCTGGAAGGCGGTGTTCCTCGTGGCCATTACATCGGCCCGCAGGGTGAGTGAAATTCAGGCGTTGTGTTGTAATGAACCTTATACTGTATTTCATGCTGCTAAGGTTGTTATGCGTACTCACCCTAAATTTCTTCCCAAGGTTATTTCTGATTTTCATATCAACCAGTCTATAACGTTGCCTACGTTTTTTCAGAACCCTTCATCCCCAGCGGAGAGGTCTCTCCATTCCCTGGATGTGAGGAGGGTCTTGAAATTTTATCTGGATAAAACCAAGGATATTCGTAGGTCTGACCAGTTGTTTGTCAATTATGGAGCGGTCAGGACGGGTCTTGCGACCTCTAAGCAGTCCATCTCTAGGTGGATTGTGTCCTGCATACAATTGTGTTATCAGAAAGCTAATAAGACCTTAGGGGGTAAGCCTAAGGCTCATTCCACCAGGGGCAAAGCTGCCACGACGGCTCTGCTCCGTAATGTGCCGTTTGCTGAAATATGCAAGGCAGCCACTTGGAAGTCGGTTCATACCTTTGCTAAGCATTACTGCCTGGACACTGACGCCAGGGCAGACGCTCAGGTTGGACAGGCTTCGCTGCGGAATTTGTTCGCACAGTAGTGGCGTTATGTATTATTCTCCACCGCCGCTTTGGTGTGGGGATGGGCTTGCCATTCTATTCACTAGATTATGACTATACACAGAGATCCCCTACTACAGAAGGAGTAGTTTCTGTCCTGTAACTCCAGTTCTGTAGTAGGGGTATCTCTGTTATAGTCATAAGCGCCCGCCCTCCTCCCCGGTGGAGATTGTTTCATCATACAAGAATGCGACAGGTCTGGCGTGCTTCGCCTTCAAAAAGAACTGAAGTAAGGGGGACCTGCTATGCATTCTGGGATACTGGGAGAAGTTCTGGAAAGTTCTCTTAAAGGCACAGTATCCTATTTAAGCCACATAATGGCAGCCTATGGGGCTTGTCTGTCCCTACCTTCCTCTCTATCATTCCAGAGTCTTTGACTGGGGGAGGCAAGTTTCTCTATGGTAGAAACTGCAGGCTGTGTTGTGTGTGGTGTTTTTTTTTGGTGGAAATTCTAGTTGAAGTACTGGACAGTGTAGCCTGTGGATATAGGCTGCATTATTTGTCTTTAAATTCTCTCTTAAGTGTCTTTGCAGTTTCTGCATTATTTTGACACCTTAAGAGATTATTTTTGATTGCCGGGGTCCACGCACATGGGCGGGACTATTCACTAGATTATGACTATAACAGAGATACCCCTACTACAGAACTGGAGTTACAGGACAGAAACTACTCCTTCTAGGGAGTTGAATCAGCAGGTGCTACCCTCTTTTGGAATCCTGGCCATCTGAGTGAGGTGCACCGAGAACCAAACGTCAATGAAGATGGCTATTTTACTAGCGGAAGTTATTCAGCCAGTAGATCTCTGTGCTTTTTGCAATCTCACCAACATTTAAATGACCGGCAACTTTGGGAAGGTACAAGCCAGATTATGCCTACAGACTAAGGAAGTGGCCCTTTGAAAACTTTCCTACAATGGAGAAAAAACATTGTACATACATTCAGAAAAATGTTGCACCAAAGAGTGCATTTCACATAGTATCATGTTCTTTCTATGACTTTAATCTCAAGCTTCAGATGATCAGTCATTGTATATAATCGCTTGTCTCCTTTGTCTTGAAGCTTTGTAGGGGGACTTGAATGCGCACATGACAAGTGGTCAGTAATTTAAATTGACAGATTTGTTAAAGGGGCATATTATGAAGTTCACTGCCGATATTGGGAAATCTGTAGGAGTCTGGGGTTTCCTCATAGTTACCTACTGATGCATGGCCTGATCATTCCATTTTATAGAAAGGTGTGGTAATCCACCTATGTTAATGCTTGTTTCTGATATCACCATGCTTGTAGGGTTGAAAGGCATGTGGTATAACTGAAGATAGTGCTATATATTGTGTGTCTATATCATCCCACAGCGTTAGGGGTAATTGATATAAATCAATAGTCAATCAAGCTTTATTCGGTTTATAAAATACCACCATAAAAGCATTCTAAAAAGTTTGCATTATTTCATTAGCATAGCATTTGTGCCTATAATCTAATACATGGTATAGTGTAATACATAATAACACAAAGGCATTTAAGGGAGATTATTACATCATTTAAAATATTTGTACAAAGGCTAGAAAGACTCAAAAAAGTATTTAATAGAAAAATAAAAACAATCTTTGCTTGAGGGCCTAGATTTTTTTGTATATTAAGGCCTCCAAATTAGAGTTTTCCTTTCTTCTTTTAATCGCCATTTGTACAAAAGTAATTACTGCATTACAAGCAATTTCATTTTCAAAACTACAAATATAATTAAAAGCATGTTTATAAAAATACAATTTGCTATCAATAAATAAAGGGCGTAAAACGTACTTCCTAATGTCTCTGAAAAAGTTGCAAAAAAGTATAAAATGTAATGTCTGTGGTAATTTTCCATCACAGGGGCAGTTTTGAAGGGTACGATTCCACTTGCCCATTTTAGGAAATAAAATCAGGTGATGGAGAGTGCCAAGTCATAGTCTAGTTAAAACCTGTGTTGTTTCTTGTAAACAATAGTTATGGATCGGTACCCAATGATAATGGACCTTCACAGTATAATTTCATCTACTGTTTAGAGCATGCTACTGTATCCCTTAGGGCATCTCTTGAATTTGCGAGCCTCAATTGTAGGTCCCTTTTGCTATATTTTTCAATGGTCATGGGGTCTTTAAAGTCGACATCCACCTTACACTCAATTAAAAGATAATGAATGTATTGTAGCCAGGGGATTTTTTTTTATAGTGATCTAGGGCTAAACAATCCATTATGATCTCCTTTGTAAATTTAGTCTCCTCTTTAGTCCAGATCCATACTGGAGCATACAAATGAGATAAATTTAGGCGAGTAAACTCAATACTGTTTTAAGCTTCTCTCCAAATGAGGTTTAGTCAATCTAGCACAAAAGCAGAAAATGGCTTCTGGGATTCTCTTTGCTTATTTCACTGTGCAGTCCATCACAAAACAATCTAGTTCAGCACAGTCAAGTGATTAAATAGAAATTGTCTGAACTGTTGTACTAAAAAAAGAAATCCATTAACTAAGACTATGAAAACCTATCAATGGAAGGTTGGGGAGTTAGGTTATGTTGCATGAATCACAATGCAGCTAAGTGTGGCCAAGGGAGAAAAAAAGCCTGGAAAAGATTTTGGTTGTTTTAAGTTTGTGGGGCAGGCTGCAAAATCCATATTGTGGCAGAGGTAGCAGCTCTTAGACCCCGCTGTAATTCACCCACCAAATTTAGAGCTCTTTGCCTCTCTAGTGGGGAATTATCGACAAAGGTGTTCTTGCCACCAATACTGAGCACCACCCTGTTTGCCATTGTTTGATTTTGCTCAAGATAAAAAAAGCAGTGTACTTGATGTACAGAGACACATAGTTTTCTCCCTGTGCATCTGGGACGTTTTATCTCGTTGCGTGAACAGACAAAATGGGCATCAGAAGGTCTGCCCGAGATAGAATGGCCCTTCTGGGCTGAAAAGCCAGCAGCCCTATGGCTGATAAGCTGCCTGCAAATAGTTTGTAACTACAGACTCATCTGAGACTCCACCATCAGAAAATCGTTCAATTCCCTAGCTCTAACTGATGTGGAAAAACCGGGAATGCGGCCTCTTTTAGACAGGTTTTCCATTTGCACCTCAATTCAAATGAGGTCATGATTGTAGAGAAAGAGTGCAAGACCAGCAGCAAAGGTCGAGTCTTTTTGGAAAAGTATTTGAAATTTTCCTTAGTAGTGTCCGAGAGCACGGGATGAAGGAATTCAGATTAATGGTGTTAAGGTTTTTGGTTGCTAGAATCAGTTGAATTTCCTAGTCCCTTTCACCACAATGCACTCTGAGGTAGTTTTTTCCTGGGTTAAAGGGCGGTCTCTTGGTTTGTTTGATGTGTTCTTCATATCCTACAAACATTCTGCTTTGAGGAAAGTTTTAGGTATTATGCCTACACCTGAATTGCTTGAACTGAATTTTCTTCGCAATAAGCTTCTTTGCCGTCTTCGGAAACAATACTTGTGCTTCACCAGTGGCCTGCTTATAAATGGAGAACCGGGGTCAGTGGTGATGGAACAAATTTCAGAGTGCGGGAGCTGCCATAATGTTACATGACTGAATTCATAGGGATTCTGAAAAGAGCCAAACAAGCAAATAAGTATTGCCCATTCAGCTGGAGAAAGGTAGGGATGTAGTATTTAGCAGGTATGACATTTAGGAGCACATTGTCACAAATGTATTACTAAAGCATGGTTTGGTAGGGCATTCTCATTACAGACTACACATTTCCATTAAAATGACCACCAAATATGTACAGACATACACTTTTAGTGATAAAACCATGTAGTGCACAAATGATGGTGTGCACATTGGGTTTCTGAGAATTTTTGACATTTGAGTATCAATCAACACTTCAGCATTAGAAAAAACTCTATTTGTGTTTTCCTAACAGTTTATTTATTTTGAAATATTGTACAGTTCATTTATAGGTATTTAAATATTGTTCTGTTAGAAAAAAAATCATATTCCACACCCTTTCTTTTCAAACTGACAACGTTGTCACATACTTCACTTTGCAAAATCCTCACACTTTGCAGTAATAGAAAGATAAGTAAATTCCAGTCTCTATGTTAAAAGAATAGCAGCAATATGTCAGAAGAGTAGACAGGCACGTGACCTCTGTCTTTTAACTCGCAGGAGATGTGACAAGATGCAAACTAAATGTAAAGTCATATTTAATGCTCATATACCTTTGGTACTCCAGCAAAGTGGTTTTAGTGGTGCTGCAGCACCCCCACTGTATACCTACTTACAGCCTGTATAGTATTTAAGAGTAGCACAACCTTGATCCAAAGGAATTTGGAACATATGAAAACAATTGTCAAAAACACGTACCCGGTGGATGAAATGGAGAAGGCTCCCAACAGAGACTCCTGCTTACAGTGTGACATTTAATGTATAGATCTACATCTTAAGTGTGTGTTCACCCAGTTCCTGGCAGTGCCATACCATGCACTGTATGTAACCTTCCGTTTACACTCCGTCCCAGACTTGTAGAAAGGTGTTTAGTTTAGATCTCATGGTGGAGCTGTTATCTCGAAATTGTTAAGCTGTTAGCACTTACACTTAATGTTGTTTTATGCTTTCCATCACCAAAGTTGCTCTTGGTAACGCCGTACCTCCAGTTTGTGCTCCATTTAGTTGCACTTGCTTCAGTTGACTTACTGATACTTATGCAGTGTGACTTACCTGCTTAGGCAGAGTACTGTGGGATGCAATCTTGAAACTCCTCGAGGGTAGTTCTTAAGAACCCAAGTGGGTCTGCGGACTGCGTGTGCTCAGAGGCGGGCAGGCTCCAATCTAGACAAATAGAGAAGAGTTTCTTGAGAGAACTCCGCTTATTTAATGTATGCACCGATACATCATTGGTTGGGTGAAGTTTAGTGCTGTAGTTGAATCTGGATTCCTTTTTAGGACATCCACGCTCTACAGTTCCTTGTCATCTTGTGATCGCCTTTGTAATATTTGAAGGGACCTCTTCCACTTAAAATCTCCCCGGCTGGTCACCATGCAATTTGTAGTTCATGAGATGACACTAAATGTAGCAGTTGACTGCAGCCTGCATGACCGGTTTTCCTCCAGTCAGACGCACGTCATTGCCCTTTTGTTGTATGTTCAACTTCTGACTATTCTCTCTGTGTAGTCTCCCCCGCCCTTAGGCATATATTTGCACTCTGAAATTTAAAAATGGAAACGAGGATTAATGGAAAGCCGAAAACTGATTTGTCTTGCAAATGTCTTTCTACCTCCTTCATTGGTATAAATCGAGTTGACAAATGAGTGCGGAAGCGGTTTCCTCGATATCATCCTGACTTCCCGCTTATCCACTTTGCTCTGACCACAGGACTGAGGTCTCTCTAGTTCTGGCTTTTTGATTGACCAGGGAGTGTTGCATAAGGGACCTAATCCCCATCCCCGCTTTCTGACCCCAGTGTTATCTTTTGATCTTACAAGCAGTTTCTTTTGTTCATCCATCTATTTCTGTGACGCCACCTCCACTGGTTTTATGATCGATGCCCGGTCTAGTTTGATTTCCAGATTCTATTATTACTGCATTTTGAATGCAGTGCTGTGTAGACTAAGTAGTAGACTAGTTGATCAAGAGGCTGTTCTTAACTGCTGATACAGGAGAAAGCTCTTTGACTTCTTAGCAGTGTTGAAAAGGTGGGAGGCTTCAGATGCCACACAGATTTGTAAAGAACAAGGCTGCAACTTGAGATCATGGATGGTTGTCGATTTGTTGTATAGTGTGAGCCTAGATGAGTCCAAAGTTAGTTATGGGAAGTTGGAGGTTGCCTCTCCGCTTTACTATGTCATTACTTCTGTTTCACATGGCCTAAAATTAGCTGGAGAGTGGGTAAATGAAGCATACCATATGTTTTCTGGGTTGACCATGATCCAGATGCGACAGTTGTTATCTAGGAAAGGATCACAAAAAAGTTTTCTTGCACCTTGGTGAGGTATGAAGGCGTGTGGAAGAAGTATGGGCACCATACTTACTAACCGTTGCTGAGGCATGATGGAGGACTGAGGACTTTACGGCAAGTGCCCAAGTAGACCTCTACCTGTGACCAACATTACTGTGTGAGTGTATGGATAATTTAGTCCAGGGGTCTCCAACCTTTTCTTTAAAAAGAGCTACTTCTGATCACTGAGAACAGTCCTGAGCTAGTAATGGCTGTGACTATTGGCAAAGTAGTGACCACATCAAATGCAATCACGATATTGACCACACCTTGCAGAATTACTAGTAGTGAACACCCAGATACATGCCACAATGTCATGACAAAATATTGTGTCATGCCAAAATATCAAATCCAGAATGACTAATACAATATCATGAAAGTATGCATGAATATGTAAGTATTGCATTACTATTTTAACTCCACATCTATGTACCTTGAAAGTACACATATCTTCAGGATAAATAGATGTAGAGTTCGGAATGTAAATCAAATTAAACTCTTCTATAAATACTTACCTTCATGATATTGTGATAGCCGATTTTATGGATACAGTATTTTTTTTAAAGTTATTTCAAACTTGATATTGTAGAAGAACACTAACCACCCATCGCATAAGACACTATTAAGAGGTATTTTAACACCAATGTCAGGAAAAGCTTTATCGATATAAAAGTCTTCCACATGACTAATGAAATAACAGCCACTGGAGAAAATGCTCACTGGTATAAAGGAAATACTAACGGCTATAAACATACCAACTCGATTTGAACTCGATTGATCAAAGAGCAGCTTTAGATATATTTTGTATTTGTAATCCTTTTGTTTTCAAACATTAGCATATTAGTTTACCAATATGTGTTTTCTGTCAAATACGCACATTTCATCTTGGGTAAATACAGCCAAAGAATATTTTGCTTTTTGTAACAAAAAAACTCACTTTTTGAGGGTACAGACTTGTGAAGCACTGCCATCATTAAAACAGCTAGACCCTCCGAATTGCTTACTGTGTTGGGACGCACAAGAAGGAGCTACTTCCATGGCATTGGCGAGCTACCCGTTGGAGACCCCTGATTTAGTCAGTTGGGAAGCAGGGTGTGAAAGGAGTTGTTTCTCCGAACTGCATCTTTGACGCCTGGGATGAAAGAGTATCTTCGAGGCTACAATCGAGGAGGTGCTTAGGTTAAGTGTCCTGAAGCGAGACCACGCTGGTCCTAGTGTTTTTTCTTTATTTGACGGCAGGTGGTATCTGCCATTGAAGGCAGGCTGAGAAGTGCATGAAGACTATACGTGTGTGTGTGTGTGTGTGTGTGTGTGTGTGTGTGTGTGTGTGTTGGTGGGGTGTGTGTAGGTGTGTGTAACTAGAGTGCCCACATAACTTTTTGTTTTTTATGGACACTGTTTCCAGTCCTGGACTTTACACCAGCAGATTATACTTTTCAGGTGTTCTAGTCTATTTAGACCAATGAACCTACACCAAGACTACATTACCTAGAATGCATTAGGCCGTCCCACAAAAGCCCAGGGCTGGACAGCATGCCTGTAATGAGAGGGTGAGGTGGCCGCTTTTGTGTAGCTCAACCTTATACCAGTCCCTCTGGGATGAATGGTAATGTAATGGAGGTTGATAAACTTATTAAAATGAGTGGTTTAGTTCCCACTGAACACTCTGTCATTGGGATGTGGATGATTTCTAACCGCGGTAAATAGAATGAGTTTTACTTTATCTGATATTCTGGCAGTCCTCCCTGGTGTGGTCCACTCCCTCTTAGACGCACGTATTTGTGAATCCTCTTTTTGTGGAATGCAAAAGGCTTGTGTCTTACTATGCTTCAACCTGTTGAGCCGAGGGGCACAGAGTCCCGACCGTGGAAGGGTGAACAAGGGTTGCACTGCATGTCGAATCGAGAGCTAGACAGGGTAGAATCGTAGCGTCAGTAGCAGTAGGTTGCTAACAGACTTGGAGTGAGAGTTAAGCTTCTCCACTATAGACGGCTGAACAGGATTTGCTTCTAAATTAACCTATTAAAGAACCTCTCTCTGATGCTCAGTTGACTAAATCTAACCAAAAGGGTAGTTTCCTTTTTCGAATCTGTCACACTTTATTTTTAGGTACCAATGAATTGCTCATATTCGTTTGTTTAGAGTATTTTGTTTTTCTTGGCACGACGGTCTATCCAGTTTCATTGGGACATAGCTGTTTTTGTTTTGGGAGAACATCAGAGAAGGACACTTCTATTGGCTATATTGTGCACAAATACAGGTACACCATCCTCAATGCGAATATAATCACAAACCAATTCATACTTCAGCACGCTAAAGAGCGGGTCTGTATATTTTGGTGCAACAAATGTGTTGAGCGTCTCTTCGGAAGTGCGACCAGTGCCACCGCACCGGGCGCTGACTTACGGGGACGCCGGGTTTGCAAGTTTATTATGGTTTTAAAAGCGCTTGCCGCTGCGTTCCGTGCTTCAATAAAAATGCCAGGTAACTCCAGAGATGAATGTTCTGCATGTAGAGAGATCGGAGTATTGTCTAGTTGAGGTAAAAGTAACGCAGAGGGTTAACATGTACCATGCAGATCACAAAGTGTGTATAATGTAACTAGGTCAGGTCAGTGGGTTACTGCTTTTGTAAGAGACATCCTTTTGTTACTTGCAGTTTAGAAGTTAAAATCCTAATATAGAACAGTGAGCTATTAACTAACATTCAAGAACTGCATGCACACTGCAAAGTATAGATTAATTGCAAAAAGAGTTCATCTGGGTAGAAAACGATTCCAAGTATTAAAGAGAACCCTCATCTATGGTGTTCCGTTTTAAATTGTGAGCTTGTGCTTCTCCAGACCAAGCACTCCTAAACTACACTGCCTACATAAATGGATGACATGTCACTCCTACACCTTGTGGTCTTCTGGCTTATGTAACATTTCCTATACACTGATTTACAAACGTATGATTTATTGTATCTGTGTAATGTGTGTGTGATATAAAGTGCTCTGACACCCCACACTAGTTACAGTGGCGCTGTATAACTAATTAAATGCATCTGAGAGAGAATGGGTATAGAGACTTGAGGGGCACTGTTAAAGGGTGGTGGTGATGAGGGAATCCGTGGTGGAGGTGGTCATTGGGGTTGCCAACAAACATTGGTGCACCGGGTGTCAACACCACTAAAGCCAGCCCGTTCTCTCAGGAAGGGATTTTTTTGTAATATGCCTAGTCCTTCAACACATTCAGGCAACTGGACTGTCTTTGCAAGCTTCCAGGTTTTAAATGCAACTGAGCCATTAGAAGGGGATGGTGTGGGTGGTCAAAGGAATATTTGTATTAGTGTGCATACAACGTGCGACTCACCCCAGCAAAATAGGCAACCTCACCCTCTTTGCCCCACAGTAAACATCAGGCAAATAGTTGGTCTTCACTGGGTAGTCTTTTATTACACCTTCAAATAACGCAATCTTTAATTGTTGGTTGACTGTCAACACTTGACCAATTTTGTATGAGTAAAACCAAAACCAACACACATATTAGAAAAAGAAGTAGGCTTGCGAAAAATACATTTTAGCCACAGATTGAGATTGTATTTACATTCCATTGATGGCCCTTTGCCATCAGGATCTCCAGAGGCGCACTTTGATGCTTGTTGTGTCAGCAGGCCACAACTTGTACTGTTTCTATCTGTGGTAACTAGCAGTTCTCCATTCCAGAGACACTACCACACAGGGCACTGCTTAACGTCTTGCCCCCATTGGGGTTCCTGCACACCAGATACCCCCTCCAAAGTTTCTTACTACACGCGCCTGCATCTCGGGTAGGAATGGAGAGGCCAGGACCACCCGCAGGTCAGTCCCCCCCTTCCCCAGCCCCGAGCCCCCATTGAAGGCCCGCCCTGTTCCAGGGCCAGACAGTCCATGCCAAAAAGGAGTCTACACCATTTCTCTTGCCCGGGACCCCGCCACAGGACAAGGAGCTTACTGGCGCTCTTGCCCTCCCCCACCTAACACTTGACTACCCAGCTCCATTGAAATGGCCCGTAAGATATTCTGCATAAACAATTCAAGCCCTTTGCTGGACAAATGTACTCCGTCTGTTAGTTATAACTCTGTATTGGAGGCCTGTATCAGGTTGTACCTAATGGTACGCAGTGGTGAGCCAGCCAGTAATTTAGCCACTGCCTGATTTAATTTCTACACTAATCTGTTCACTGCTATCAACGGAGCGTTATTAACCCAAACCCAGCGTGGAATTACCTCCGACCACAATATAGCCGTGTGTGGCAGGGAATTTCTCACCCCCGAAAGCATAGAGAAGAGTGACTACTTGACACCCCTCCGGCCCGCGGGGATCATGTCATTGCCCCCGAGTGAATCACCAGCACATCCGGGATGGGCATGCCGCCCCTGTCCAATGCCCTCTGTAAATGGTTAACCAGTTCATTCAACCGCTGCCCTCCAATCCCTATCCAGTGTCGAGCGTTTCCCCTTGCCCTCTGTGATCTCTCTACCTCTGAATCACGAAAAAACTGCCCTGCTCTGCATATAAAAGAATGGCCACACCAGCATACCTGCGTCCGCTGCCTCTTGAAGACTAAATGGAAGTCAGAGAACAGAGAAAGAAACAGAATTAGGCAGGGAACACCTTGTGCCACTGTGACCAAGATGTTGTCTAAGCGTGGTCTCACATACCGCTTAAAACAGGATGACTTCCATTTGCCTACCTTTTTATGGTTTCGCATGCAGGCCTAAAGAGGCTGCGGTTGTGGCAGCCATGATGCGAAATGAATTGAACGCGAAGAGCGTCGTCCCATCTCCCAACAACGTCAGGGAGCGCTTACAAAGGTGTGTGAACTGGAATCTTGTCAAAGGGGTGCCGTCTGCATGTATCAACAGCCTAATATCCCCTTCCAGGACGCATACGGACGAATGCCTGCATCAATGTCACTGGACAATAAGTGGCACCTTGAGCTGCCCTTAGCTGCATCCATGCTCCTTTCCCCAAAGGATCTGTCTTTTTAATTTTTTTTGTCCTCATCTCACCCATAAGCACATTGCAGAGTGTTAGAGCCGTTGTTGTGGACCTGGGCGCCCTCCAGCTAACTGCACTTGCTTAGGTCTCCCGATCAACTCCTTACACTGGAGTTAAGGTGTAATCATAGGACCGGGCACCTTTCCGCATAGATGTCAAAGCAGTCTCAAATCTCGGCCCATATTGATAAGGGGTTGCCAAAGGCTAATTAAGGTATTACTGGGGCCAACAAAGTCAAGGCACGCCATCGCAAATGCAGATTTAAGCCAGTCTTCTGTTCTTGGGGGGCTTGGGTCTTTCCATTTCATACATATTTTTCTGCGCACCAGCAGAATAGGGCATACCAATAATCCTCTATCGGTCGCTGCGAGGTCCATTGTTGAGGAACCATGTTTGGCAAAAAAGACTAAAGACCCATTAACCATATTGTCCATATCGAAAATCCTGCACAGAAAGCCCCTGATCACTTTCCAGAATGGACAGAGTTCTGGGCACTCAAAAAAATATGAATGTCATCAGCTTTAGGGGTCATGCATCTATGGCACTTTGGCTCGGGGATTGGGGCAAATTTTGCTATTTTAGCTGGGGTATAATAGATATGGTTAGTCGCAAAAAAGTGGTTCTTCTTTAAACTTACTGGTTTTGTAAATTTATAAAGAAGTTTTAAGGAAGGTTCTAAAAGATCCCCTATAGCAGATTCAAAGGGGGATTGATTCCAAGCAGAAGCCTGTTTTGGAATATCCTGGTCGTCCGCTTCAACCAGCTTTCTATACCTAATTGAAACTTCTTTCTTCAGCTGTAGAGCCGATGTAAATAGAACCTCTGTGTCCCAGTCTCCCCTTATGCCCCCACTATCCGACTCGAACCATGATTTCAGTTGTAAAAACTTAAATTTAGATATGCCAGGGCCTATCCTGGCACTCAATATTTCCCACGAGTAGATACCGTTCACATCCCCAAAGTCTGACCAAATAGAGACTCCAGATCTCGTGATGGGGCTGCCAATCCGTCTTTAAGGCAAAGGGGAGTCCCCGTAGAGTCTCAGACAGGGGCATGGTCAGAATAATAACCTATCCCACACCTATTCCTTACTTTAAACCACATTCCTAATGCGTTTTTAAGGACCTTCAGGGGCACAATTGAAAATTTTGGTGACCCAAACTTAAAAAGAAACCCATCTGCACTACCCCCATTTTCATTCTTTGCCAGTTCACTAAGCAGTAACCCCCAAGCTGAAGCCGCAGGGTTTGTAAAAAGCATCTGGGTAGCTTTAAATTGAAATGCTACCAGATACCAACTGATATCTGGGAGAGCTAACCCGCCTTTTACCAACCTCCGCCTCATTTTCCTCCATGATAGTCTCACTCCCTTATCCCCCCATACAAAGCTCCTGATCATAATTTGGATTTTTGAAATGCCCTGTTGGGGAAACATCAGGGGAACAGCGTTGAAGATATAGGTCAACTTAGGGAGGATAGTCATTTTAACTAAGTTTTCCTTTCCATATATGGTTAGGGGGAGATTCTTCCACCTTGCGAACAGACGGTCTAGTTCTTTAGTGACTTTATTCAGATTTAGAAGGGCAATCTTCTTAAGCTCTTTAACTGTGGTAATGCCGAGGTATTTAAACTCTGTGCTGATCTGCCCCCTCCACTGCCCAATATTCCAGCACATTACCTCCGTCTTGGAGGAATTGGCTAGATACCCAGAGATTGAACCATATTCCCGCAGGAGGATATCGACCAGCGGGATTGTTAGATCTGGATTGCTAGTATAAAGGATAATATCGTCGGCATATAGTGCTATTTTTGATTAGTACAGCTGCGATTTAAAAGGAGGGATTGATTCATCTAACCTTATAGCCTGTGCCAACGGCTCTATATATAGGTCAAACAACAGGGGGGGAAATAGGGCACCCCTGCCAAGTTCCCCTCTGAATTTCAAAACTAGAAGTAACCCGAAAGGATCGGTCTTTGACCTCCTTACCGTAACATGTCTTTTGATACTATCACATCCTCTAGGCTTAGAGGCCGGGAGGTAGCATCGCCAAAATACAGGATAATCTACTGGCATCTATAGATCTCCTGCCGTACTTTTGCCCCGGGTCAAGTGTTCCCAACCCTTCATAGCCCGCCGGACCATAGGGTCCTTAGTAGTATCCACCGCCCCCTGCAGCCTCTCGAAAAAGGCAATCGCTGACAACTGTCTACTAACAAGAGATAGTGATTTCCCGTTCTCTTTCTGTTTGACTATGAATAACAGCATGCCCTGTGGTGTAAATGCTTCTGTCCTCCATATATGTCCGCAATGCATTCTTATACATACTCTTAGTCTTGGGAGCTAGGGAAGCAGCTATCAAATCGGGGGCAATGGGGAACCAAGCTACCATAGTTCCTCCAGGAAGAACGCCATCTGGTTGTCCGCTTGCGGCTATTGTGCTTTGAATTCTGTTAACTTAGAACGAGACAGGGCATCAGCTACTGCACTGTCTATCCCTGGCACATGTTTGGCAATACAATACACGTTACGTTTGAGGCACCCACGAATGAGTTCCTTGAGTAGGCAAAGTACCAATGGGCATTTGGCTCTTTGATTGTTTACCGCCATCACTGCAGACATACTGTCAGACCAGAACACAATGCGCTTATTCTCAAGGAAGGTACCCCAAATGTGCAATGCTACAATGATAGAAAACCGCTCTAAGAATGTTACAATGCGTGTCGACCCTGTCCTGGACCATTTGGCCGGCCAGTGTTTCATGCATCACCTTGTGCCTAGCCCCGTCCAAACCCATGCTGCCTTCTCCGTCTGTGTAAAGTTCCACCTCTGCATTAGAGTGCGCCAGTAGCAAAGAGCCATTGAACTCTGACAAAAACTCCTTCCAAGTACGCAAATCGTCTTTTACCTTTGAGAAAAGTCTGGTGTGGTGATGTTTTGCCCGTAGTCCCGACATTGCCCTGGCAATGTTCCTGGAAAATGCCCTGCCAATGGGTATCAACCTTCGAGCAAAATTCAATTACCCCACCAGAACCTTCAACTGGTGTAAGGTAACCTTGTGTGCCGCTAAACATTAATCTATGGAGGCCTTAAAGCTCTCACTTTCTCCTCTGGGAGCCTGCATACTCCAGCTATAGTGTCTATTTCAATGCTGAAGAAAGTTATGCTAGTCGCGGACCCTCTGTTTTTTCTGCCGCCAGTGGGACCCCCAATGCTTCAGCCGACCGTTGGAAGCCCAGCAGGGCCTTCCCACAAGTCGGTGAGCCTGGAGGACCTAAAAATAGGAAATCATCTAAGTAGTGCACCAATTGTCTCGAGACAACAACAGATCTTGTATCGCCATTCTAAAAAATGGCTGAATGTTTCAAACACAGCACAGGCAATAGAACACCCCATTGGTATACACAGTTCCATAAAGAAACTCCCTTCAAATGTAAAACCTAAGGGACTTCAGGCTAGTGTTACCTTTGCTTCAAATTGTAAAGCGCTCTAATATCTTTCGATATCAAGTTTGCGTTATATAAAGCTATATAAATAAAAAATAAATAAATAACCGAGTGTTATCCGGGTGCACTGGCAAGAGGCGAAAGGTGGCTTCAATGTCAGATTTGGCCATTAGGGCGCCCTTGCCCAGTCTCTGTAGTTTGTGAATCGCCGTGTCAGATGTGCAGTAACGCACAGTGCACAGCTCTAGATCTAACCTGTCATTGACTGAAGACCCTGGTAGACATTACAAATTGTGAATGAGGTGATATTTCCTGGCCTCCTTTTAACCACATCGCTGCAGCGGCTATTCCGCCGCAGCGCTAAACGATCGGGCGGCCGCACGGCAGCCGCATGCTGGTGACAGAACCGCTCCGTCACCAGCCACGGTTGCGCTGTGCTCGTGACGGAGCGGTTCCGTCATGGCCCCGCCCGCCTAATAGAACGCGCCGCGCAGGCGCGAAATCAGCGCCGCACAGGCGCGGCGCCAGGCCATGACGGAACCGCTCCGTCATCAGCACAGCGCACCCCCAGCTGATGACGGAGTGGTTCCGTCATCAGCATCGAACCGGTTAAGGCACCAAACCCAGAGAGGAACCCACCAGGTCTTGCCTTGGGGTTTCCTGAAAAGGACCTGCCACCCTCCCTAGTGCTACTTCCTTCATGATTTTTCCCTAGTCACCCCAGGCTTGCGCAAAACGGAGAACTGGTTGTGTGGGGGTACTGCGGAAGGCGGAATGCTAGACGGAATATGGAAGCCATATTTGAACCCATGGTATAACTGATGAGCCTCTTGCCTACGATCGTATCTCTTGAGGAGATGAGCCAGGACATGCAAACGTATGGGAGTGGGTAGTTTCTTATGATGATGGGATTGCGGCCTCTGGTCTGGGTATGGGAGTGGGTATGCTGTTCTTTGGGTTTTCCCAATTTTTTGAAGCACTTGCTTTCTGGGTGACCTTGGCCTCCACAGAAGGAACATAAGTGCGTTTATTTACAGGTAGACCCCCTACTGCATTCATTTTTATTAAACTGCCAGCAAGCCTGTTTCTTGTCCCCTGCCCCTTTGTCTCCCTGAAAGGAGTGAGCTGTCTTGTTAACTGGTGGTGCCAGGTAAAATTCTGCATGCCATATGTTAATTTCCCGTTGAGCCCATGCCATCTCTGACCTTACCTCCTTCATTTGCCTCAGTTTGTTGTCATATTACAGCCAGGCCATGCCCTGGAATTCTGACGCTGCCCCATGGATCATTCACATGTAGCTAATTAATTGAGCAGCCACTGCTGGAAACCTCTCTATCATGATTGCTGCATAAATGGCGAAACCAGTAACCCAGTTCTTGATGGATCATTCCACCTAAACTTTCTTCTGTTTGAATTCCCCATCCTTGCCTGCTCTGGTCTTCCCTGGGACCACTCCTGCGTTAATAAGGTTGAAAACCTCAATATATTCCCCCCTGAAAATCTTCTCCCTTGTTTCCACTGGTACATGCCACGTAATACCTGCGGATGGGGCTAATGCGGGTGCCGCAGAACCATAACGTATAGGGCTCTGAGAGAGAGGGGTCTGTACCGATACCACTGCCACTGGGGGTACTATTGGCTGTAGCACCGCCCCTGTGATAACCGAATTATTGTGGGGTGCCTGTGATGTAGCAGCGACCACTAGTGGAGATTGCACCACCCGATCCGATTATACCCACACTTGTGCTACCCCGCTGCCTTGTTGCGCTATAAGCAGGGTGGGAGATTGCGCCATGGAAGAAACTCCTGCGGCAACCCCCACCTGTGCCATCTGGGCTCGGATTTCATTTTCCGCTACTTGAGCTGTAGGGAGTATATTGTTCTTTGCAGAAACCCCCGCTGTAGGGGGTGTATTGTCCTGAGAGGGTTCCCCTATTGGGGGTGATCCTCGATTCGACTGGCCATGATGTACCGCTGCGCCAGAGGCCTGATTGATGTCTTCAGTTGTCAGGGGTCAGCCCGCCACCACCGCCTCACCTGGAGTGCCCTCCTGTACCGCCGAGCCCTGCTTAACCGTTTCCTGCTGAGCTTCTTTACGCCGGAATTCTTCTCGCACGTTTGGCTAATGGAGCATTGTGGTAAGTAGAGTCTCCATACTAATAGTTGTGATTAAAGATATTTAATAAAGAACAAAGCAGAATAAGTACTCCGCGCCTGCTACTCCAACTGAACCAACAGAACACTGGTCCCACAATCAGGCATAACAATTCTAGAATACAGGCAAACCATAGAGAAGAGAAAATCATAGAGAATACATTAAGAAAGTAACACAATAAGTTTACAACACATCTCCCTTCTTTACAAAATATAAGAATAACATTAGTTGCAAATATAATCATTTAAATAGATAGGTGGTTTACGATACCTTGGAATCTTAGGACTGGGAATGGAGAAGGGTAGTTGGGAAGAAGAAGAATCAATGATGGTGCTTCGAAGACTAGGAAAACCAGAATCCGAGACATCACCACCACCATCACAAACCCTGTCAGAAGGAGAAGAAAATGAAGTGCATTCTTCTTGAGTAGAAGTTAACATATAACCACTACCCCTGTCTTCATTAAAATCAGCAATGGAGCCATTTTGACCAAAGGAAGAGGACACAGAACCATTCTTCTGATACAAAGCAACCCTCCTCAAATTCCATTTTTCCCCGTTGGCAAGTACAACATAATGGGGAAACACATCCTTGACCAGAAAAGGGCCCCTACATTTTGTTAAGCCTTTAGAAACACCTCCCGGTTTAACCTTCACTAAGCCCCCTTTTTAAATATAATAGTTGCCCCTCACCCTTGTAGATTGTATCTCCTCAAAGTGAGTCTTGGAAAACAAATTTTTAATCCAAGAGGGAACCAGTTTTGTACCCCGGGACACTTCCGCGCATAAGCTCAAGCGAAGACTTGGACATGCCCCCATGAACTGTAGTTCGATACACACACAGCATTTCTTGCACAAGTTCTAAAACATTACCCTTTCCAGATAAAGCAATTTGTATGGTGCCCTTAACCAATGTATTGATCCTCTCACAAAGTCCATTGCCTTGTGGATTATACAGAGAGGTTCTATGGTGAGACACACCACAATGAGACATAAAAGACCGCATATTGTGCGAAGTCAATTGTGTCCCATTGTTGGTGACAATGACATTTGGAAAACCTTCTCCTTGAAAAAGAGACTTCAAAAATGTAATTGTGGTCTCTGGTGACATCCTTAACAAATTCGACCACAACCCATTTACTGTAAACGTCAACACAAACAATTGCAAACCGAAGATTCGCATTGAGTTTAGTCATTGGCCAAATAAAGTCTAGGCAAATAGTATGCCACTGTACATTGGATGAAGAAATTTGACCCATGGTCGAACCTACAGCAACCTTCAACCTTTTTTCACCATCTTGACAAGTAACACACCGCTCAACCCACAGAGACCTGGGCATCGATCCCAGGCCACCAAAAATTGGTTTTAAGTCTTTGCTGAGTCATGGTCTGACCAAGATGTCCCTCATGAGCAATAGAAATAGGCTTACTTCTAAGTTCACAAGGAGGAATGAATTAATCATTTCGCATCAAGATGTTATCCCCACAAGTAGACAATTTATCCAGGACCTTAACATAAGGACGAACAGGAACTTGCAAACAACTTTACCCCTTAGGACCATGTTTGATCATGTGTATAACCTCTTTTAAAACACCGTCCTTTTCGTTAGCTGTAAGCCATTGCTCTTGCGAAAACGACCCCTCACCAATTGAAACCACATCTTGGACCCATGCAACACTCTCATCCAATAAATCCTCTCTCAAACCACCCTGATCTGCCACACATGGTGATCTTGAAAAACAATTGGCCTGAAGATTCCTCTAACCCTGCACATGATGTATCTCAAAATGGAAATCCTGTATTTTAGCTGCCAACCTTGCCAACCATCTGACAGCACACTCAGGAGCTAAAATTCGAATCAGAGGCTTATGATCTGTTTTGAGAATAAAATTAATTCCCCAAAGATATGTGCAAAATTAGTGTGCACCCCAGACAGCAGCCAAAGCTTCCTTTTCTTTTACACTATAATTTACTTCAGAAACAGACAAGGTCCTAGAAGCAAAAGCAATGGGACGTTCACCACCTGCATGTCTTTGAAGGAGGACAGCACCTAACCCAGATGCACTAGCATCAACCATCAGTATGGGAACACGTTTTGTGTCAAAAGGTGCCAAAATACCAGCACCACAATGTCACTCTTAATGCGACAACAAGCTGACTCCTGTTCAGATCCCCACAGAAATTTGCAACCCTTCTTATGTAAGGACCTCAGAGGAATGGTCTTCTCCGATTTTTTTGTAACAAATTTAGAGTAGTACTCTACGAGTCCCATAAATGACCTGAGCTGGTACTTATCTGTGGGATGCGGAGCTGACTTTATCACCAACAAAAAATCTTTCTTAGGTTTAATCCCAGAGACAGAGATCTCAATACCTAAATACTCAATTTGTTCCTCAAGAAAAACACACTTGTCTTTTCTCAGAGTAAGACCAGCATCATAAATCCTATGTAGGACCTTCCTGAGAATCTGGTTATGCTCAAAAACGGAACTTCCAAAGACTAAAATATCGTCTTGGAAGGTTCAATAACCCCACTCTGCAACATCTCCTCCAATAAAACCTTAACATCATTCCTAATATCTAAAGGAATCCTCCTCAATTTATGTTGAATGGGTAGACAACCATGTTTTAGTCTAATGAGATGAGAATACCCCTTCCGTTCACCAAGATCGTTATTAAACACAGAACCAAAGTCATTCAAAGTGGATTCCACCAAATCATCTTCTAGCACCATAACCTGTTCAGGCGCTCTAGGATTAATGATGATGGACAAATCAAATTGATGTACCCACCCCAAAATAGGAGGCCCATCAAAGGATACATAGATTTTACCCACTGTGGACCTATTTTTAAACAAAATATCTGACTCAAAATATCCCACAATGTCAATAGTCTCTCCTCGAAACCCTTTTGGAGAGATGTCACTCTGTAGTAAAGGTTTATCACCCCACAGCATCACGAAGGTGGACTGAGGAATGATAGTTCAACGTGATCCGGTATCCACCATAAGTGAAACATCACGCCCATCTATTCTGATATCAGCCTTTGGCCTATTCTGTCTTCGGTCATCAATACTTGCAACATCAGTGTCAATAACAACTAACAATCTGTTCCTAGTAGAACCATCACTGCTATAGTCTTCAACGAAAGCAACCTTCTGTTTTCTCTTGACCTTGCACATTTTCGAAAAATGTCCAATGCGGCCACATTTCAGACACTTTATTAGCAGCAAAGCAGAACCTCGCTTCTGAGGTGTGAGAGTTGCTGCCACATCTTGTACAGAATTTGTTAGTAGAGGAAAGATTCTTCATATTAGACTTGAATTTATTTTTCACCATTGCAACAGACTCATCCACTGAGTCCAATTCAAGGTCAGATGCTTTTTCAGAGACCTCTGAAACTTCCTGTTCAATGCTCCTCTTTTTAGAATTCTCAATGACCTTTATGCATTTTTCAGTTTCCTCAATAACCTGAGCAAGTTCTATAGCCACTTTCAGTGTGGGATTCTTCGCAGCCCATAATCATTCCTGAATTTTACGGTTATGACACTGGACAATTAACTGATCACGTATGAGTTCCTCACACACAGCTCCAAACTTGCACTTTATAGAGAGTTCTCTTAGACGTGTGACAAAGTCATCAATGGGTTCCTCCGGCCTCTGTTTCTGAGTATAACATTTGTAGTGGTGCATGACAAGATTCTCTTCCTTGGCAAACTTGACTTCTAACCTAGAAACTGCCTCCTTATATTCGTCAGGGTTTGCTTAGCCATTACCTTGTAAAGCAATAGGCAAAAATCTGAAAACTCTTTGCCCCTCCTTGCCCAAAGAGCTTAATAAGATAGCTTGCTTCCTCTTCGAAAAAAACTCTAGCCCATCAAGCGCCTCCAAATAATTGTCAAACATTATAAACCAGTCATCCCACTGAACAGCAGGATTTCCTGGCTCATTCAGGAATGGAGGAGGCAGATTTACAACAACTTGTTGTGCCATGTTAAACTTGGTAAGTTAAGAAAAATAAGTCTCTAACGATGATAAAGCTTGAGAGCACTCCACAGCAAGCTTCACAGAAAACAAGAATGCCATAAAATTCAAAATAAAAGCAAAAATAAAAACCAACATTTTGTCAAAATACCTTAATAACTCGAACCGCTATAAGTTCATGGTCGGTAAATCTCACATCGCTACAATGCCGAGATGCAAATTCCAAGCGCGATGTGAACTCAAAGCGCGAAACATCCAATACACCTCCTCCGCTAATGACAGATACAAAAATGGCCGCCGTGTGAAATCGAGGCTTGAAACACACGCTTCACTCTAGCGTGATGCGTCACCTCTGCTCACTCGCCGGTTGCCAGATGGGGAGAAGATGGAGGAAGAAGGAATGTAGGAACTATAAACGTTCTACTCGCAGGATTAGACGTTGGGAGACTTTTCGACGTCCAATTCCTTGTAGTGAAGTCCAATACCTCCCGGAATTTCGCCGGAAAGCTTATCCATGACAAGGCAACCCAGAGAGACAACGTCGGGTTCGTTCCTGGTTGAGTCCTTCTGCCGAAGTGCTTCACCACGGTGGAAATGCCAGGAAAACAGGCACAACACCAAGACTCACTGAGCAGCAGGCCACAAGTCGCCAAAATGTGGTAAGTAGAGTCTCCAAACTAATAATTGTGATTAAAGAGATTTAATCAAGAGCACAGCAGAATAAGGACTCCGCGCCTGCTGACCAGTACTCCAACTGAACCAACAGAACACTGGTCCCACAATCAGGCATAACAATTCTAGAATACAGGCAAACCATAGAGAAGAGAAAATCATAGAGAATACATTAAGAAAGTAACACAATAAGTTTACAACACCCATCCTGCTGTGGGTTTGCTACGGCCCCTTGCGCCAATGTCCCCATGGCCCACTCGATGACGCCTGTCTTTGCGACCTCCCACAGTGCCGAAAGCGACTGAAATTCATCTGAGGTAGCCGGGGCATCCTTGCTGACTCGAGCGTGTTTTGGGGGCAACCTTACTACTAGCCGTCCGAATAGCCCACCTCTGCACTAGTGCACTAAAGAAAAAAAATGAAAATTAATTTTCCACATTCTGCCTTATTTTCAATTTTATTCCTGCAGATATTTTGCTTTTTGCGCTGCCCGTCCTTTTGCTACCCGCATTTTTTGAGAATTACCCGGGGCACCAGAAATACTGGCAATCCTAGTGCCCCTGGCATCTTTCTTCCATGCTTATTATCCCTGGCGAACCCGCAAAAACCATGCCCCACATCCCAGGGCACCCAGCCTGCGCACGAGCCGAGTGCCTTGGGTTACCATGCTGTTTAGCCAAATCGATGTACAAGCCATGCACTGCCGGCTATAGCAAACAATCCCATGGGCCAAAGACAAAACCCACCTACCCCCCCGAACCCTGCACTGCAGGGTGTATCACACAAACCCCATGCGCCAATGACGAAACCCCCTGAGGCAGGCCCCAGCACTGCCGATCCCCGGGGCATAGGGAATACTCACTACCCTCATGCCCCGAGGTAGCCTGTTAACTGCTTTTAGGCCTTACCCTGTAAACACAAAACTTAGACCCCTTTTGGTTTTTAAAATGCTGTAATCAAGGTTCTCTAACTTTTCAAACCTAAGCCGTTACTATATTTTGTTATATTTTGTTGACTACGCTGTGAGGCCCTCTCACCTTACTTTGATGCCGCGAACCAGCTTGGTGGCCTGTGTCTCCGCTGATACCCCACGAGCACTGTCGCCTCCCGGGAAGCTCCTCGGATAGACCCCACAGTACCGTGTGGAATGAAGGTGATTTGCTGTTTAACTTGCTGCTGGTCCGGTGTCTCGCCATCCCCTGGAGAGGACAAAGAGGGCTTCCCCCTCTCGCTTTCCGATTTTGTTCTTTCCAGGAGGGGGTCACCTGCGCACCTCGATGATGTACGGGACCACCTTTGCTTACGGCGTCAACTACCTCCACCAAACCGGAAGGACCAGGCCGGCTCCCGGCCGTGATGCCACAAAGGGCGCCACGCCCCTAGGTGCAGGTGGCGCCTGCCATACAATGGGTATTAGGAAACGGTCAATGCCTATCCTTCTTTTATCACTTGTTGGTGTCAATGGTTCTTTCCATTTCAGGAGCTTACTTTTTATTCAAATTAGTACTAACTCTGTCTATCAGGGTTTTTCTCTTTTTTTAAGTTTTCGGACTCCTTAAATAGGCCTAGGTGCATGGCATCTGCAGCTGAACACTTGTCCTCAATTGAATTCATATAAATATTATAGCTACTAAACTTTGATGCCACATACATTCTTTTAGTGGCCAAAGGAGGCACCTATGCTCTGTCAGCACCTACCGCCCCTTTAAACCTATCAACGAATGCAGCAGCTCTGAATGTGACTTTTTGAATTATTTTTGTGTAGTAAAGCTTAGAATAGCCTGTAAAAATTGCAAGATTATATGGATGTTCATGGCTCGTTAATGATGTTAAAAGCTCATTGTGCCGCAAACAGAAGAAGCAGCCTTCAGAATCCCTTTTCATCTACTTTCTGTCACAGTGACTGGTACTCAACAACTGTTTCTTATTCATAGGTTGGTTTTCCACATATCTTTAAAGACCTTGGATTTTATTGTGGTGTTTAGAATACATCGCATTACCTATTGTTAATTTGGAACATCACTAAACTTTAGATAACCAAATATACTTTCATAAATACAAGATCTAGCAAATAAATCCCTTGCAGAGATGGCATGCCTTTCATAACTGTAAGACTGATTGGGTGAGTGGCTTCTTCGCTTCTCAATGTGTTTTGGTATTTTTTTAATTTAAGATTATTCCAGTTTCCTGGAGAGATTATGTTAATGTGGTATTCTAAAAGAAAGGTTAGAAGCTTTGTTTTGATAATAATATTTATTACCTAATAAGACCAGCAAATTTATATTGTTTAATTTATCCCAAGATATTAGTAGCAAAACTACTCCCAATTGTATGTGTAGATCAGCAGGACCATGTATCCGAGCAGCACTTCAAGCAGGTTTTTCCATGCTTCAAATTCCCCCACAGTTAATTTTGGAAGGTGATTTTTCTGGCTCAATTAGGTTTTATTGTCCGTAAAATCATTCCTCTGTCGAAAACAGTTGACACCATAGAAAACTTCTCTAACCCCAAAGCACTAAACTCAGCGGGTAAGGGAGAGTTTGGCAACATATGCTTGACCCGCCTGGCTTCAGACATCATCTTGATAACACTCTGCCTTAGATAAACCGCATGGGCAGCCTTTCACCTGTACTGCCAGACTTGGTACCATCCACTCCAGCAAGTCTCTTGTGCGTGGAGGATATTCCAGAAGGGAAAACACACCTGCCTATACACCAACTAGATCTCTTCCTCAAGCATAGCGTGATAGCTGCCCTCGGGTACTGCTGACCCATCAGATGTCCTGCGTTGGTGTAGGTGCCTGTGCCCATTTCCCGGTTTTAGTTGGTAACCTAAGAGACTATTTAGCTATTCCCATACCAGTCCATTTATCCTTCCTGCTGTTTCTAGGGCCTCCAACATCTTGCTGAGCTGTCTCTTCTGCCTTCGTGTATCTTAGATTATTATTATTATTGTCACTTATAAAGCGCACGGCTACCCCCGATCTCAGTGATGTTACATTTCTCGGAGTTTAGTTGGGAGTCCATTGCACACTATATGCAGTTTAAATACATGCCTCCAGATAAATATGTTGCAGTTGCAAGCAATAAATATAGCTGTCAAATCCTTGGTACCTAGATCAGGTCATAGGTGGTCACGGTCAACAAAGACACCATCACATCTCTAGCATAACCAGAAAGCAGGTTGCTTCATTTGTATTACAAAATGACGAGCAGCATAGTAGGCACCTGCATTCAGCCCATGTGCTCACGATGCAATGTTTAGTTGCATTATTCAGGGCATGAAATGGACCCACATCAACCTCAAATACAAATGTGTTGCTTGTATAGGCAGGAGCCAGAATTCAATGGGATGATGGTTTGATGAGTATCTGATATAGGAAGTTAATTTATTCCTTTTCTCAGAACAACTTAATTCTGAAAGCTCTTTAGATAATAAGCTGTGGCCAGGATTGCTCCTTCCACCTTTTGGCTCCAACCTTGCTTCACCAGCTCTGATCTTCCAAGTCTCTGAACATCTACCATGGTGAGGTCATTTGGCACACTGAGATAAAGTCTTCTTGCAGGAAAGGAGAGGAATTTCCAACTCCATGTACAAATGCTGAGTTTGAGTGCATGGTATCTGAGTAGTGGACCTTTCTCCATTTAGGTGTCTTCCAGACGAATGTGTTGTTCTAACATCTGTCCGTAGTTATTTGGCGAAATCACAGCACAATTGAATATAGGTGATATATAACCAATGGGCCCTGAGCAAGGATGTAAAATTCCTTTGTTGCTCTCTGAAAATGTATCATTTGGCTAAAACTGCATTTCAGTCTACCTCCTTTCTTGGATTCCACACATTGTTTTTCTCAAAACACCTATGTCAGGCATCTATCCTGGTACATGCAACACCTATTTAGAAGTTAAATGGAACCAGAATAGAAGGTTGTGAAAGAGAGAGGCTGTCGTCTCTCCTGGTTAGTGAGCTCCTATAAGATCCTAACAGTTGAGCCCATATAGATGCAGTACTGTCAGTATGCAAAACTGTTGGACAGGCCCCAGAAGGCGGCTCGCTCCCTCCCCGCATGACAGAGCCCGGACACCGGCACTCCCGGGGCCACCCCCAGAAGTAACCCGTAACCCGTCCCACACGGGACCCCTGCCCCGAACATCTCCGCAACACCGGCCTGGGCCTCCACCGGCACCATCGCCCGGGCCCAGCCGCCATCTTAGACCTTGCACCACGAGGCCGCGTGGCCTCAACTCGACCCTAACCCTGGGCCTGGCCAGGCCCCGACAGCCCGGCACCACCATCCACCCGGGAGGTGAGCGGACCACTTGGCAGGTCAATGGGAGAGAAGAGTTTCGATGGCTCTCCCCCTCCAGGTGCCGATCGCCCCCAGCTCCCCCGGGCGCTGGCTCCACCCCCCTGCTGGGTGTCTGGACTCCCTCATCCCGGACCTCCCGACCTCCAAGTGCGAGGGTCCGGACATCAAAGGGCACCAGCCCTATAACTGGGGCAGCTCCAGAGCAGGAAGGCAGTTGTATCCTGGAGTCGAGAGACACCCTGAAGAACTCATCCTTGACGGACTGCTGGCGCCGCCGCAGCCCTGCCTTGTGAACTGTCGTCCTGCCTGCTGGCGTTGCCGCAGCCTTCTGCAACCTTCATCCTCGTCGGGACCTGCTGGCGCTGCCGCGGACCGTTGCTACCTACGATCATCTCGGGACCTGCTGGCGCTGCCGCGGCCCGTCCTCCTAGAACGCCGAGCTCGAGGATTGTGAGCTACCCATCTTTTCATCGCATCTACCAGATTGGTAACAAGACTGTCCCGCTACCCCCTTTCCCATCCAAGAGACTAGAATCGAGGGGACCCCTGAGTCCTGACCTCCTTGTACCATTCTACCGTACTTCAAGATTGCTTATAAAGAACGTTAAACCTTATCTTTGTGTGGTGTCCATCTGTGGGGGGGAAGTTACTTGTCTGTACGATCGCTGGAGACGGCTCTCCCCGGAGACCTCTCCCCTTGTCCTCGGCCGACCCTCCAGGTCCCGTCTAACATTGGTGGCCAGCGGCGCGATCCGAATCAACGCGTACGTACAGAGAGTGACTCACCCCACGACTAAACCACAATGACAACCAAAGAGAGCGGATCCACCGAAAAATTCCAGATGGAGAAATTGGAAGAATACAGCCATCGTGAGTTAAAACAATTTTGCATCGAACTAGGCATTGCTACCCCCGGTCTGAGCACAAAAGACGATTTCAAGCACGCCATCGAATCTTGGGCGGAAACCGGGGCCGTCAGATCCCCGGACCAAAACATCGCAGCAGCAGAGATCAACACCCCTTCTCCCGAAGAACGGAGAGCGGGTCTCTCACAGGAAGAGATCCAAGAAAGAGAAAGAAACAGACTACACGAATTAGAGATGGCACGGCTCAAGATGGACGGCGAGCTGAAACTAGCGGAACAAAAACTGAACTTAGAACACCTACGGCTCCGAGAAGAGCGGGAAGAAAAGCAAAGACAAAGAGAACTCGAAGAAAAGAGACTGGCATACGAACACGAGCGCAAGCTAGCTGAACTAGAAATACGGAAACAAAACAAAGAACTAGGGGTGCCCGAGCAACGCGCACCCCAGGCGCTACGGAACAAAAAGTCCACATCCCTAAGGACGTCGTCCGAGAATACTATCGGAACGACGACATACAACAGTGGTTCAAGGCCTATGAGATCGCCATGGCCTCCCACCGGATCGATCGAAGTGACTGGGGCGCCGGTCTATGGGGGAGGTTCATCAACGAGTGCCGCGATGCCCTGCTACAGCTCCCGGACCACCAGATGACGTCCTATGACCACATGAAGGCCGCCCTCCTCACTCGATATGGACTCACACCCGAGATGTACCGCCAGAGGTTCCGCGACTGCACCCGGATCCCGGGTACAACTTGGGTGGAATATGTGAACTATTTTAGCCGAGCCTTCGAAGGGTGGATCAAAGGTAGCAGAGTCACCACCTACGAACAGCTCTTCAATCTCATTGTATGGGAGCACCTCTCCAACAACTGCTTCGTCGAGCTCAGGCAGCACCTCCTCGACAGTAAAATGACTGACCCTCGGCAGCTCGCCGCTGAGGCTGACCGATGGGAGAGCACCCGAGTGGCCCGGGGTGGGCCAACCGAGCAGAACCGAAACAACCAAGGCCCTCATCGTCCCCGAGGAGGAGGAGGAGGAGGAGGAGGAGGCCAGGGCCGGGGCAGAGATGCCGCTCCGGCAGCTCCCGTCAACAACACCCCACCCCCGGCTGGGCGGGGGAACCCTCCGATGCGCCCAGGGTTCCGAGCCAATGTCACGTGCCATCGGTGCCAGCGGGTCGGACACTATGCCAACGACCCGAACTGCCCCAAGAACCAGACTCCCGGGCCCCGCCAGGTCGCGGCTGCCGCCCTAGGAGAAGAACAAACGTACGAAGAGCACGAAGAATATGAACAGGAACAGCCCGAATGGGAACCGGCCGCCATGGTCCTGGCCTGCCTAGGGGGAAGAGACATGGTCCCGCGGGTCCCCCTACCCGCAAACACCCGAAAATACAGCCAGTGGGTCAACATCAACGGGCGCAAGGCCGAAGCCCTACGTGACACCGGGGCCAGTGTGACGGCCGTCCGCTGTCAACTGGTGACCCCAGAACAAATCCTGCCCAACGTCCTCTGCCCGGTCCGTTCAGCTGACAATTCGGAGAGCCTATGTCGGATGGCCTGTGTCCCCTTTGAGTGGGGAGGAGTGTCCGGCATGCTGAAGGTGACTGTCCGTGATGATGCCCCCGTGGACTGCCTCCTGGGAAACGATCTCGAGAGTTCCCCGTGGGCAGCCGTTGAGAGAAGAGAACACCTGGGGATGCTGGGCCTCCCAGACTGGGCGTGCGTAACAACCCGGTCCATGGCCGCCCGTGCCGTCCCCAGACTCGAAGAGCCCGAATGGCCAGCACCTCCTCCCCCGATCACCCCAGAGGAAGACGCCGGCCGTCCCGACCCCCCAGAACAAGCTCCGGAAGAGCCCGCTCAGCTTCAGGACCTTCCAGACCTGGCTCAGTGGCGTCACGAAGGGGGGCCCACCCAAGAACAATTTCGGCAGGAGCAAAAGACCTGTCCCTCCCTCGAGGGACTCCGACAGCAAGCCCTCGCCCAGAGCGCGGGAGACACCGCAGGGGCGCACTGGATCTACTGGGACAACGACTTACTGTACAGCGAACAAAGAATTGCCGAGTTGGGGGCCAGTCGGGTGCTGGTGGTACCCCTCCGTTTCAGAGACTTCCTGTTAAACTTGGCCCACGATGTCCCCCTGGCTGGGCACCTGGGGCAAGACAAAACCTACAACCGTCTGGTGACTCATTTCTACTGGCCCAAAATGCGTAATGATGTCTCCAACCACTGCCGGGCCTGCCCCACCTGCCAAGCCAGCGGCAAGAGCGGCCGAAAACTCAAGGCGCCCCTGCAACCATTCCCGGTTGTCACCACCCCGTTCGAGCGAGTAGGAATAGACATTGTGGGGCCCCTGGACCCCCGAACAGCACAAGGGCATCGATTCATCCTGGTCCTGGTGGACCACGCCACCCGCTATCCCGAGGCCATCCCCCTTCGAACAGTGACCGCACCAGTGGTCGGCCGAGCCTTGATGGGGATCTTCTCGCGAGTGGGCTTCCCCCGAGAAGTCGTCAGTGACCGAGGCACAAACTTTATCTCGAAGTATATGAGATCCCTCTGGCAGCAGTGCGGGGTCACCTACCGTTTTACAACACCCTATCACCCGCAGGGGAACGGACTGGTCGAGCGGTTCAACCGCACCCTCAAGGGAATGATTATGGGGCTGGAGGAGCCCCTGCGCCGCCAGTGGGACGTGCTACTACCGTGCCTCCTCTTCACCTACCGAGAAGTCCCCCAGAAGTCCCTCGGTTTCAGCCCTTTCGAGCTCCTGTACGGGCACCCTGTCCGAGGGCCCCTCAGCCTGGTGAAAGAAGAATGGGAGATGGCCCCCCTGAAAACCCCTCCGGATGTCTACAAGTACCTCCTGACCCTCCGCAACCAGACCAGGCGATTCAGGGAGATCGCTAAAGCCAATCTGGAGGCCAGTCAGGAGGACATGAAGAAATGGTACGACCAACATGCCTCCTCCATTGAGTTTGAACCTGGTCAGCAGGTGTGGGTGATGTCCCCCACCGAACCCTGTGCCTTGCAAGACAAATGGACAGGACCCTTCAAGGTGGTCGAACGCAAGGGCCCTGTCACCTATCTCATCGACATGGAGTCCCCCCAAAACCCCCTCCGGGTCCTCCACGCCAACAGACTCAAACCACACTTTGTGCGCTCAGAGCTCAGCCTCCTGATGGCTACAGACAGTGGGGTGGAAGAAGACTGCGAGCCACTCCCGGACCTGCTGAGGACCTGTGAGAGAGATGGTTCCGTGGATGGGGTCCGACTCTCCAATACCCTGACCCCGGAGCAGCGCCAAGACTGTCGGACCCTCCTGTTGCAATTTGCAGATCTATTTTCCCTCACCCCGGGGTCACCCCCTTGTGCCTTCACGACGTAGACACTGGGGACAGTCCCCCTATCCGACACCGGGCGTACCGAGTGCCAGACCGGGTGCGCGCCTGCATCCAAGAAGAAGTCACCAAGATGCTCGCACTCGGGGTCATCGAGCCCTCAGACAGCCCCTGGGCCAGCCCAGTCGTACTGGTACCCAAAGCGGCCGCCCCAGGCGCCACCCCCGAGCTCCGGTTCTGCGTCGACTATCGGGGTCTGAACGCTGTCACCAGAACCGACGCTCATCCTATCCCCCGAGCAGATGAACTGGTCGACCGTATGGGGGCTGCCCGCTACCTCAGCATCTTCGACCTGACAGCGGGCTACTGGCAGATCGGCCTCACCCCCAGGGCTCAAGAACGATCCGCTTTCTCCACCCCAGATGGGCACTACCAGTTCACCGTGATGCCCTTCGGTATGAAAAATGCTCCAGCCACTTTTCAGAGACTTGTGAACCAGGTATTGGCGGGCCTCGAAGACTTCAGCGCCGCCTACCTGGACGATATCGCAGTATACAGCCGCGACTGGTCAGACCACCTCTGCCACCTCCGAGAGGTCCTGCAGGCCCTTCAGCGAGCGGGCCTCACCATCAAGGCCAGCAAATGCCAAATCGGCCAAGGGTCCGTGACCTACCTTGGACACCAAGTGGGGAGCGGTCTGGTGGCACCTCTCCAGCTCAAGATCGCTGCCATCCAGTCCTGGCAGCCCCCCGTCACCCAAACCGAGGTACGAGCCTTCCTGGGACTCACTGGATATTATCGAAGGTTCGTGAAGGACTATGGCAGCATTGTGGGGCCCCTCACCGAGCTCACATCCAAAAAGCATCCCAAGACGGTCAACTGGACTCCGGACTGCCAAGCGGCCTTCGAGAAACTGAAAGCCGCCATGTGCACCGCCCCGGTGCTCCAGGCCCCCGACTACAGCCGCGAGTTCATAGTCCAGACCGATGCCTCGGACCATGGTATTGGGCCGTCCTCTCACAGCTCAACTCCGAGGGGATCGATCAGCCCGTGGCCTTCATCAGCCGTCGCCTCCTGGCCAGGGAACAGCGCTGGAGTACCATCGAGCGAGAGGCCTTTGCAGTGGTGTGGGCCCTCAAGAAACTCCGGCCCTACCTCTTCGGTACCCACTTCCGGGTGCAGACAGACCATCGCCCCCTGCAATGGTTAATGCAGATGCGGGGGGAGAACCCCAAACTGCTGCGATGGTCCATCTCCCTACAAGGGATGGACTTCACTGTGGAGCATCGCCCTGGTCAAGATCACGCCAATGCGGATGGCCTGTCCCGCTTTTTCCGCCTCGACGGAGAGAGTCCCCAAGAAGATGGGTAACTCTCCCCGCCTTCAGCTGGGGGGGACGCATGTTGGACAGGCCCCAGAAGGCGGCTCGCTCCCTCCCCGCATGACAAAGCCCGGACAACGGCACTCCCGGGGCCACCCCCAGAAGTAACCCGTAACCCGTCCCACACGGGACCCCTGCCCCGAACATCTCCGCAACACCGGCCTGGGCCTCCACCGGCACCATCGCCCGGGCCCAGCCGCCATCTTGGACCTTGCACCACGAGGCCGCGTGGCCTCAACTCGACCCTAACCCTGGGCCTGGCCAGGCCCCGACAGCCCGGCACCACCATCCACCCGGGAGGTGAGCGGACCACTTGGCAGGTCAATGGGAGAGAAGAGTTTCGATGGCTCTCCCCCTCCAGGTGCCGATCGCCCCCAGCTCCCCCGGGCGCTGGCTCCACCCCCCTGCTGGGTGTCTGGACTCCCTCATCCCGGACCTCCCGACCTCCAAGTGCGAGGGTCCGGACATCAAAGGGCACCAGCCCTATAACTGGGGCAGCTCCAGAGCAGGAAGGCAGTTGTATCCTGGAGTCGAGAGACACCCTGAAGAACTCATCCTTGACGGACTGCTGGCGCCGCGGCAGCCCTGCCTTGTGAACTGTCGTCCTGCCTGCTGGCGCTGCCGCAGCCTTCTGCAACCTTCATCCTCGTCGGGACCTGCTGGCGCTGCCGCGGACCGTTGTAACTACCACCTTCGTCGGGACCTGCTGGCGCTGCCGCGGACCGTTGCTACCTACGATCATCTCGGGACCTGCTGGCGCTGCCGCGGCCCGTCCTCCTAGAACGCCGAGCTCGAGGATTGTGAGCTACCCATCTTTTCATCGCATCTACCAGATTGGTAACAAGACTGTCCCGCTACCCCCTTTCCCATCCAAGAGACTAGAATCGAGGGGACCCCTGAGTCCTGACCTCCTTGTACCATTCTACCGTACTTCAAGATTGCTTATAAAGAACGTTAAACCTTATCTTTGTGTGGTGTCCATCTGTGGGGGGGAAGTTACTTGTCTGTACGATCGCTGGAGACGGCTCTCCCCGGAGACCTCTCCCCTTGTCCTCGGCCGACCCTCCAGGTCCCGTCTAACAAAAACCATGACTCATTGCTCCTTAACTTCTTGCTTTAAGCAGCAAGCCCTTGCCCAAAGAAAGCGTGCAAAAATGCTGACTCTACTTCAAAAATACTCAAATTGTAAAACCATAGAGATCTAAACAAAGCTGTTTATAAGTTATGTATTTAATGAAACTAGATGTCAAATAGACTAGAAAAAATGGTTAACTTTATCAGAAAGGAACTAGTTAACAAAGATCATCCAAAAGGTTAATGTGACCCAAATAGTCTATAGCCGTTCAGTAACTACTTTATTTCAATTTGAATGAATTCAATGCATTGTACCACTCCATCTCACCAGTCAAGTGGATTTGAATTACTAGGAGCTGCCTCAGTAATTTAAAGACAAAGGACGAATGTGTTGGTGTGTGTTGCAGCTAGAAGTGGTTAACTGCTGATTCTCAGGTGTCGGGTTGCCGGGCAGGAGCAGAATTAGAACGGTGGTTTGAAGGTATTGAGCCACTTTATGATGTTGAAGCAATGGCTAGAATCATGGAGTAGTGCTGCTTGAGCCGAGGCAAACTTGGATACAGACCACTCCAATTCTCATGGACCCAGAGGTTGATGTGTGAGAGTTTTCGGCTATGTGCGTCTTGCAACAGATTCTCTATTTAGTGTTCATGAGTATGCCTCAAATCATTGGCCTGCTAATGTTGGAAGGTCCTTCCAATACGAAGGTTCAAAACTGTGGTTAGGGTTTTCAAAAGCTCCTATTTAGTTTTTGCTGCACACCCTTTTATCAGTGTCTCTGAGCAGTGACTTTTGCTTGCCTCATTTGCTTCTCACCCCCAAAGCGCTCAATGTTTTTGGGATGGTTCCCCACACAGGCAAGGTTTTCCCCGTAGGTACGCAGCTACTCCGCAACCAGGCGTTTTGGAGCAAAAGCTTTTCTCTTGGAAAGGTGTTATTGTCCCTGTGCCTTCCAGCAGGATATTAACTTTCTCTGTACCAGCCTGAAGGCAGAAATACAAGCCAAAGGTAGAGATATCTCGCCTTTTCCCACCGGTGTCCGACAGGCAGGTGGGAGTTCTTGCAGGTAGGGAAGCCTTCATTAATTTTCAGAGCTGAGCAGATGCCCTCCTTCCAGTTGCTCAAGAACGGATTTTTTAAGGTTACATTTTCTTTGTCATTGATGGTAGTTTTAGACTAATCCGTATTATCTCCTTGATACCATGCCTACCCTGGTAGCACTGTGATTGGCACATCATATTTTCCAGAGCACTTTGCATTAAGAAATGACATCGTACCTTTGTGGAGCTCTGCTTTGCCTTTCAGGTACATCCATGACCCGCTCATGAACGGTAGAGGAACAACACTTCCCTCATTACCGGTCTTGGGATCGCCGACAGAGAAATCATGAAAACCTGACTTGCCATATTCTCTGAATAGAAGGTGATATTCAGTTTTTTTTCTGACTTGCCATATTCTCTGAATAGAAGGTGATATCATTTTTTTTTCTATAGCACATTTCCCTGTTCGCCTGTCTGGGTCAGGCAGTCGTTCGTCTCTTTGGGGCAGATTTACAATATCTGGTGCATCCCCAGGGATGTGCCAGTTATTGTGCGCCACAGCTCCGCCACCCATGGTGCGCCGCATTTACAATGCGGCGCACCATGGGGCAAAAACGGCACAGATGCGTGACGCATCTGTGCCGTAAAAGTGACGCATTGCTGGAGTTGCGTCGCAAGTGCGACGCAGCTCTAGCAATGATCTGGGGGGCCCCATCTGTCCAATGCTGCGTCAAGCTTACGCCTGCTTCAAGTAGGCGCAGGGTTTTGACGCAGCATTGGCCTAAAAGTGCCTGCGTGAAATCTTGTAGATTTCACGCAGGCACTTTTGCGAGGCGCACCTGCCCCGGAACTCCCACCCTGCGCCGGAACGCCCACATGTGGCGCGGGGCTTTACAACGTGACGCATCTGCCACGTTTACGCCGCCGTAGCGTGACGCAACGGCTGCTTAAACGTGGCGCAAGTCCGACATAAATCTGCCCCTTTGTGTTTTGTGTGCCTTTGAGGGTTCGGCTGGAGAGCTGAGAGATGAACAGGTGTGAAATATTCAAACAGTAGTGCCTGTACAAAGAATAATTGTGGCTGGTTCATGAAGATAATGTATATCATCGCAAAACTGTCACATGTGCACTGGAAACTTCGTTTTGATCACACTTACTAATCTGCGTTCTTTTTTTGGGCAGCCTCAGTAGGCCTTGCGCACAAATAGTTGTCTGAAATAATGAATACAACTGAAACAAATAACACACCTCTGCCTAACTAATAGAAGACAGTCACCGCAGAATTCCAAAAACTAGCCATTTCTATTGAAAAAACACCAGGCAAACTCTTCATACTTGCGATTTTTCATACCAGGTACTTATTGGAGAATTGTCGAACAGGTCAACCCAACTCCTCCCTATCTTTTTCCTTTTTTGTGGACATATCTACAGCCAGATAGGGTCTGAGTCTGGTTCTGCCCAATCGTTTCAGGTCTGTAGCCTCCTGCGAGCTTTGGCTGCTCTCTTAATGCGCTCTTCATGAGGACCATATTGTGAACGTGTGTCACGCTTTTTGCGTCCGCTGGGTACTTTAGGAGTACAGAAAAGGACCTTTGCATGGTCTCTTCTATAATATGGATTGTTATGATGCAAATGTGCACTGGCATAATCCCAAATGAGCATTCCCGGATTATCAAGAGGCGCGGTCCCAGTAACCCCTCCCCCAGGCGTCCCTCTGAAGGCGGGTGGAGTCGCTCACTGCACCTGCCTGCGGACCGATCCCAGTCCTTTTGTTTGAGCATTGAAAGGTGAACCGGCTCTTTGAAACAGGACTCTGCCTGGCAGTGATGTGCTGACCCAGCCCGGTGTGAGCGTGCACCTGCGCTGTGAAAGTGCATGGTTTTGGCATTGGGTGTTCTGTTCCAGTCAGGGCGCAGCCGCCCCCCAGTGAAAGGTGTGCTGTGGTACAGACCAGAACAGTGCCCTGGTTGTAGCTGTTTCTACCATTAGGCCACACTAGGCGGCCGCCTAGGGCGGCAGAAGGGGGAGGGCGGCAAAAAACTAAATATGGGTACATGCGCGTAAGGCAGTCCCAGGATGCAGAAGGCCCCAACCCTTCAGGACTAAGTGCCCCATTTTGTCGGGAGTAAAGTAATATCTGTGTTGTACGGCAGACTCAGGGGCCCCTCATCACTATCTGCAGGAGGTAGGGCTGAGCATCATTTACTGTCACGCTACTAAACCGAGGCCAGAAAGCGAGAAATATGCGGATTCGGGCAATGTGGGCTCTTTTTCTGTTGAACCCGCCTGTGCTCCTGGGCAGTGTGCCGACAGCAGGACACGAGAAAAGTGCTGCATATGCTCTCACATGCGTTCAGCATGTGCTGTACCATGAGCTTCAGTCTGGGGGCGGGAAAGTGATAATGGGATACACTGTCCCCCCTGCCCACCCTTTCCCACCGTCACTCGCATTCAAAGGGCCTCACTTGGAGCATACATGCATTTTTCCAACCTAGATGGAACGAGTGCCTAAAAACACAACTAGGCCGCAGCTTATCGCGCCACAGGGACTCTGGACCAGAGCTGGCTCTTAGAAGCCACATCTCAAGTTTCACGGCACTATATTCCTGTTTCTATTCATGCCTTCCTTTACAGTCCACTGTTGAGGTATCGTGACGGCAGGTGTACCGCGAGTGCTGCCTGCTCTGTGCCCCTTTACAGATGTTACACTGCCTTCTGCTGATAGTGTCTGCCACTGTGAGCCTATATTACTGTCTTCTGGCCTCCGTACTCTGGGAATGCTCACTGCAGCTGTGCTTCCCCCGTTACTGTCACCTGCTGTCCCTGTATTAACATTTCTGTCACCATGGAATCTCACCAGCTCTCCGGGATATTTAATGCAGATTGAAAACCATGCAGCAGAAACGTGTACACAATATATTGGCACAAAACTCGACAAGTCTGTTAAATTAAAAAACCCAGAGATCACTTTTAAAACAGTTTTTCAGGGCTAATGCTTCCATGTTTCATTATAAAAGAATTTCTTGAAATTAGTTAGTTTATTTCCAACTTTCTTCCACTCCTTAAGGAAGGCAGTATATACATTCACTACCCGTTGCATGATAACAGTTACTAATCACTCTATTGTGGATCCCCTCGGGTCCACCGTGTGTCGTCTAATGTTGAGATAAATAGAGCAAAAATAGTTTCTAATCATGCATGCTAAGATCTGGCAGAGTGAGAAATTACTCATAGAAGCACAGATTTGTTAACACATATAGTGCCTCATTTAAAGTGTGGCAGTGCGGGCAAACCACCTTCCTATGACGTGGCAAGAGATGTTGGCTTATGAACCTCTACTAAATGACTGCCTCCCACATTTCGAAATCCATGTCTGTCGGTCATCTTAATGCCTTGTATGCATCACCAGTGCAGCAGATGCACTGAAGTTGGAGCAGAAAGGCAAGGGGGCGCCACATTTTCTTTGTCCACTGGACATACATTTTTGTCTTACTTAAACAAACTCTCACAGTAGGAGTGTGTTTTAGTTAACTAAGCAACACAAAATCAATGGTTCTCACATGGAGGAAGATTAATGCTGTGTATCTAGGCAATTACATTTTTTCCCTATTACATTGCAAATGCTTGAACTCACATGGGGTCTTCCACCCGTTAAGTACCAATAGTCCTGTGTGCCTGTGTTATTATTGTACAGCTGGTACTGGGCCCGGCCCGAAAAAGATTATTCTGGCATTGCTTGATATTGTGTATAAGATAAAGCTTGCTCTGTCTCGAGAGTCTCACCCCATAAACCAGCATACTATGGGTTGGTTTGATTCTGCATGGGTCTGTGTATCTGCCTTTGTTGGGTGTGATTGGAGGTGGTAGAGGCCAGTAGCCCTACTGTTCTCCTAACTCAAGCCTATGATAACATAACTGAGTTAATACCCGTCAGAACAGGGCAATAACTTACATAGCCGCAACAATTGACACAGATGACTTACTTTAATACGGATTTGACAGTCCAGACAAGATAGAAAGGCACCTAAGCAGGCCTCTATTCCCCAACACTGGGATGATAGGGGGAGGAGTGATGGTAGTAAAAGGGAGGGGGCAGCATTTTACAATTCTCGCCTAGGGCGGCAAAACACCTAGAAACGGCCCTGCCAGTGCAAAGAAGTGTGCCACAGCGTAGGGTGACCAGAATTTTAACGCCAAAAACCGGGACATTTTACAAAAATAGAAGAAGGACTACAATTTTACTTCAAGCGATGAGAGCGCTCCTCAGCAAAGAATTACAGAACAGGCAGTAAGAACATACATAAAATGCAATTTTTAAACCCAGTAGCTTGCCTGTTAATTAAATTGCTTTCTTGAAACAACTTCTCACTATCCCTGCTTTGTAAAACATAAAAAACACATCCCACCGTTTTCAGTCGAGCCTCTTTAAAAACCAGGACATGAGCTACATTTCTTGAAATTTGCTGGGACAGCTGGTTAAAAACTGGGACCGTCCTGGCAAAACGGGGACGCCTGGTCACTTTAGCCACAGGGTCTCTTCGCCTCAGAACTGTGCACCACTAAAAGTGTGTCCCATATATGTAATGAATAAGCATGTCTTTTTGTTTTTTCCATTTCATCAGCCATGTATGTGCCTTATAATGTAAATGTTCCTTGCACTTTACAATTTTACCATGATAGGATCGAGAATCTCATTCCTCCAACAACCTTATGCCACTGCAGTGAGGATATGGGGAAAACCTTAACGTAATTGACGCAAGATGGAGAGCTAAAGTATCCAACGTTGATGTCCCGTGAAGAGGCGATTGCCTCTTGCAGATATCTATGTAGTCACTGCCAGGTTCAGGGCACCCTCAGTTACATTCTTCAGGGTAGCATGTGCCCATCAGAAATCTCTGCAGGACTAATGATAGACAATGCCTCTATGCTGCGATTCTAATACCGGTTTGTCCATCTGTGCTAGAAATCAAGTTTTGGGTAAGAATCTGTAAATTATGCAGCATATTTTGTGGCAAGTGCTTAAAATTCATAGTTACATGCAAAACGCTGCAAATTCTGGTCTTTCCAGTAACCCTGACTATACTTTTTATACAAAGTGTTTACTTAAATTGTGATTTGATCTAGGGAATTGATTCCTACTTGTGGACTCTCTGCTTGGCTAAAGTGTGAGATCCTGAGTAACCTGCCTCCTCTCCCTGTATTCCGGTTGCTTTCAACGCTAAAATTGCGGGATTGCCTGGAATAAGGCAAGCCTCCCACATTAGCCACTAGATATGATCTATGATGACTATTACTGCATGATAATGTAAAATGTGACTCGTGTATGTCTCTTTGGACATTCTCATGGCAACGTTTTAGTTCTTAGAAAGATCTAAGAGAAGAGGTGTGTAAAAGAAAGCAGGGAGTCTGTATTTGTCTCTTCTTTAGTCTTTGATAATCTTCCTGTGGATTGTCCCATGTCTGCGTTCGCAAACTCCCCCCAGTCACTACCCCATCTGTTACTCGCTTCTTGATTGCTGCTGTGACACAATCAATTGTGTAACCCAGGTTATGTTGCCACACTTAACCCTAGAGTCATTGCTTCATTTTCAATATTGAGTCCTTGTTCTGCTGAAACGTACATCATGCTACAGATTAGTTTTGTGTTTCAGCCCGTGCTTTAGAAGTGTACTGGAGGCGTGTTAAGGAAGACTATTGTTTTTGCTGTATTTAGGTCAAAGCCCACCTCACAGGACAGCTGTCTGGTAAAAGGAATGTTGGGTACATTCGGAAAGCTTCCCAGGGAATGCATTCTGGCCATTGCTTACTATTGGCTTTATGGTTTGTATCTCATATTTTCTGGCTTTCTATTTGCTGGATGTATTTGTTTTAGGCTGTCCAGGGGGAGTTTACCTTTCCCTAGGAGCAAAGCCTTCTCACAGAACAACCCTTGTATTCGTCGGCTACTGCTCCTTTCTGTAAACAGGCCTGTAAATCTTATCATGTCCCTTTTGCTATGCATTCAAAGACAGATGTCAAATGTTAGCCTCTGTCTTCTGAGGGAACTTTGTGTTTACTTTTCTTTCTCTGACTTCAAATTGAGAGGATTTATGTGATCTTGTTGACGTAGGAAAGGTTTTTTCTAGCACACAACATTTAAATAAACTGTGCAAGTATTGCAGAATATATCCAAATTAGTAAAGCACAAATGAAGCACAATTTTTATTAGTTCTGAAGTGTTGAAAACAATTTCTTTAATTTGATCAATACACTTGGTGATGCCATTTCCACACATTGTTTGTGCAGCGTACAGTTTTATTAGTACAACTGTATGTCTTTGCAAATGTAATTACCATTACAGACCACACATTTTTAATTGAAAAAACTGTGCTACCACATCATGCATACCCCACCCTATGTCATTCTTCTGTACTGTACACCTCTCCATGCACTCTACTCTGCACCGCTCCACTTTATACCACACCTGCCCCAGTGCACCCTACTCCACCCTGCACCAATCTAGTCTACGCCACTTCACTCTACACCTTTTTACTCTGTACCACTCTACTGTATGCCAATGCACTCTACACCACTTTACTCTACACCTCTTCACTTTTCACCTCTGAACTCTACACCATTCCTATCTTGGCCACTCCAATCTACTCTTCGAACTCCACTCAACACCACTCTGCACTCTATGCCAATAGACTTTACACCAATGCACTTTACTATGTAATACTCAACTCTACACCCTTGCACTCTACTCTAATCCACTTTGTCACTCTAATCTACACTGCACTATACCCTGCAGCACTCTGCACCTTTTCACTCTACTCTGAAATACCACTACTCTATATGCCGCTCTACTCTATATCACTGCACTATCTGCCTCTGAACTCTTCGCCAAAGCACTCTGCACCACTCTACATCTCTGCACTCTATGCCACTGCACTTTGCATCACGTCAATCTATAGCACTGCACTCTACACCACTGCCCACTCTACACCAATCACTTTATGCCACTCTGCGCCACTACAGTTTTTGCCACTTTACACCATTGTACTGTACGCCACTACATTATATGCCACTCTACTCTGTACCACCCCACTCTGCTGCATACCTGCGATTTACTGTGCATTACTGTAATCAACACTACTGAATCCTATGATGCTGCATGGTATGCCACTTAATGCTATGCCGCTGCATTCAACACCACTTCCCTCTACATCACTATATATCAGTGCACACCGCTGCACTCTACTCTGCAGAATTATGCCACAGCACTTGAGATTTCACCACTACACTCTACGTCCCTATGCCACTGAACTTTACACCACTCTACTCTGCATTCTATGCCAATGTACTCTGCACCACTCACTCTACATCACTCCACTGTACGCCATCGCACACTTCAGCACTCCACGTCACTGCACTCTATGACACTATATTCTACTCTGCACCACTCTATGCCACTGCACTCTGTGCCACTTTTCTCTGCACCACTGCACTCTAAGCCACTGTACTCTATGCCACTGCACTGTACGATGCAACACTCTAACCTTTGCTACTGTATTGTATGCCGCTGAATTCTATGCTGGTACACTCTACACCACTGCACTCTATGCCACTATACTCTGCAGAACTCTATGCCAGTGCACTCTACACTAGTCCACTCTACTATATGCCACTACACTGTGTACTACTCTACGCAAATTCACTCTGTGGCACTCCAATACACAAAATTCTATGCCACTCCACTATACAACACTGAACCACATTCTTCGCCATTCCACTCTACGACACTCCAGGCCACTCTATGCCACTAACTTTACATGAACTGAACAGCAGCCATGCTGGCGTACAACATTGCTAAACACATTGGAAAAGCCAATAGCTCTTGCATAAGCTAGACTATTGGCTTTGCCAATGCTTGTTTTGGTAAGGCATCACCAGGAGATATTTGAATCTAAAAATAGTAGCGTGAACTATACTGACATCACTTCGGTTTACTTTACAGCTGTTGTTCCTGGAAGTGTTAATAATTACATTAATCATACCTGTAGAGACTTTTCACTGTGCTCTGGGGCATTTTCTAGTTACGGGGCAGAATCAATACTGGATACTGTTGTTTTCCACAGTGTTTTAGAGCCTAAGGTACTGTTGCTTTCAAACTGAGTAACTAAGTTACTCGCTTTGTAAACCTGACTCCCCAACGGTAGCCACTTGAGCAGTTAAGAATTACTCTAGTAGGTGGTAGGGGATTGCGTATTCCTGTATTTGATAAACTCACTACCGAGGCAGAATTATATTTTTGTTAAACAGATCTTTTATTTACAAGTAGGATTGTGTGGTAAATGATAAACCACACGTAAAGTTTGTGGAGAAGTGTGGCTCAGGGGTTAGAGGCGGCAGACCCGGAAGCTGAGATCGGCCCTGGACCAGGGTTCAATTCCCCGCCTCGGCGGGTCTTGGGCTAAAAAATTCCACGGTCTCGATAATTCTCGCTCCGGTGCCTTCTCGACTCACGGGTTCACGCTCTGCGACTCTGGGCAATAGCTTGCTTAATCTCCACAACGGCCCCTCGCGGCGGGATGCCTGGCTTTCACCTTGTGGATTCCCTGCCGGGGCCTCTCACAGGGGAATACCAGGACGGGTTCCCTAAGCAAGCGCCAGGATGCCCTTTGGGTGACAGGTTGCGCTATATAAGTACACCTACATTTACATTTACATTTACAAAGTTTGAAGGTCCTAGCACCAAGGGGACGACATACTTAAGCTGTAAGACTTGCCAATCTAATGGCCAACGGACCCAGTGATCTCTGTTAGGCTATGTGGAAAGGTCTGGGGGCATAGTTCTGTTTTGGTCTGCCTTATAAGCTTAGCAGTGTGCAGGATCCATTGTTACAATTATCAGGTCTTTACATTATACAAAAACAGACTTTGGCTTTTCCTAGATGAGCATTTCTCTTGCCTCATGCTATTGTCTGTACTCATATGGAAAGCTTTCATTGCAATGCATGGGGGACAAATACAACTTTCAAATGACAAACCCCGAAAACACCGAATCCCGCGACCACACACCGGACAAATCTGGAAAAGATGACGGTTTAAGGACATCGGAAGGCCCCCCACAGGCAGCGAGAATAATCTCATGAAGAAACCCGCATCAACAAAGGAGATCTCAGAGGCTCCCTCCCACAGCCCAACACCAGCGAAGAGGGAGAAAATGGCGGCGCAAGAACAATCCCACTAACAAGAAGGACCGCGATCAGCCACACTTACACACAGTAAGAGGCGACCGTACCAGCAAGCAGACCGCGTAGGGCCTCCTCTCCCCCAGGCCCCAGTCCCAGAGTCTGAGCACGCCCAAGTGCGAGCAGACAAGCACCGGGGAACGGAGAGGGATATGGGTGGGGTGGCGACAAAGCCCGGAGCCCACAACAGCACGCACCTGAAATAAGTGGCGGACAAACAAGGGGACAACAGGGGAAGAGGACAACGATCCAAAGGCCACTAGGAGGGAAAGGGAGAGGGGAGCCGCTACAAGTTTTACAAGTTGGCGAAACCGAAACTGAAACCAGACACAACAGCAGAACAAAGAATCGCCACCATCTTAGATTCACCAACTAGCAAGAAGGACCGCGATCAGCCACACTCACGCACGGTGAGAGGCGACCACACCGCAACAGCAAGCAGACTGCGCAGGGCCTCAGCTCCCCAGGACTAGAATCGGAGCACTCCCAAGCGGCGCGCTCGCAACGGACTGGCGAGCAGACGGGCAGAAGTGATCAAGTAAACGGAACTGAGGAGAATACCCAGCAAAAGAGAGGGAAACTAAACAAGAAGGAGCCCCCAATAGTAACCGCCACATCAGGGGTTAAAAAGGAAGCGTCCAACATAGTAAGAACACGGAGAACAGCGAGCATCCACACGGCAGCGAGGAAGGGAGAGAAGATACACTGAGAAGCCGCACAGAGAGAGGATGAAAGGAAGACCCAACAGAACGTGACTAACGAGGATCACCTGCATCGCGTGATCTCACCGCGAAGAGCATCAGGTCGGCCCAAGCCAAGCAAACACCAAAATAAGTGGCCTCTGCCCCACCCGACTACAAACCCTACGCACTTTACTAAAATAAGGGAAAGCGATCCACTTTGACTGCAGGGGGGACAGCCAGCAGCGATAGAGGGCTATAAGACACATGGAGCAAGGCGCAAAAAGTGGGAAGCATAACCAGGCCACCACTTACAAGAGGGTCAGGTCAGGGACAATTGGCACAGCATAGAAACGCAACAGTGGTGTCGAGGTAGACCAAGAGGGTACCTGGGACACACACTCAACCTTAACAAGCTGATTAACGGGAGAGGTGGCGCAGTCACAGACACCCAAACACTGGGCAGAGCCGGAGACAAACCTGTCAGACCCTGAAGAAACCCAGCATAATGGCCACACAAAGCGCAGCCTCTGCCACCCCAGTGAGAGACCGCTTCTAGCAGGCTTTAAGGAGCTGCCTAACCGGAGCTTACGCCAACACCGAAGGCCCGTGCTGGAAAACAAGATACAACCCGCTATCCAGAGAGGAGGGGAAAGATTCGAACTCCACCAGACAAGGAGAGGCCTAGCCGGTATGGCGGGGAACGAAGGGAAGAATTAGCAGCAACAAAAAAGAAACCAGGGAGACATCCTAACGGACTCTCCTATCAAGCGAAAAACAGATGTGAGCAGTACACTGGAGACGATCCTTAAAAAACTGGCCGAGGTCCACGATCTAGCCAAAACCACAAAACAGACCACCGAGGCAATTCAACTGGAACTGGCAGCAGTAAGACCGGACATACACGCGGCAAACAATAGGCTGTCGGTGGCCTAACAGAGAATCAGCGACATAGAGGATGTGGACCAACAAAGGAACAAAGACCTAAAGGCTCTAACTAGGACCACAGCAGCGCTGTGGAAGCAGACGGCGGAGTTGGAGGACCGCAACAGATGGGGAAACATAAGAATTTTAGGAGTACCTGAAGGAGAAAAGGAGAAAGCAGGCTCCTGCCTGACCCTCATCGAGGAAATGATCCCAAAAATCACAAACCTCAAATTTTACCACCCCTTCGAGTTGGACAGAGCCTATAGAGTTCCAGCATTCAAAGCAGCTACAAGGACGGGACCTCGCCCAATAATATGCAAGCCATTAAGATCACATCACACAGAAGCCATAATCCGGGTTGCAAGGAAAAAACAAAACATCGCATGGAACGGGCAGAAAATAATCCTCATGCGAGACTACTCCAAACCAACAGTGGACGTCAGAAAGGGCTTTGTGGCCTAGAGAGACAAGATGAGGAAAAGAAACATCCTATTCTCATTTACAGGCCCTACAAGATTCCGGATAAAGGACAAAGGAAGCACACATATCTTTGAGGACCCGAGAGAACTAAGCAGATAGCTGGAGGACCCTACGCAACAAGAGATGGAAACGTCGCAAACAATAACAAGCAAGAGAAGAGCTTCACCTGAACTGACAGGGGAGTAAACATGTAGCAGAACCTCGATGTAAAGATAGATTAGGAAGGATCACTCAGGAATAACGACCTAATCTACATCAGACACGGAATACAATCGTCGTGCAACTCAAATGCAAGCTAGAAGACTCAGGAAATCAACCACACCTACTGCAAAGAACGGACTCACTATGGTATAAAAGACACTCTACCTCAAGACTCAATAAATTGCAAACAAGAGACAACATCTGACTTTTCACCAAAGCAAACAGAAAAACGGTCCGGAAGTGAAAACCAAGCGTGTCAGCAACAACTAAAGTCAGACTATATATCCTTTTATGTGATAAATGGAGAGGGGCATGAGGGAGGGGGAAAACAGAAAAGAACAAGCAGAGACTCTTACCTTGTATGTATAATGGGGACAGTAATATACACAACATTTATCCTGAGATTATAGATGGTCACTCGTGGGATGAGTGTCACACCACCACCCTACATAACAACTCCCTGGGAGACGGTTCGATGATCTTGTCGTTGCACGTCCAGCACATGAGATTATGTAAGTGGAGGAGGGGAGAGAATGGGCGAGGAAGTGTCTATCTGTCCTACATCTATCCACTTTTTTCTATACTATCTACACCCATCTATCTCTACACTTGTGCACAAGAGAAAGCATCAGGACCAGAACAGGTATGAGAAACACCACCATCAGCCCAAGGTCCTACAGGTATCGGTCAACACCACCAAAACACCTAGAGGGCCCAGGCGGGAGGGGAACGCACACTCTGTACGTAAGGGAGAGTAAAGAATTGGGAGAAACAGCACTCGCACACCACGGCCAATCACACAAACCAACAAGCACATCCTAGTGGCTAACCAAAAGATATTCTCCCTTAATGTCAAGGGACTCAACCACCCAGGCAAGAGGAGAAAGATACTCGACTACCTAGCTAAGACCAAGGGAGATATTATCCTGCTACAGGAGACAAAACTATCTCTAGAGGACTCAGAACGAATGAAAGCCACCTGGATAGCCCAAGTAGCCTGCTCACCGTCAGTAGAGAAAAAGTGCGGGGTGATCAACCTAGTAACTAGGAACTCCAACTTAACAATAGAAACACACCATCACAATGAAGCGGGGAGAATCCTGATAACTCACCTGAAGAGGGGGGAGGAAAACATACACATGGCAAACATATACGGCCCTAACACAACCGACCCCACGTTTTGGGAGGGGGTATCACGCAAGATAGAAGACATCCCGCAGAGCGAACTCATGATGGTGGCCGGGGATTTTAACATCGCTCTTGACCACAAACTTGACAGGCAATCACACAGCCACTCCCATCCCTCTAGTGCCCACAACACACTAAAGAACATGTGCTCTATCTCAAAGACCCATGGAGACTCCAACATCCGGACACTAGAGACTACACCTTTTACTCTAACCCACACAACTCCTATAGCAGGATAGATTATATAATGATCACAGGGCCACATACACCTAATAGAACACACAGACATTGCACCTAGACTAGTCTCAGACCACTCGTGCATTAGCCTAAAGCTGAGAGGATGCCACAACGAAGACATCCCCATAGATGGAGATTTAATAGTGATGTCCTGGCGGACCAATTAAACAAAACCAAAATAGAGGAGGCCATAAAGGACTACCCTATGCACAACGACACAAAGGTCACTGACCCCAGGATTGTATGGGACGCATTGAAGGCGACAGTCAGGAGAACAATAATAAACATCAAGGCCAAAATCATCAAAAATACTTGCCAACAACTGACTCAGCTTGAGCTAGACATCAAAGGACTAGAGAGGGGCCACGCCGGAGACACAGAGAACACTGGCCCCCTAACAGAGCTCACTAGGAAGAAATATGAATACAACAAAATATTGAGCGAAAGGGCTGGGCTGGGGTGAACAAATTTAAGGCAATTAATCTCTGCGAGGCTAACATAGCGGGAAAGCACCTAGCCTCCTACCTAAAACATAAACAAAGACAATTCACCATCTCATCAATAACAGACACACACAACAACATGCACACAAAACATAAACAAATCCTACAAACATTCCAAGAGTTCTACCAAGAACTCTATAGAAGAGATCAGACCCTAGACAGAGAAGGCTGTGCAAAATATCTAGACAGACTAGGCCTCCCCAAAATATAGAATGACGAAGCTCAGACGCTAGGGCAGGATATAAACTCAGCAGAGATAGAGATGGCGGTTAAATCCCTAAAAGAGAACAAGGCACCAGGACCAGACTAATACACGGCCACCTTCTACAAAGCTCTCCTAACGCACCTGCTACCAACCATGAAAAAGGTGTTTAACCACTGCGCGGAGAATGGACTAGTATCCCAATCCATGTCAGAAGTGAACATAATTGTAATCCCAAAGGAAGACAAATATCCACTATTACCCAAAAACTACAGGCCCATATCTCTAATCAATGTGGACTGCAAGATATATGCTAAAATTTTGGCCATGAAACTAAACACCATTCTACCAAAGCTGATATCGAACTCACAAGTAGGGTTACTAAAGACCCAAACGTCACACGACAACACCAGACTCCTATGCCACATACTTGAACGCACCTCTAAAACAGACGATCCAGCGGTGGCTATTGCACTAGATGCTGAGAAAGCGTTTGACAGGGTATCTTGGGACTTCCTGGAACAATCCATGCGGACATTCAACCTAGGGGAAACATACACACGGAAGGTAATGACTCTATACGGGGACCCCAGAACACGCATTGTAGTTAATGGGGCAGTTTCCGACCCCTTTGCCTTACAGCGCGGTACAAGACAGGGCTGCCCCTTATCCCCCTCACTATTCCTGCTGGCCATGGAGCCTCTGATCAGGGACATCAAGGCCAACGAGGAAGTGAAGGGGATCTTCATCAACGAAGTGGAAGTCAATGTAGCCGCGTATGCGGACGACATCCTAATTCGTGACAGAGCAACCTACGAGCTCCATCGCAGTACCCATTGAAACATACTTAAAACACTCAGGGTATAAGTTCAACAAAGACAAGTCTGAGTGCACACCCCTCAACGTCCATACCACTAAAGATTCATTGGAGGATAGGGACTGGCCTGGCAAACGGTGTTCATCAAATACCTAGGGATTCAGTTCGGCAATGACCTTAAAACCACACTAGACCAAAATGAGAAGCTATTGTTAGGGAAGACAAAGACTCTCTTAGAGTCCTGGTCCCTCAAATTTATAAAATGGTGGGGTAGAATAGAAACAGTCAAGATGATGATTACCCCGATGATTAATTACTTACTGAGCATGCTTCCACTCATACTCACAGACGACTTCCACCGCAAACTTGATAAGATGATTAATACATTTCTATGGCGAGACAAAAGAGCTTGAATAAGCTTTAAAAAAGTAAGACTGGACAAGAAACTAGGGGGTCTGAACCTAGCAGACTACAGAGCCTTCCAAACCGCATTCATAGCTAAACAAGGAGTGTACTGGCTGTCACCACCTCAGGAATACATGCCGGTATGGCTATTAATCGAGCGAGCCATCCTAAACAACCTAGAGCCAATGGTACTCCTAACAGCCAATAAACACACACACACCTCCAACCAAATATTCAAAAACACAAAAGGGGCCCTGCTCAAAATAGATAAAAAAATATGGAATATAGTATAATATGGAATATAGTATAAAAAACTCGAAGTGGGAGCCCTTGTGGGCAAACACCAAGATTAAATATAGGGGGAAACCCCTATCCATAGAGACATGGAAGAAAATGGGAATCTCCTACCCAGCCCAGCTGGAAGAGGGCGGCAACCCCACCACATTCAGCACGCTAAAAGAGAAACATAACCTACCAGACATCGAGCTCTATAACTTCCTAAAAATCAGAACAACTCTGACAAAGGCAAACTTAGCACAACACAACCCGTCAATCATATAATACATGGCAAGGCTCAACAGAATAGGACACCAGATATCACACCTCTACAAGCTATTACACCCTAGCGCCACCAAAATCAATGACAAACCAGCAGAATACTGGACAAAACAACATGGCACCACACTAAGCGAACACAAACTGAATCTCCTCTGGGCCCCCCCCTTCAAGGAATAAGATCTCCCCAGCACTAGCCCAGACAAAATTCTGGCTACTACACAAAACCTACTGGACTCTTGCTTGCCTATCAGCGCTAGGCTCAGGGAAAACGACCTGTGCTGGAACTGCAAGAACGAAAAGGGGAATCTAGCACACCTTATCTTCTACTGCCCTAAAGTTAAAAGGTTCTGGGAGAAAATATTCATTTGCACACTAAAACCAGAATTCTCCACCCTTGCCACAGCGTTTATAACCACTGACCTAGACTCGCAGCACGACAGGGACCTGCTTCTTACCTCGGCAGTAAAAATGGTACTCTCCAAATGGAAGGATACAACTAAGGCGACATTCAAGGGGTGGCTCAACTGGGTGATGTACCTCAGAGACGCAGACAGTACAGCCCTGGGGAACTCACCCTGGAGACCAGCAACCAGGGGAATGTGGGCATCACTGGATGAATACCTGGTCCCCTACGAACCCCTGTGAACCCGGATGAAGAAGGGCGCATGCCCACAAAGCATTTCCCCGCAGGCCAAATTAGACCCACAAGTGTAAATATCTTCTTGTGCACTATCTTCTTCCTTCTCTTCTCTTCTATTCTTTGTCTTTCCCCTTTCATCCACTATTATTCCTATAGCAAGACAGTGGAAAGAGGGACAGGCGAACATGTAGACCACTTACCTGTATCATTGGGAAGTACAGTCGGTTTGAGATGTCACCCCGCAATGGTAAAGCGATGATTACTGTATGCATACATTTTTTTTAATAAAATACTTTAAAATTAAAAAAAAAGGAATTATTTTTAATGGTTCAGCTCGGACTCAAAATGCAAGGCTTTGCCAATGTATGTTTTCTATCTCCAGCCATTGGCAGAAACCATGCGGGTCAGAACTCTGTAGTGGTTTGAGTTGACTATAATTCATCTACCCTATTTCCTCAGCTGACCAGTGTGCAGACTTACTTAACAAGTTTGAACTCCTCTGGCAGAAAGTACAGTATACTGGTCCAAAAATCAATGTATTTGTATAATGCTAGATTCTCCTATGTGGGGCGCTGAAGCACTTGTCCACGCAGGTAGAAAGCAACACTGTGTGGTGCGAAGAGTGTGGTCTTTGCTTTAAGTCATGGTGGAAAGTGTTTCCAGGTTCTGAGTGACGGCTTTCGAAGTGTGGTTATCATGTTACAGATACAGCAGTTAGCGATGTAATAGATGAGAAAATATGAGCGGTAGATGCACATTTATATCTATTAGGCTGGTCTGCTCCGATGAGTTGTGCAGATCTCTTTGTTGTGTTGGAAATGTATCTCCTAAGTTCTCAGTTCTGGTTGTTCTGGCAGGAAGTCGCCCACTGCTGGATCTGTGAAAGTAGTGAGGTGATGACAAAGAGTGAGAGGGGATCGAAGATCTGCCCAGCTGGACTGTGTTACCTTCCTCCATTGTAAGAGTGCCAATGTCAGTGGAAGAGATTTGCCAAGATTAACTGCAACCCACAAGCACACCAACCCAGAAGATAGTTTTCAGTTGAAGAGTTTGTGTCAATATGCTCGTTTACAAAGTCTCTGACCCAATTTAGAAAACTGGCCGTACACGTTTGTTAGTTGCAAATCTGAGGACACCGTTTCTGAGCCCTGACTTCTGACTCACAGTCCAACCTGTGAGCAGTTTGAGGGCGAGGCAACAAGTTGGAATGCAGCGTTCACATTTTTAGACTGGCCTTCTGTGTATGCCAAAGCAGCTCGGCATAGTGGCCGTTTTAATAGGTATTAACTCATGGTGATGGGAGGTGCTGATGCCAGCAGGCTCCACAGGCATACCCACATCACCCTTGAAAGCAATATTGACATTTATGGTTCTTGGAGAACCTTTACGTTCCAATGGATACATTTTAAGTTTCCACTCGTGCCTTAGAGATGAGAATGTAAATCTACGCTCCATTGCTCATGTATTTCATGAGTGGTGAAGTAGTGGATCAGCAACAATTCGGCCAAGGACCTTTATGTCACCCTACATCTCAGCTTCCCTGTGACGGCAATATGCTGGTTCGGGACTGCCAGAGGGGTCCAGAGTTGACGAGTACAACTTTTGCCTCTATGGATGAGGGAGTCACTGAAGTATTTGCCTGCCAGACACACTGGACATCCTATGAGCACACATTTTATGTGCTCAATCCACTTGGTGAACCTACATCTATTTTTGCACGCATGTAAATTCTCTTTCGAATGAGCATGTTTGCAAAATACAATTTGTTCCTTAGCTGTACTGGCGCAGATCGAGTATAAAGGTTTGGTTAATTAGGAGCTCGGCTTTAAGGGAAAACAGTAGTCGAGTAGTCTGTATCTACAACAGGAAACCGTTCTGGGCGAATTCATTTGACGTTTGACCTGACCTCAATTTGATCCAGCACCCATAGTACATCAGTGGGTTAGAGGGTAGCACAGCTTCAACTTCAGACTGCATGCAGTGTAATATTGGTTGGCAGGAATGCAAAATAGTTATTTTGTTTTGGGGATAGATTTATGTTCAGTCAGTTATGGCGACCGGCTTATTTACAGATTTCATAATCATTGATTAATTTGTTGAACTTTTCAAATGTGTCCATATACTGTTTGTAACATCTATCACCCGAAAAAAACCGGAAGTGAAGCTGTCAAACAATATGAACAATTCATCAATATTTACATCCCATCTTTTTCACAATTCAAAAGATATAAAAATAAGCAAGAATGCATTATTTTTAAAGTAACACATCAAACACCCTGGATCTGAATTGTAGACGAAAAGTGGAAATTTGCATACTTGTATACATTTATTGACATTTGGATGTATCTTATTAAGTCGAGATTCATTAATTAATTAGTCGTCAAGACCCAAAAAGCTGAAAGGTGTTTTCCTTTGGCTGTTGCCAATGGGCTTTTTTTTGCAGTTTGTGACATTTGTTCATTCCTTGATCTAAGTTCCCTAGACCCAGACCCGCATGGCATAGCCTTTGACCGTTCCCAGGCTCTGAGCACAGGGTGCAGCCTTGTTTTTTGCACCCAGCCCTCCTATTCCACATGTCCCAGTCTCTGACTGTGCCCAGGGAGCTCTTGGTGCAAAGTAAGATCTTTGGTATAGGACTGAACGCTCTGGGACAAGATAGTGGACTTGGGCATACCGGCAGCCCAGTGCCCTTGACACGAAAGCCACAGGGTGTGGCTTTTGGTATTGGCTATCAGACTGTGGATGTCATGAGGCCACACCATGTGTCCAGTCCACCTTACCCAGCAGTCACTGAGAAGGACCTTTGGGCACGTCCAGCTCACATCCCTCCTTCCCCCCACTACCGGAGCTTACAGTTGGGTTTTGAGCACTGGTCATGGCCTTTGTTCATTCATTGGCAGTAGTTTGTCCGTGCTTCTTTTTTGGAATTTCTTTCTCTGTATGGAGCGCTTCCAGAAGTAATCTAGTGTGTCATTGTAATTGTAATTTTTTTTATCAGATCTGGTCACCAATCCGTAAATTCGTAAACTATTAACAGTGGGTTTGCTAAGTGGCAGAGGGCTTCAAATTTCACATAGTAGACTTGTTTTCAAGGAAAATGCATCTCCCGCTCTCAAAGAATGCTCTCACTTTGCCCCTAAATGACCCCAACATTTATTGTTTTGAACTAGGTTTGTAATTAAAATGTATCTGCTTTCTCCCTCAATCTAAGTGAGATGAAGAAAACATTTCATATTGATTGTCAAAATTTTCTCCAAGTATTTTTTGTTCCTTTGGGATTGTGGGTAGTTTCCTATTTTCTATCTCTCTGGGGCAGGCCCGTTGCAGTCTGTAGGTTTGAGATGTAATGACCGTTCCACATCTCCTCCCATAGTCAAGCAACTTTGTAGCCAGAGGTTGGTTAACAGGCAAACCTAGTTTGTGAACTTGTTAAAAGCAACAGGAGCCAAAATATCTGGCTTATCAACACTTGTTGATTGGTGCGAATCATTAGCTAGGCGACGGGTTAAAAAGTGTCACAGCAAATTAGAGATGATCTTTTATTCAAATTTTTTGTTTTCAAACTCATCAGTTAGATGTGCATACGTGACACCATTTTTCTTGTTGTCCTTCTTGAAAACCTAAAAACAAATTTACACCAAACCAAGGGAAGGTCGCAGATCTGACCTGATATTATGTGCATACCAATGTTTATTGTTATTTTGTATGGTAAATTGTTTGCAGTAAAGGTAACATTCTGATTGATGTTTGAATGGGGAGATGCTTCTCGGACCCACCTCAACCTCTCTAATACCTCTGGCCACCCTCATCAGCCTGCAATACAACATTTTGAAGAATTAATCACAGGTGCATGTGTATTTTTTTGGAATGTTTCCTACAGATTCATTAAATTAGGCCAAAGTTAGTCAATTGGGTGTTGATTCACCAAAATGCCAGGGGTAGTAGGAGTGACATCACTTATCTGTTCACCCAATGACATCACAGGAAGCGGTCATATGAGCTTTGACCCGTTGTCACCCATCCCTCAGCTGTTTGTGAACTGTCTCTTTATCTGTTTCTCTTAGCTCTTTCTCATCTGCCTATATATCACATCTCTCACACAGTAATCCTCTCTTGCCAGTCTTCCCCTCTTTATGTCTCTTGGCTGTTTTTGTCACCAACCTGTGTGTTTATCACATATCGCTCTTTCTTTCGCACCTTTCTAGCTACTCTCTCTCTCTCTCTCACTCTCTCACTCTCACTCTCACTCACTCACTCACTCACACCTCCCAGCGAAATTGTGTAGGATCCATCCAGGTTTTTACAATGGGGTAGGTTTTAAGGCCAGAGGTGCTTCCATCCCAATTCATGCAAGGAAGCACTCCTTATCTTGGGGCAGTGACTAAAACTTTAATTGTTGAAGTCGAATTTTTTTTGAAGCTCCTTGGAGGACCTAGATTGACTTCACCCCAGACAGGAGGGAGCTATCCAGCTTCAGTAATGTATTGATTCAGAGGGGCCCTTGGAGACCGGCCCTTCTATTGATTTAGTATCCCTCCTGCCAATTCAATGAACACGGGGGAAGGAGGGTGAGTGAGGGCTTAGTAGTCTTTCGTGGAATACTGCAGGACCTAATAACAAGCTGAAAAATCCTGACTGGCTATCCGTAATTGACTCTGCAGATATTGTTTTATTACATAAGAAGTCCTCAACTGTCCATCCCCTTCTATGACACCTGATACTAAAGGCATTAAAGGGACCAAGCTCCCATCCCTTGATATAGTTATCCTTCAACCGACATAGGCGAGGACTCCTCAAAATGCAGCACCAAAGTTAAAGATGATCAAGTCTTCCCTGCCCCACAAACTGTTTGCATTGAACATTGCTAGGATCTATTCTAAACTGTCCAACAAGGGAAACATCATTTACTACGAAGTCTTTACCACGCGTGACGTTTACTACGGTTCACTTACTACGCAAACGTCTTTTCAACGCAGGTGCATTCCACGACCGTCTTTACCACGCAACATTCATTCCTTCCAGTCTTCGTTCTTTCGTCCTGTGTGTTCATCGTTAAGAAAAAGGAACTATAAAAAAAGGGGATTGGAAAAAAAATAAGAAAACTGAGAAAAAAAACGATATTAAGTGCCTATGACGATCAAGAAAAGAGCCTCCCCAGCGACGTGGTGTGTACGTCATTATAGTAGTCCTATCTCCATTTTTCAAAACGTGTTTTGATGCTAGTTTCCGTGAAGGGCAGCTGGTGAAAGGCGTGGAGAGGTGAGATAAGGATCCAATGTTTATACATAAAAAATATAATTAAAGCGCATTGTAAATTAAAAAAGAAGGTAATCTGTAGTATTGGTTTGTTATAAACATCGATATTTTGCTTTGTTCGGCAGTTTGGAAATTATTTTTTTTAGCCTATCAGTATCATTATGTACAGGACGTTAGAGGTTAAGTAAAGTAAATTTTGCGGTGTATAATCGTGCGTTGGAAAATGCTGCGTGGTAAAGACGCATGCGAAGTAAAATTCGCGTGGTAATGCCATGCGTGGAAAACGTTAGCGTTGTATTATCATATATTCGTCCAACAAAGGCTGGTCTAAGTTTATAATGGGTTTTGAAATAATTCGTCTTCAAGAGAGGTGGGCTATGAAGGACTTTCATGTGGAAGGCTTTCAACCCTTTTTTAAACAGGCAAGTCCATCCCCAACTGGGAGGGCGAAGGATGGTCTGGTAATTTTGATTTCAGTTAACTTTTCTTTCCCTAAAGTTTTTGTTGTCGGCCAGTTGGTTCCAAGTATTGATATTGTCTGGTTTAGTTCCAGGAGACTTGATGGCTGTTCAGTTTTATTATAACCTGTTTGACCATCACTCTTCAGATGTGATAGACATGCTAGCCGATTATGTTGCAAAACTGAACTGTAATTAGAGTGCTTGTTGCATGTTATGGGTGGGCGATTTCAATTATACCCTGTGCCATTTCAGTGTGTCTACCGTATGTGGCCTGGAGTTCCAGCTTAATCCAGAAATGACCCATTTCAAGCATACAGTTTATGATGGGGATGCATTGAATAATATGATTTTTAATTTTTACTAGTGAGTATGGCCGAGCTCTTTCCCAACTTCTTTAGGGGCCTGAGTTCACTGTATTATTAATTTTATATGAATTTCCAGTGCTAATAGTTTCTTAATTTCAGACTTTAGAAGTTTGACAAATTGTTTGAGTGACCATAACCCCTTATTCTTACTTTTAATAGTCAGCAGCCAGGTGTGGGTAACAACCTGGTGCCAGTCTCTATTGCTTTTTCCGCAAATAGAGTTCTCTGCATTAAGTGAGACACTGTAAAACCCGGCCCAGTTTATTGTGTCATTCAAGTCAAAATAACTGTTGCACAATAAAATGTTATTTGGAACAGGTATACTACTAAAATGTGCCTTCATCCATTTACTACTAAACTGCAAATTCCATTTTGTTATATTTTGAAGCCTAGTTGAGAAATCACTTCTTACTGCCTGACAGCTTGTGTGCATCTATTTTAGTTGTTTGTTTTTGTAATAATCACTTTGTGGGAAAACGCTAGGCTCGTACTCACAGAAGCTGTTTAATAAGATTCTATATTAAGGCCAAGATTTCAGGAATTGTATTCTGTTAAACTCCATTTTTTATAAGTTATACGCTCGAAAAGTTAACTTGGCATACACTGTGTAATCTGAGCATGCGGCACTGTTCAGGGTCAGTGCTTCCATAAAGTGGGGCAAGATAGCACACTTAGCTTCCCCTCCCCCCACACACACACAAATGGCCCTTTCCGGTATGTAGGGAATGCCTACTCTGTTTTGCCTGGAATTCAGAAAATCTTGCAACAGTTCTAGCTTCATGCCTTGTCTCAAGTTTTTGCCTTTCTTTGTGTCATGAACCTTGGTCACATTCAACAGTGGTAAGTGTTTGAAGTGTGAGAGAGAGAGAGAGAGAGAGAGAGAGAGAGAGAGAGAGAAAGAGAGACAGAGAGTTGTGCCTCATTCCCATGGAGGTAAGGATTGTACAGCTCTTCGTGTGTGTGTGACTGGAATGGTCTTGTGTTACCTGGATCATTGTGCACCTGATTTTTTGCCCGGTTTACCTGGGTGTGACCCTGATCAGCTTGTAACTGTTGGGGTGCCTCCCCGTTCAGAGAGCCCTCCTTGCTTCATTCTCCAATCATCTACGGTTCCTTACTTGGCCCTCCACGTGGTGGACCAACTGCCTTCTCTGCACCTGGCCGGCCCAGACTGCACTGCTTTGCTCGGTAGTATTGCCCGTCTGGGGCTTGGGTCGTGAGAGTGACTGACGTGGCTGGGGGAATGCTTTCAAGAAAGATCGGAAGCGGGTCAATTCTGGTTGACCCCTCCCTGTGCTTCGCAGAACTGGATTGGGGGCGGAAGGCCTTGAGGTCACCTTTGGGAGTGACCGTCTATTGTCTTCGGCTTGTGTCTGCTCCACATCCTGTGGGGTAACTTCTCGAGTGGCTGCTAAACTCCTTTTGCCAACTGCCTCCTAATTGACCTTGTTCCCTACCCCAACCTATTTCCTAGGACCCGGACTAAGAGTGACTTCGGTCGTGTGCGGCCTAGTGCAGTGGCGGCTGACAGGGAATGAGCGTGGAATGGCGGGGCGTACAAATTAAAAAATAAACACACTTCCATCATCGTCCCTCAAAGTCTCTGTGGCGAACCAAGAAAAACACAGGCCCTCCCCTATTCCAATAACAACGCTGCAACGCAGCATTGTGATTTGTCTGACCGCCGTGGCTCGGTGCTCAGACGGGGAATGGGAGGCTGAGCATGTTTCCCACCCGGCGGTGTAATGCAGCCTGGTGGGGGAACATGCAATGTGCACAACGGTTTGGCCAGCACGAGAGGTCGGCTAAGCAGTCATGTCCACTTTGTTGTGCAGTGACCAATCCTCTATCCGGAAGTCACGGAAGCCCAGCCCCACCCAACCTGGCTGATGCTAACAATAAAATGATCATTACAGAAATAACTTGTTATCATTTTATTTTTGCTTTTACACTGCTCCGAGAGCAGTGCAGTATCTGAAAGAAACAGGTTAGTACTAGATTCCTTACCATAGAATATCCCCAGGCGTCAGACTGGATCCGGAAATTTTTGCATAGCAGTACCCTTGCGCGTCGGTAGGCGTCGTCTGTGGCTCCGTGTCCATCGTCGGCGCCGTGGGCGCCATGATGACGTCGTCGGAGTACTTAGACGCCCCCTCCGCGTGCTGACATCAGTTCTTCTTTTTTCCGCGCCAGCAGCGCAGATCTGGAAAAAGTGGTACCTTAGTCACTTTTTGACGAAACTTTTTTGTGATCTCTTTTGATCCTTTTTCGAGTCTTCGATTCCGAACGGTGCCGGTAGGGATGCCAGGTTTCAAGCCCTGTGTGGACTGCGACCGACTGATGTCGGTCACAGACCCTCACCGCCGGTGCCTCCACTGTCTCGGCGTCGATCACAACGACAAGGCCTGCTCCGACTGCCGGGCCCTAACTTCGAAAGCTAGGCGGGAGCGGTCCCGCAAGCGGCTCAAACTCCGTCAGTCGGCCCCGCGCTGCGAGAGGTCCCGGTCCGGACGGAGGTCGAGGGACAGGTCACGGGGATGGAGCCATCATAGCTCCGGGAGTCGCCATCACTCCTCAGGCTCTAAGTCGTCAGGTAAGCACAAGAAGTCGAAAAGACGTCATCGCTCTTCTGACTCCCCCCGACGTTCGCGCGACGCGGCCGGGGGTTCGGGGTGACACCGCCCACGCGGCTCCGTCGGAGTTACAGGCGTCGCGACCTGCCCCATACCCTCCGGTCCCTGGGCAGCAAACGACGCTGGAGGAGGTCGAGCGTTTCCTCATGGCCATGAGGTCCCTCACTCCTCCGGTAGGCTCCGCGGCGCCTCAAGGCCCAGCGGACCTGTCTGGGGGCCCTAGCGGGTCGGGTACTTCGGCGCCGACGCCCGCGGGTGCTTCGACGCCGCAGGGCCCCACTAAATCTGCTTCTGGATCCGGATCGTCGCGGGTCGACCTGACGACCTCACCGGCGCCGGTTCCTCAGGTGTCACCTCCGGCGCCGTCCTCGAGCGGCGCCGTCCCGATACCTCCCTCGACCCGGTTCCGGTGCCGGAGCGGCGCCGGTGGGCGCCGCTTTCGATGCCGCTTGGGGAGTTTTACTTCAATGAACCGGCCCCATCATTTGACAACCCTGATTATCAGGGGATGGATGATGAGGAGTATTGGGAGGGGTCTGAGGACCCTCTGACACGTGAGTGTCAGTCCCAGGAGGACTGGACAGGTCTTGGGGATGCCAGTGGTCTGGACACTTCGCCAGATACTGGTTTTGTCTAACCTCCTACCGTGGCTACGAAGGAGCTACGAAGGAGGGGGCATCTTTCAGAGTGGAGTTGACGCGGGCGGCCAAGGCCTTGGCCCTTGAGCTCCCCGTCGCGGCCGGGAGGACTAACCTCCTCACTGAGGTCCTTAAACCTCAGTCAAGCTCGGCTGAGCCTCTGCTGCTGTTTAATGAGGTCTTGACTGACGTTCTTTTGGGCACTTGGTCCAGGCCCGCTACAGGTCAGCCTAGAGATAGGAACGTGGCCAGTCGCCCCCGCCCGGCCCCGGGCGACCCTGCTTTCCTGTTCACCCACCCCACCCCTGAGAGCCTGGTCATCCAGGCCTCTAACTCCCAGACCGCATTCCCGTCGGCTCCGCCTAATAGGGAATCCAAGAGGTATAGGAACTATGGAACTATGTCTTCCAACAACATGCCTCTTGGGCCGCTACACCCACTCCCTGTGGGACACGGTCGCGGACGTGCTGCCACAATGCCCGGCGGAGGTCAAGGCTAAACTCGCCCATGCCCTTGCGGAGGGTCGAGATGCGGCACGTTTTTCCATCCGGTGTGGGCTGGATACCACCAACTCACTGGGCAGAGCGATGGCAACGACGGTGGCAATTCTTCGCCACGCCTGGTTGAGGTCCGACAACTTTTCAGCTGATGTCCAAAATACCCTCATGGACATGCCGTTTGATGGCCCTCGCCTTTCCGGCGACAAGACAGACCATGCGCTTGAGCGCTTTAAGGACTCCAGGGCTACGGCCAAGTCCTTGGGCCTCTCGGCCCCGCGCCAGCAAACGGGTGCCTTTCGCTCCTTTCATGGAACAGGGGATGATTCCTGCACTCTATAAATCCTATACTCACATACATACATTATGTTGAGCATAGCATGCACTGTTTTCTTTGCCTACTGGATATGTAAGATTGTGTCTGTAACTGGACCCTGTTACTTTATCATTCTTACAGCATATCTATATTCCCTAGAGTAGCTACTGGAAAAGATTAGCACAGAGTGTTGATGTTACAGGTGCCATTATTTTCTTCCTAGGCACAACCAATTTTTAAAAAGAGAGCTGGTCTTATCCACAACAGACGTAGTTGTATTCTGTTTTTTCCAGCTGGATTTTTCATATATTGTGAATTAGACTGCAGAGCAAATAATCGCTAATGAATAGCTATGAAATAAACTTTGAAGGAATGCCAAATATACCCGTAATGTTGTGATGCTGTGAGAGTGCAGTGGCTTAATCACTATAGGCAGGAAGGTACGACCGAGCAGGGAGCATATTGCATTATAAACGGTCATGTTGCATGAGCTCTCTAATGACCTCGATGGTGGGTGTGCTACTTATGCAGCGGTAGGTGTCATTGAGCAGTAAGGCCCATCCAAGCCCTTCAGTACATGAAGTGAAGATTGCTACAAGATCAGTATAACACGAATTATAACAGTCGAATCTGGAGAACTCATTAAAGACAGTGAAGCCGCAGCTGCCTATATAAATTGGTATAGGCACGCTGCTTCTGACATTACAATGTCCTAACGCACAGCCTCTGGCTCCTGGGCCTCAATGGCTCGGCTGAATGAGGAAAAGCAGTGTAACTGAGCCCAGGGAGCACCAGGATCTGAATTAAGCATCCGTTCCCAGCTATTGGCCCTTTGTGTGGATTTTATCTGTTGAACATTCACAGTAACAACTGAGAAACAAAGGCATTGGATCCATGGTGCAGTGAGATAAATAACGGTGATGGATCAAGCCCTGATCTTTGGACTGGGTAAGAGTGGTCTGCTTAATTCAGACACTCTGTTCATCACCACCCCCTTTTCTGAATCGTTTTTGGCCACTATAGGTGTGGCAGGGTATACTTAGACATGAGTCCCTTGCTCACTGCACCATCAGGATTCAAGCAAGCCGGGCCGAAGACGGCTGAAATGCCAGAAACCGGCCCCCGGTAGCTTGTCTCCTTTCTGGTGAAGAATTGGCTTGGTAGTTTAGTCTGCCCTGTTCCCATGATGCACTGGGCCAGGGACAGACTGATTTGCATATAGCCAGGTTCTGAGCTGGGATGGTGCAGTGAGATAAATAACGGTGATGGATCAAGCCCTGATCTTTGGACTGGGTAAGAGTGGTCTGCTTAATTCAGACACTCTGTTCATCACCACCCCCTTTTCTGAATCATTATTTTCTTCCTAGGCACAACCAATTTTTAAAAAGAGAGCTGGTCTTATCCACAACAGACGTAGTTGTATTCTGTTTTCTCCAGCTGGATTTTTCATATATTGTGAATTAGACTGCAGAGCAAATAATCGCTAATGAATAGCTATGAAATAAACTTTGAAGGAATGCCAAATATACCCGTAATGTTGTGATGCTGTGAGAGTGCAGTGGCTTAATCACTATAGGCAGGAAGGTACGACCGAGCAGGGAGCATATTGCATTATAAACGGTCATGTTGCATGAGCTCTCTAATGACCTCGATGGTGGGTGTGCTACTTATGCAGCGGTAGGTGTCATTGAGCAGTAAGGCCCATCCAAGCCCTTCAGTACATGAAGTGAAGATTGCTACAAGATCAGTATAACACGAATTATAACAGTCGAATCTGGAGAACTCATTAAAGACAGTGAAGCCGCAGCTGCCTATATAAATTGGTATAGGCACGCTGCTTCTGACATTACAATGTCCTAACGCACAGCCTCTGGCTCCTGGGCCTCAATGGCTCGGCTGAATGAGGAAAAGCAGTGTAACTGAGCCCAGGGAGCACCAGGATCTGAATTAAGCATCCGTTCCCAGCTATTGGCCCTTTGTGTGGATTTTATCTGTTGAACATTCACAGTAACAACTGAGAAACAAAGGCATTGGATCCACAGGGGTTTCACCCCCGCAAGCTTCGACAAGCCTTTTTTAAAAAAAAAAAAAATGATTAGCACATTCTGCCTTCCTGGGGTAGAATCTTCTAATAGCCTTCTAACCCGCAGTAGCGAGCTATGCCAGTCATTAAAGGCCCGATTCCATATTAAAGTCCCGATTCCATATTAAAGGCCCGATCCCATATTAAAGGCCCTCACCTTGAGCTCTGGGTCTTTAAGGCTAGAGCTGTCCTTTAATAACCAGCTCCGGGACATGCATTGGAGAAGCTGTCCGCTCTAGAAATCTCGATATTTATTTATTTAGTATAGCGCTACAGTGGGCAAAGAGCTATATTAACAAAGTCAATAAATGTTGGAGGAAGGGTCCCTACATTTTCAGCGAGAATCATGGGTGTTTTGATTGTTTTGATTCATCTGGTGCATTGTATATGGTTTGATCCACTTTAACATCCAGAGTTCGAATTAAATCCAACAGTTTGGCTTACACCCATGTTCGTGAAATCTAGGACTAGGCAGGAAATTGGCAGCTGTTGTCAAGCCTCTTCTAGCGAAACCAAGACTGCTCTCTGGAAACCGTAGTAATGCACCTGTAAATACAACTGAAGACGGCAAAGTCCCAAGCAAGGACAAAGCCCACCACTGCCATGTTTTCTCTGATTAAGTAATTGTGTTTTGTGCTATAGGAGAAGTATTGATGGTACCTGGCCGCAATGGGTATAAAAACCCTTTGCTCCAAAGTTGGTAGTTTGTACTGCTTCTAAGACAAACATTTTTGCAGGGGAGTAGTGCAATGCTTTTCAGTAGGGCGGGGGCATCATTTCTTATTTCTTTAGAGGTAAAGTGGACAGCTGTGATGAAAGAATTAGGAAGACTTTTAGGATAAAGAAGATCCAGTTTATTGAAGTAAGAAACTCCACCCGATCACGGAGCGTCTGACCGCTGGAGTTCTGATCCCATCCTCGTCGCCAAAATGTGATGAAAGAATTAGGAAGACTTTTAGGATAAAGAAGATCCAGTTTATTTAAGTAAGAAACTCCACCCGATCACGGAGCGTCTGACCAGCGGCAAGCCAACGGTGACAATGGCCAACCGCGGAACAGACATCCATGCGCGAGTGACTGACATTTAATTCATAACATGTTTATACACGTGCAACAGCACGGCCCTACACCGCGTGAAACATCACGCGGTGTGTGACACAATAATAACATTACATTACAACAGCTGACCCCCTCCCCCCACTGTTTACAAGTAAGTGATGAGCGCTATAAACATGACTCTAGTCGCTTGTGAAGCCTGAAACTTGTGGCTAGTTATGGCTTTTTGTGTAAATAGCTTTGAATTCTGCCCCTCAGTGCCTTAAATGATCATGGGTGAAAGTAAAACTGCAAGTACCAGGGTGCAAGCTGATGGGAGTGAAAAGAGCTAGAGTCTGACATGGAAAAAGGTGCGGCCTAACTGTATGAGCTCAGAGCACAAGCGGATTCACTTGTGACATTCCTTAAGTGCAAGGACTGAAGTTTTTCTTAGGAGTCCATCGCCGCCCTGCCGAATGCTGCGATGGATGAATACCAGGAGTACCTGGTTCTCCCACCACCACCACCACCATACACCTGCTGTCCCAAATTCTTGCAGGTTCATTTGCATCCCAGCTTTCTCTCTTTGATCCATAGCAGAGGAGAGAAAAGGGATAAAGTAGAATGAATAGAGACATAGTAAAACAGTGACAAAGTCTGATAATGTAGATAAGTCCCGGTCTCAAAAAATGAGTGTCATTGCCCACTACCTGCACATATGAAGCACTGTACTCCTGCCTCATTCAGCACCATGAAGTATTTTGTGGTCGGTATGCAGCCATATTCAAAGACTTGATCATGGCGTATTGGAAGAAAATTAAAGCACACACCTCCATGGTAGTTCTTTTTCAAAAATCTAGCCACAGTTAGCCTGCTGAGCCTTGGACAACTTAAATGGAATTGTGCATGTCATGTCAACTGAATTTAACTTGCCATTTTTGTTGAAGTGTGTCTATTTTGAATCACTTCTTTTTGCAGCCCTCCTGTTAAAATACATCTTGAGCTAAAACAGATAAGCTGGAATCCCCACATATAACTCTGTCAATCAGCTTTAGTCCATTGATTTAATATTTTAGGGTGAAAGTAGGTTTGAATTCCCAAATGTTCCTACTTGGCTGATGAGATAACCCAGTGGGTACAGAGCCTTCTCTAGGGATTGCAAACATCAGGCCTCTAGTTCATATCCTGCCTTAGCGCTCATCCATGTTCAGGGCTTTTCTATGCATTTTGGGACTCCTGGTCTTAATTGTGTAAAGGGATTAACAGAGCTACACATCTGAAAGGGCAACCTTGGGCTGGATGAGCTTCTTATTTATGGAATTGAGAAACGCGAGAGCTCTGTATTTAAGCTCCAGCAGACGATTGAGTTTGCTGTGCATGTAATGAGTGTTTAGAACTTCCCTACTAGGCAGTGGAAGCTGTCTGGTGATAAACTGGTATGCAAATGCACATGCATTTTTGTTCCTTAACTAGTGGGTGTTTATTGTAATAGATGACAAAATCAACTGCTCAGTTATTTTAAAGCATGGTCTTTTAAATGAAATTTTATTTTGTAATGATTTTAATTAATAATCAATAAACAAACACTTGATACAGTCTGGCAGTAAAAGATTTATTGTGATCACTCAGTGAGTTTAACCTCTTCCGTGCTCATGACGGCCCCTGGCCGATATGAGTCACGGTGGGCATGTGCGCACGATGGCCGGGGGCCGTCCGAGCCACGCCCAGGATTGGAATGTCCGAGCACAGCGCCGTAGTGCAGCGGTTAAAGACAGCTCATTGCTTACCATTGGGTTACTTTATTGTCAGTCTCAGTTACCTGTCCCTGTTCTTGGCTTGGCTTCCTCTTCCTATATTTGTCCCTCCTCTGCAGCATAGTCTCTCTAACAACCCTTTTAATTGGCTGAATTGTATCCTTCCACTGTTCGCATATAAGGAACTACTTTTTTCTTTTTCATTCAAGGCTCCCTGAGACTGCTTGTATTTTCTAGCTCTCGCCCTCATTTCACCTGACAATACACCACCCACCACCAGTTGTGTTGCTTCTTACCCCTCCCAACCTTGTCTAAAAGCACACCAATAGGAATATTTTAATGGGATATGCTGAAGCTCAGAATTTAAGGATTGTTTTTGTTTTATCTCCTGCATTGCATGAAGGTACGAGCTTTACTATTGAAAGTCTGTTATGGCTCTGGCAGAAGGTCTCTTTTCTGCACTTACTCAGAGGCAAATGGTGTACTTAGTTTGATATTTCTCCTGGAGTTCCATAATATGCTTCTTAGGCTTACACAGAGAACCACATCTTTAAATCCTGTGAAAAGTAAATTAGGCCATGGCAAACGTTTCCATTTACATTCTGACATTTCCTTATTCTTTTTACGTTTTGTTCAGAATTTCCTGAGCGGAATGTATTTAGAAAATAAACCGATTTATAAAGATTGGAAACACTGAATTCAATGTTCAGTTTTGAGATGCCATAAGATAGGTTTGCCTTTCCTCAAATATTTCAAAATGTTTTTCTTTTACTTTTTTTTTTAAATACAATACTTTCCAGATATACAGTAGCAATGTTATTAGCTCAACACTCATATTATAAAGATACCTATTGCCTTTGCCAATATTTGTTTTGCTGTGAATGTTACTACCAGTGGATTAGTATAGTAAGACTTCTGTATTAAGACCTATCACATTTTACTTTTTATATATAGCTCAGAATAATGAAGTACATTTAATGTGGTTTCATTGGTCTTTGCTCTTTTCACGTATATTGAGTGGAGGCCTACACACATTTTCTGCCAGTGCAAAGTTGTTGTACACAGTAGAATATGCCATTATTTTAGGTAACAATTACTAGGTTACTGTTTTGAAGGTTGCTGAGCGAAGAGATTTAAAACTGCAAAGGTTTCGTATATGTAACGCCCAGGTATTTACAATGCTTCGTTGCACTCCTTCATGTATCATGTATTTTGCAATCCAAGGTTGCTTTTTTGTTACTGCTTTAAAAAAAGGTTCTCTAACATTTTTTTGAAAGGCCAGAAGCACTTTTTGGGTTAGCTTCTGCGAAAAGATGGGTGCAAAGCATGGGAATTCATGAACAGAATGATACATATAAAGTTACTAGATTAATCTATGTCACAAAGGATGCAGTGCTCTTGTCCTAGTTTTTAATTTACCAAACATTGTTTTTAGGCGCTCAAAGAAATCAAATAGGGTCAACTCCATTTCACAGAGCGCATTATGATAGTAAATAAAAACCCAGAACTGGAGCACTGTGTCCTTGATGACTTGAAATCTACTGGCAACCTTAGACTTACAGCTTCCTAACAGATACACCAGAAGGAATATTTTGTGGACTGATATAATAGCTCAGTGGTTGTTATAGAGCTGCTGCAGTTTCCCACCAGCACTGTTAAATAGCACCTGCTTTATCGGACTTGGAAAGATGAGAGTAGTTTTTAAATGACCCATTCTATGAACAGTTTGCATTCAGAGACTAACAGCTTCAATTTTGCCATTATAGAAATGAGCTTAATCGTCCCAGAATTCAAAGTGCTGTTGCCTAAATGGCCAGAAAAGGATAAAGGTTGTATGCAGCACCTGTGCCGTCTCGGCAGTTATGTGAGAGGACCAACCGGGATTGTAACCTGTGGCCTTCAGGTTACAGAGATCTCTATTTCAATTCATCAGACTTCTCACGTTCCCATGTAAAGTACTCATCTAATCCTTTAAATGTTGCTACTTATAGCCCTCCACTTATAAATGAAAAATAAATAGAATTTGAAAAGGAGGGTTTGGCCGAAGAAGGATGCGTTGCGGCACAGGATAGGTCTTTCTGCTTGTGGAAACCCTTCGGGTACTCCTGCCGTTTTACAGGGGCCTCTCTGCGTTTTTTGCGCTTACTTTGTTCAGTAGTCTAGTCTGTTATTTTGTTAACGAGTTGCATTCATTTGCTGTTATCCAGTGGTTGTTCCTGTAATTGGTGGACATTCATACAGATTCGTAACTTTAAACGATTCAGGGAGAGTCGAAAATTTAGAATGGTCACCCCCCGTTATTTATTTATGGTTCTGGAGCTTGTAAAGGGAGGTTCGGGATGTTTCTACCCCATGAAAAAAGATACTTAAAGAAGATCTTGTACTTGCAAACTGAATGGGGGCAGAAGCTACAACTAATGCATAATATTTATATAGATCGTCATTTTAATAGCCTCTGCCTTACTCAGACAGGACCAGGTTCGGGACAACACATTTTCTGGTTATTCTCTATATAGTCTATAATGGTTTTGGTTAGGAGCCACCAGTCTATCTGTTAAAGGATATGCTTGAATATGCTTTGGACGTTGAGTGTCAGACAAGGCCTGTCCCTGTATACTAAACTTGGGAGTTAGTGAATGGAAAAATGTTTTATCGGGGTTGAGTTGGTAATGTGATACTTAGCATATTCGCTAATTTCTTTCTTTAGTATGGTTAGCATATTCACCAATTTCTTTCTTTAGTATAGGTATGGAGGCTTACGGTTTGGAAATTTAGAAAGGTGTTCTGTCAGCATAAAATTCAAGCTTGACGTCTGTATTTAGACATCATAGATGTTGTGAATGTAATAACTCCTACCCAATAAAGTTTCCAGAGTTGGGATAAAGAACATGGCTGGCCCGGGGCATCCGCTATAGTGTCCTTTAGAACTCTTGGCCTTTTTGAGTGCCATACCGATCTGTGAAGCTGAAAGTGCAATACTCCTGCCACAGCCGTACCTCCTTAAAATTTTGCTGTCTTCCTTCCTGATTTTCCTTTTCTGAAGCATTTTTCTCCGGGTCCTCTCGGCAGATAGAAATAAGATGTATTCAGAAAGTGGTAGACTTTGGTCGAGGAGCACCCGATGTGCTCCTCCTTTAGCATCTCTAGTTAGTGTGGATGAACCTCTGATTGGTGTATTACAAGGTGAAAGATTTACCATCCACATCCTGGTCTTAACCCTGAGTGCCCCCTCCATGCTGAAACCTATTTTCCTGTAAAGACTGTATGATATAATACCATCATATAATTATTTTGAAAGATCTTGAATATGTTTAGTAATTAATAGGTCTGCTTATTTTTGCGTGAGTATGTTTGACTACTTTTAGGAGGTAATTTAGCCTTTGTGCAGCACGAGCACCGTCGTAAATCAGTGATCCTTACGTCTCAACAAATTCATGGTAGCCATTCTCTGTTTAGAGTCAGAAGACATAATTGGGTTACAATGGCAGAGCAGATGGCGTTAACCCTTGTCTTGGTAGCCTATCAGCCACTAGGCCGCTAGTTATGAAATGTTAAATTACTTTTGATTAATTTTCAGGATGAAGAGACTATGTCCCTAAATCATGTAGTGGCTGCTACAACATGTTGTTCATTTTGTAGCCAGCCAATCCGAATTGGCCAGTTGGACACCAGTGGTCCAGATATCGCTAACTTTTTCTGGAAGTTGAACATTCATGCCCAACCTGAGAGCATCTTTAAATCCAAATTTCTTTAAAACAACTGACCAGATTGATTCCAACTAATGAAAAGCACACTTTCTGTGTAAAATTCTAACTTTGTGCCAAATTTGGTGTAATTAATTTCAACTGCTTTTTCTGTACTAGAGAACAAACATTCCTATCCGAATTAAAATGGGAAATTGATGTTCTTGTACCCCAGTTCCTCTCATTTCTCTTGACCCCACACGACGGCGTCTGTGGCAAACTTTCTGTGAGGAAGCCAAAATGGATGATTTTATTTTTGGGAACGTTTTATGCAAGTTTCAGGCAGATTTTATTAACTACATCAAAGTTATTGGGCAAATGTCTTTCCTATGAAAACTCTGACCTAACTATAACTACTCTGATGATATACGTATATATCACCAGAGTGCCATATATATTTATTATTATCTAAATAACAAGTTTAAAGTAATGTTATAGTTGGGTGTTGCAATAATATGAAAACAGTTGTATAAAAACCATTGGAGTTCACCAGTTATAATTTACTGAGCTCACTATAACTTGTCCACCAGTCATGCACTGCTTATGACCGCTCATATTAAATCACTCATGACATATTTAATGAGATTCAATGATAACATGCCTGATAACTTTGATGTACTTTACTAAAGTATCGAGAGTTGTACATAGGTCTTGACAGAACCTGTCTATTCAGTGTGAATTGTATACTTCTTGACTTAAAATTGCGGCTCATATGAAGTTTTCAAGCAAGTAATCCTGTTAAGGTAAATAGAAAATGTTCCACTGGTGTGGTATTTTGAGTTAACTCAAGCCCACAAACTCTATAGAATTGAATGATGTCCTCATTTATGTCACCTGTGATGTTGTTAGAAATGTCATCAAAGATGTAATTAAACAAGTGATGTAAAATGTGAAATCATAAGCAGTGAATGCCACTCTGTAAAATATATGTAAAGCAAAACCGGGTTTTTTTTCGATTGCAGGCACTGTAAGGCCTGTAAGTATGGCAACACTACCTCTGAATTTGCGGACCGCTAACAGCAACAGAAAATACAAAATACATAAACATATCACTTGTCAAACCATAATATACTGTGTATGTGATCTCCTGTCTTTGCACTAAATTGTATGTCGGTACTGTAGTTTATGTAGTCAAAAATAGAGTTTTAGAGCATATAAAAAGAATCGACAATGGGGACATTAGTTACAGTACAATGAAGCATTATAAAGATCAGCACATCAGTGATTGAAAGTGTATGAGGTATTTTGAAGGTGACCATGTTCCAAAAAACATTAGACGGGGAGATAAGGTTCTCACTCAGCGAAGTTTAGAGTTCTGTTACATCATTACAGTCTAAACCTATGTGAGTTAAATTGTGATAAGGAATTGGATGTAAATCTGCGAACCACATTTATAGTATGATTACGCTTTTATTAATGATTGCATAACTTTTAATCCTTTTTACAATGGTCATATCTTTTTTCTTTTGTAAGATGGGTGATATGATTATTCTCTTAATTGACAATGTGGCCGGATTAATGAAATATATGGTTGATTGCATTTATTTATTTGTTCTCTCTCTTTAGTCCATTGCAATAAAAGTGGGATTACTATAGTCTAGGTCAGGCTTCTCCAGCAAGTAGCTTGTGAGCCACTGGTAGCTCTCCAGCTACCTGTAAGTACCTCTACTATGTCCAGCCTAGTCTCTTAAACTAGATGCTTTTGCTTGGCTGAATTAATATATGTAGGTCAACATTCAAACAGTGTATTCTAGACCGTGTCTATTTTCAGAACATATAAACCGATGTTCAAATGATATGTGACTGATCACGTGGCATTTGGGAGGCTTATTAATAATTGTATTACCTTGATATCAGGGGCTTTGCAACTATCAGTTATTTATGCATTACCCCTGCAGAGTCATTCCAAATTGACAAAACCTGTTTTACATTAATTCTGGTCACTCTTCTTAATGAATCGAGGTGATCACGATTTGGTGGCCACTACTGTAATATTGTTGAATGTGGCTACTTTTACAACACTAACAACACTAATAATATTAGAAACACACGATGATTTTCATTGAACAGAAACAGCTCTTATTACAAAATAGGTTTGTTAACCTTGGTCTATATATTAGATGGATTTGTTATGCAGATTGCTATCGAAACAAAGTGTAATTAAGGAGACATTTGTGAATACATGACAACTCAAAGTCCCGTTTTTATGTCTGGTGGTTGCAAAGGAATATGAGTCTTGCTTAACTGTAACAACGATCAAAATGTGTTTGGGGGCCAATTCAGTCAAATGTCTACGTAATTTTAAGGAGAAAGAAGACTTGAGCTTTTTGTTTTGGGGTAATTATAAACAAAGACAGTCCTGTGCCTATGATTAAGGAGGCCGATCGTGTCACCAGAAATTATATCAATGATATGATGAGCAAAGTGGATTTTTTTCAAAAGCAACGGATTACCAATGGGTTCTGACGACAATAAGTTATGATAGAATGTTGATAAATCATGTTATTTTTACCAATTAAGATCCTGTGTATAACCGATCTGTTATTTTTTGAGTTTGGGTGTTAGATGGAGACATTCAGGTTATTTTTCAATTTTTTTGGTAATTTAAGTTTGTTTAAAAGACTGATGTCTTTAAGAGGGATCATGCGATGAAGACATTGTGGGTCAAAATGCGTCGTTTTTTCATCTGTGTCAAATTGTGAATAAAGAAGTACAGCATTTATGACTCAGTTGTGTTTCATATTTGATATACGTTAGCGGGGGGGGGGCGAAAACCCACAAATGAGCCCCATCCCTTCGATGAGTGATTTCTTTACTTAGGCCAGAGTTTCCATAGGAAAGGAGCAACATAGCAGGACAACATAATAAAGCTTCGTAAAGAGAGAAAAAAACAATTTCTCTACTTAAAAAAAAAGAGGGAATATAAATAGGGGTAGAAGGGAGATAACCCATTTTAATAACCCTGTAATATATCGCTCTGCAAAAAAAGTCCCTTAATCAGTCCCTGCCTTGAATGAGATAGATCCTCACCCAGCTCAAGTTCTAGAAAACACAAGGAAAAGTGTCAGGATATGTCCCAGTGACAGGCCTTTGTCGGCAATCCCCTTCATATTTCAAAAATACTCAACATCTCCGGTGCAGTGAAAAGCTGCAGCTTACCTTTCTTGTAAATTTGGAGCTTGGTCCGGAAACCACGAAGTGTCAGATTTCAAGGTTATGCCTTTTTTTGAAGGCCCTTCCTTTGTTCCTGGGTTGCACAGCTTATGTCCTGGAAGATGAGAACTCCGCAGTTTCAGAATATGACATCTTTTTTGGGGCCGGTTGCTTAAACCTGTGCAGGATTCTTAAATGCCACCAATACCCATGCTTCCCACGAGAGTATGGACACTAGAGCCACGAGTAGAATGTTGCAGTGCCTTGTCCACCTAACATGTAATTATGCTATCCTTCTTCAAATCTTTTTTGCACAAAATGACAAAACAATGCACTAGCATTTTTTGGGTGATGGATCAATGCCAAACTCCAGGATTTGCCCATGTGATGCTCTCCACTTGTACCACAGCAGCACAGTTCCTGAAAGTCATGTTGTCATACATGGCAGTCTTGCCCATTGATTTGTTTCTCTAACTGTCCCACTTTGAAGCTAGCTTAGAAAGGTGTTGATCAGTAATGTGCACTTCTGTTTTCAGTTCTTCCATAGTACCCTCCGTAAAGGACATTTTTTGCTGTATATTGTCAGTGGTGGCTCTGAAATTCTGGAAGACTCCCTGGGTTAGAATTTTGAGGTGTGGGCTCTCGGTATTGCTGCAGTGTAAATAAGGAGGCACCTGCCATGGTGTGAAAAAGTATTTCTCCTCCCTGGCACTCTGTTTATTCTCCTTTGAATTCCAGTACACAACTCTATTCCAGCAACACAGAATGTAGACGGTGCATTTCCCGACTGTGACTAAAAATACTAGGCAGAGGGCAATTGTTTTCTATTCAAGTCGTTGAGAGGCTATGAAGCCCTGGTCTGCACATCCAGCGTGCAATGTTGCCACAGCTGTCCTACAGGCCGGGGGCAAGATCCCGACGATCCTGGCTCATTACAGAGCACTCTGGATACAAACCGGTAGTCTCCTCTGTTCACTCCCTTTTGGAAAAATCCTACCCGCCAGAGAACATTGAGTGCACCCACAGCCCATTCTGAGTTCGTCACAGTGTGGTCTATCTTGACTTTCAACTTTGCTGTCTGCTCAGGGGTAGGAGAGGGGACTGTTGCCTGGATTTATGTGTTTCTCAATGCACTCTAGGAGATTGGTTTACTCACAAGAGGTGGTGGTGCGTGAGTGTGCTAACTTTATTGCTAAGCTTCTGTTTTGTTATTGTTTTTTCAGTTGTCATGTTACTTTTGACTACTTTTTTTCTACCTTTTGTCACCTACATTTTGGGAAGTTGTGTTAACCAATTAAAATAGTTTGTAAAAGAGAACAATTTCCTTGCCGTTTTCTAACCTAGCTTTGGGTGCAGTACCAAAACTGCCATCTGGCAAATTTTGGATGATGCCCTATGCATTCTGAATAATGGTGACTCATGCCTGCAGATTTTACTAGATTATTTCGGTGTAATTTGACACTATACGTATTTATATGTTAAAATAACACATGGATTTTGAAGACTAGAAACTGAATTGGCTGAAAATCCTATCACAAATGATCTAAATAGACCACTCTTTTTGCAGCCCTGCGTTTTTACTACAATGCAGCCCTGCGTTTTTACTACAAGATTTTCCCATGGTATCTGTACTGTCCCCGCACGCTTTTATCTTGAACCACTGTGTAACATCCGTATGATCACCCAGCTTCACCTGAAGGGGTCTTCTCCTGCCGATTTTGCTGCTGTAGCTTCAACACTTGACAACATATAATCCTGGATGATTGCTATCTGAATTTAATCCTAACAAAACTGAGCTCCTGCGCATTCCACTCCAATCGTGTTCTTTGCCACTGTAGAAATTGCTATATTAAACTAGAATTTGTGACTTTACTCCAACCTTTTTCAAAAGCACTAAATCACTTGAATTTATCAATGATAATCGACTTAATATCCAGAAACACATTGACATAATGGCCTGTAGTACCAGTTTTCAGCTTAGACTTTTTCTCCTCAAATAGCACCTCGAGAATTTTATACACGTTTTGAGACTATCCAGACTTGACTATATAAATATAATTCTTTCTGGCACTCCCAAAATTCAAATAGCCTAGGACAGAACTTACTTACATGTAGCAGCACTTTTTATCTCGGGGACTGGCCACTTCGAACACATTTCTCCTGTAACCTGGCTTCCTATTGAGCATTCAAGTCAGTATTTCGATCCTGCTGTGATCGCAACAAGAGAAATTCGATCTCTGCTACCATGTCTCAACTCAAGAAAAGTTGTAAAATTGGTTTGAAATTCTTGCAGGTCTTGAGGCACTGACCACTTGCTAAACGGTCACAAGGTTTTTTGCCAGAATTCTCAGCCTCTAAACTCACTACTTCATCCTGAGATCAGTAAGACAGAATCCCAGAAGGAAGTACTGTCCACCCCAATAGCTTCACAGGCAGCGTATACATCAAGCAGGTCACAGTGCTTCCAGCAGTCTGCAGAAACTTATGACCCTGAGAGAGCAACAGACAGGAAGGCTGGCTCTTCTGTTAGAATTTCTTCTCTCATCTTCCATGCTTCAAGGCGATGAACAGTGTGCCTGGCAGGATATATCTGAAGTGTGCAGATCTATACCATTGATTGAAATCTACTATCTACTCACCACAAATTTCCCACATCAGAACACAAACTACTTTACTGCAAAATTATAACCTACCTGACCTTGGAGTGTCATAAAAATATCCATAAGACGTGTGCACAGAGAAAACACTGCGATCAGGTTAAAGCTTCCTAAAACAATGTCCCTGTCTGAGACTTCTAGCCACAATCCCTTACCTTAGCTTCAATCTTTAGGCGTCACCCTGGATCCATAATTTTTTTCTGAGCAGTACCCCTGCGCGCTGGTAGGTGGCGTAGTTATTCTTCGTGTGGTGTCTATGCCAGAAGTGAAGTGCGCTGATTTCATTTCTTTCTGTGCCAGTCAGGGCAGATCTGGAGAGAGCTAACCCCCAGTCATTTTCTGACTGACCTTTTTCGACTTTTTGTCAGTCTTTTTTTTTAGATTTTTGCTGGTGTGGCAGGATATCCGTTAGGAAGGCCTAGCTTGAAGCCCTGCGGTACATGTCCTCAGTAGATGTTAATGACAGACTCGCACCTAGTTTGCCTCTGGTGCCTCGAGCGTAACCATGACGCGAAAACGTGCGTCAGTTGTTGCCTCATTCACCACAAGGCCTTGAGAGAGCGCTCCCTCAAGCTCCTTCCTGCTAATGCTGCAATGGTCTTCTCGGTTGAGAGGAAGGTCCCTTGATAAGTTGTGGAGCTATAAAATCCTCATCACACTCTTAAGTCGTCCTCCGGTAACTCCACTAAAAGAAGAATGCCTTTCGACTTCACCCCGTCCGTCAAAGCCATCCCACGAGATGAGGGAGCATCGCCATATGAGGCCTGGCTTAGTGGTTGAACCTGTACCGGCTCTGCGTCTACCAAAGTTTCTAGGAACCTGAGCAACCCTGCCAATGTTTTGATTATCAATTAATCATAGGGAAAGGATCACTTGTCCTGTACAACCAGGGTATACAGGAGCTTTGTGGGGTGTCTCACAATAAAAACCCCTCATGCATGTGATGGGAAAGTCGTGGTAGCGGTATATGTTGGTTCTCCGCTCTTCATTCATGTGTGTGCATAATCATAGGGTCAGTTTGGTTATGCAGCCTCCACCAGGAGGTTTCTACCCATGGTTAAAACAGTAGTGATCGAGTGATGTGGACAGTGCTCAGATTAATTAAAATACCCGGACAGCCAGATATTTCACTTTATTCGGTCTGGATTCGGGTAGCCCGTCACTGGGCATTAAAAAGTTGTGCGTTCAGCAAATGTGTAATGGATTCTAACGCACTCAAAGGTAAATGATTAAAAAATGGCCGACATGTTTCAGCCCAATTTGCCTGGTTGGGTCTTATGGGCTTTCTTCAGGACCAATAGTGCAAGGTGAAAAAGAGTGTTTATAACAAATATTGCCTCATTATAAACGGTGTAAGAAAAGGAAAAATTCAACCTGTTTCTTTTCAGTATGGAAGGTCACAGTGTACCATAAGTGTGAAATTGTCACACTTCCTCGGATGTTTACGGGAGTGGAGGGGGCTTTACTAATGCTCCATGCCTCGTGCGCTGTTTGTGCTGACACTGCTCCCGTAATCCGGGTTACAGGAGCAGTGTCAGCACAAGCAGCGCACAAGGCTCCAATTTGTGACCCATTGCTGGGTTAGAACCAAAGACAGAGGTCAAATGTCAGGCTATGTCTACTGACAAATTGCTGCTTTTTTAACATGGGGATTGGTGTTTACAGACTCCTCTCACTTTGCAGTCAGAGAAAGATGACTAAAGTGCATTATGAGAGAATTTTACTGCCATACAGAGAGTGTGAGAGGAGAGACTGTAGGATGTTATTTTTTGTAACACACAACAAAATGTAAATACCTGTAAATGTACTGTATACATTCAGCAGTGAGGAAAGCAAACATATAAAGCACATTTGTTTTGTAGTTCAGAATTGAAATAAAACAAAGATTAATAGGATCAAAACAAATCATGACACTACTTGGTACTGCACAAATGAGAACTATTCACTGAAACCCAATTTCCACACATTATCATTTGTGTGCAATATATGTACGTCTTGGCTAATGCAGTGGTCATTTCAAAGGATAGTGTGGCAATCACAGTGCGCTACCACAGGATGCTTTAGTTACATTAAAAGATCGCCCACCTAGTCCATTAACGCTAGGTGGCCCTAAGTAAGGACTTTAAGGAGATCATATATATATATATATTTTACCCACTGGCGGTCGCCAGTAGGTAGTTATAGTTAGGATTTTTTTCAATGTTAAATCTCAAAATTCTATTTGGAATAACTATGGCGCCGGTTGATGAATCTGCCTGAAAATTTCCTCAAAATGGCCTCGCGGCGCCTCGCCCCTTCCCTGAAAGTTTGGGGGGGATTCGTCAAGCGGGGGCCGAATGGATTTGCACCAAACTTGGCAAAATTGTAGGGACTGGTAGCCCGATGTGCCTTTGCTATGTCTCAAGATATGCGCTTCAGTGGATTTTGAGTAATTTAGGTTCAAAAAAATATATATCTATGGCAGCGCCCCGGTAATCGCTCCGGGCGCGCAACGCGACTTGCGCGCAGAAAGCTGATTGGTTCTTGGGTGTCTGTAAACATTTGAAACAGTCCGGAGCGGCCGCCATCTTGTGTCTCGGTAGGAACGAGACACAAGAGGTGGCCAAAACAAAGGGGGAAATGACCATAAGGGGGCAGGGTAGAACCACCCTGAATCCCTAGGTTTGATGTGGGGGCAATTACAGGGCCTCGCGGGGCCAAAAAGAAAATTTTAGTTTTTTTTCGATTGTCCCGGAGGGACCGCCCGGTACGCGCATCGGGGAGTGCACCGGGAAGCGCACAAAAGAGAAAAAAGAATGCCAGAGTTTTACATTTTTGGCAATATTTTATAAATGGGAGGTAGTTCTGAAAATAACTTTTTTTTATTCTTTTTGTTGTTTTATATATTTTTTTATTATTTTTCTGAACATTTTTTTATTTTTTTGTATTTTTGAACAATTTTATATTTTTTGTTTTTTTTTAAGGGAACAAACAAAAAACAGGGAATTGGAAATGGCTCAACAGGAGCAAAAAAAAAGAAAAGAATTACTGTTTTCTTTTCTTGCTGCATTGGTGGTTGTCTACAGCATTATTTATTAAGGTGACGCTAAGTTCACCATAGCATAATGTTTTGCCACAGAAAATGCAAACAAATTTGAGGTTGCCAAATTTTTGCTGAATATTTGGCACCATTTGGCATTCTTCAGGACCAGAAAGTGAGGGTACAGAAGAGGAAGTGCTGGCCACAGGGGGTGGGTTGTTTCGAAGTTCCTGGACTTCAGCCTGGGCTAAATTATTGGGATGTCACCTCTCCATGTGGCGGATCATGGTAAAATTACCAAAAGAATATTTCTTTGTGGGATTGCCCCTGGAGAGAACTTTATCACAAATAAGACAGGTGACTTTGGGGGCGTTCACCTTTTTCTGGTCATCAGGAAAAGAAAAGAATTGCCTAATGAAGTGCACTTTAACGTGCCTTTGTCTTGGTTCTTCAGGGAGGAAGCGCCTTGGTTGTTGATCCTTTTCCTCTTCTTCCAAATAAGACAGGTGACTTTGGGGGCGTTCACCTTTTTCTGGTCATCAGGAAAAGAAAAGAATTGCCTAATGAAGTGCACTTTAACGTGCCTTTGTCTTGGTTCTTCAGGGAGGAAGCGCCTTGGTTGTTGATCCTTTTCCTCTTCTTCCTCCTCTTCTTCTTGTCCTCCAAGAAACTGTGGTGGTGGACCTTCTTTTCTTGGTGATGGGGGTGGTGGTGGGGGTGCCCCAGCTGCAGCAACAAGTGATGCCATTGTTTGCTCAAAAATAGCTCTTACTCTCTCAATGAAGAAAGTAAGAATAAGGAAAAAAGGAGGAGGCTTTCATTATTTGGAGAAAAAAAATGATGAGAACCAATGAAAAGTGTTATTTTCAAGTCACATGACCCGATGCGCTTACGTTACGCTCTCCGGGCCGTGCCGCGGAGCGCTTCCGGGTGCGATTACGCAGCACGTCATAAGACACATCGTGCGGCTACGCAATACGTCACGCTTACGCGACGCGTCACGATGTTGTTTTCGATCGCGGCATTGGCGCTAACGGGACGCTTCCCGGTTCGCGCACCGGGGAGCTTCAAAATGCTACGCTTTCCGGGGCGCTCACCGGGGCGCGCACCGGGAGCACTCCAGGGCAACAAAAAAAAAAAAATACAAAAAAAAAAAAATTGAAAAATTGTAAGGACTGGTAGCCCGATGTGCGTTTGCTATGTCTCAAGATATATGCTCCAGTTATTTTTAAGAAAATTAACTTTAAAAAAATATATATTGGGCTACATTGGGCTTTATATATATGTTAGAGCCCAAATGTAGCCCAATGTAGCCCAAAGATGGCCACCAGAGACAAAAAAATACAAATGTAGCCCAAATATCAGCCAGATGTAGCGCAACTATAGCCCAATGATAGTATGTACCAGAGTGTTCTAAAGAACAACTAGAGCGCTAACAGTCTTACTTATAAAGTGAGACTTTTAGTTAGGAATTAGCATAAAAAAAACTTTGAAATTCACTGAAAAAACCATAGGTTTCACACCAGTTACAGTTAGCGGGAAATTTTACTGACATAAAACCAATGAAATTCCACGTTATAGTTAGTTGGACTCACTATAACTTGCGCGTGTAATGCACTGCTGATGACGTCACATATTACATCACTCATGACATGGTCAGTGACATCACTCATGACATCACTGATGACACCATCCTTGTGACAGAGTGACTGACCTCCTTTCACTGTAAAGTAACACTTGAAACACATATTCAAAAATAGAAACTAACATTTTAAAAAAATTGGAGATACCTATACCAGTTACAACAACCAATTCAGTAATTCCACCATTTATACACACATCCGCTCATTCACTAACAGTTCTATATAGTCATTCATACATATACTCACTTATCATATGTAGTGAGACACCTTTACATCCGTTAACACACCGACAGTCTTCCAAAAGTTGCTCACACACATACTCACACATGCAAATAAACTATTGAACATCCATTTTTTTGCATATACAGCTATACACACACTACCGATAGACTTGCAGCTATAATAGTGTTGCTGCTGCTTTGAAGGTGGTTGGATGGTTTTGTTTTATTTTTTGCAGCAATTGACCTTTTACACAATAAACTTAGTCTCTAAAGCAAGATTTTGCAACCTTTGCTTCAGGATGGGCAATGCGATTCCTTCTGTGATGGGTCTCTGTAGCCTTAACACTGATGAGGAGTGAAGGTAACCGTTTGGCTAGGATCTTAACCCCACTCAGTATTATTGTGTGCTGGTGTTTGAGAACAGGCTAATCCTTCCAGTTTTAATAAGATTTATCCTAATCAGATGAGCTCGTTCACTAATCCCCAGTGCATTAACAGCACTGTAGAATTGTCCCCGTAGACACAAAGGCTCCTCGAAGGGTCAAGGATATTCAGACCAAGTGAAACACTGTCAAAACAAACACTGTTTTACCACTTTCCCATTTTACTGTGCTACTTAAATCGCTTGAATGAGAGAACACATGGAATTATGCAGTTAATTTGACCACTTACCTTCTTTCTGTAATTTATTTGTGGTTGATATGCACCAAACACACATCTGTGACACATGTTTCATATTTGTTACGAGGACAGATTTTTTCTTGTACGAAGACATGATCTTCTCTATTTTCCCAGTGTTTGCAGCCTCAGAATAATAATCCAAACAAACCCTTAAAGCAGATATTCAAAGCAGGAAGTGAAGAGAAGAGGTGAGTGTCAAGGTGTGACCAAGTACAAATGGAATTTCATACCTTCAAACGAGGAGACCTACAGACCTCATCAGTGCCTCTCTGAATTGTTTGCTAGCACAACATGCTTTCCTTGTTTCTATATCGCTTTGCTCCATAGCGTTATTAAGAGCTTCAAGCCATCATGTTGTCTCTTGATAATTTAGGCAGGGTTGTGGCACGTGCACCTTTTCAGCCCTGAGATATGGTTTGCGCCACAAAGTGCGATAAAGAAGTATATTCTCTCTCACACTCCTCACTGTGTCATACTTTCTCTCACTCTCTGATTGGAGTCTGTTTTTATGGGTGTGTCTCATTTTCCATTCACAAATTCTTTTTTCATTTACTAAATAACGTTGGGTGCATCTGACAAAGCATTTTCCATTCAAGGTCCCATAGTAATGTTAGCTTTCTGCTGCAGAAGAATTGATTTATACTAAACTTGACATCAATCTACAACGTTACTCTGAGTTTGGTATAAATCATGCAGCAGGTTTTGAGACATTTGCATAAAAATGCATTGGAAGGGTTAAATCATATACATGCCATGTCCTTTATTCCACAATTTTACCATGAATCTGGGCCTACAGGGGATGCGTGAATCCAAATGTGATAAGTAAACAAATTTGGCAGGACATGGGAAGTTTTGTTTTCCTATGTCCATCCAATGTGAAATCTGACAATCCAGATTGCCAGAACCCGTTTAGGAGCCGAGTACACAAAGGGATTACTGGGACTCAATCTTGTGCGTGAAGTCACTTTATGACCTATTTCGAGGGGGTAGACCTAGTGCCGAGTACCAGGTGCACTCTATTGGCACATGACTTTCAGGGAAGTCGTGGAATGCCTTCCAGTCCCAGCACGGATTGCAAAATTCACCACGGGTTTTTGGTGCACATTAAGTCTTGGGTTTTCCACAGGGACGCACTTGTGTTCTTGGTGCAGTGTGCTACTGGGAGGTAAACTGAAGCACTTCAGTTTGAGGGTTTAAACCAGCAATTGTCAGCAATGCCCCACCAGTGATCCCACACCACCAGAATCAGTCACCCCTCTTGATTGCTGTAAAAGGAACTGTGTTCACACACTGTGGTGTGCTGGTGGCATAGAAGCAGGTTAAGTTGACTTGTGTAAAGTTCAGTCCACATTTTCTAAGCAGTGCCACTGCCAGCCTGTATTTGCCAGTCTTCCCAAAAATCAAATTCATCTTAGCCACTGGCAATCGCTTGGTGCTGCATCCCAATCTATTGTTTTTACCATCCAAGCCACCTTGGTTTTGACTCAGCCATATGCAAATCAGTCTTGACCCTGCTCCTCATGGAAACTATCCAGCCTGAACTACCAAGCCAGGCCCTTCATGAACCAGAACACATGCAACTTAGGACCGGCTTTGCACTAGTTAGGGCTCTTCAGCCAGGGGTGGATTGGTTCCAGTGGCACAGTAATCCCGCTACCCACGTCTGGGCATACTCAGCGGACTTATGGCATCAAATGCAAAAAAAAAACAACAAGGTGATTGATTGAATGCTCTAATTAATCTCAGCCACAGGCTTTCATTCTGGTTGCATCCCAATCCAATGTTTTTTTCCCACCATGCCTCCTCAGTTTGTACACAGCCATACGCAAATTAGCCTTGCCATACTCCTCATGGGAAGAGGCTGGTCAGAACTGCCAAACCAGGTCCTCCCTGAACTGGAACACAAGCAACCTTGGACTAGTTTCGGCCTAGTTAGGTCTATTCAGCCAGGTATAGCCTGGATCCAGTGGCAAAGTTAGCCTGAGACAGATGGGACTTCTCCTCTGGGCAGTCTTACTTCTGCAGAGGTGACCTCTACACCCCTTTTAGCAGTCCTGCCAGATTCTCTTCCAAAATCTTCTCCAGCAAGCAGTTGCAGACCTCTTCAAGTGATGTCCTGTCACTGTTTTGGAGAGTGGATGCCATTGACAACAGCCCTGGATCTCAGACATTTCCCTGCCAATCTGTGGAGTGTCATTTACAATATGCAATGAAAAATCCTAGAACCATTTGTGTCTAGTTAAGTCCTCCACTTATTCTACTTTTCCAGACCGGGATTATTGATTCCTCATGCTCTATTCTGGGACCGGTTCAAGATGGCCCCCTTTTTATGAGTATTCTTCATTTCCAGAGCAGGTACAGTATTTGTCCTTAATTTATAACGTTTTATACAGCACGAACATGAACCACGGGGGTATCCGAGCGCTTTACAGAATACAGTTGTTGCGCCATACAGTACAAAAGAGGTATATGGGAGTATAGGGGTGGCATAGGAGACTAGAAGTTATTAAGGAATGATGAGTGAGCCACGAGGGAATCTGAGCGCTTTACAATACACAAGTTATTACATATTAGGTGGTTGAGGTAATATGCATATATCGATATGAGTCCTTCGGTACAAAAGAGGTAGACCACGGTATAAGGGTAGCATTGGATAATGGTAGACATCATAGAATTACAGTCTTAGAATGTGAATGTGTTCGTTAGGAGCAGTTTTACTTCTTTTTTGAAGGAACTAAATGAAGGGATCCCGCAAACCACTGGCGGTAGGGAGTTCCAAATCTTCGGAGCGATCCATGAGAATGCTCTGCAATCAGTTCTCTTTTTGTGGAAGGATTGTGGTTTCAGTAATAATGTACTCGTACTACTTCTACGCAATTGTCTGAATCCTCTTGAACGCTCAAGCTTTCGTGCTAAGTAGCTAGGGGTATTGCTATGCAGGGCTTTGTGGGTCATGCAGGCGATCTTTAGGTGTATTCTACCCTGGTAGGGTAGCCAGTTCAAAGCTTTCAAGATTGTAGAAATGTTATTACTTCTTTTAGTTGCTGAGACCAATCTGGCCGTAACGATAAGAGAAGCCCTCAGACGGGCAAGCTTGTATTTGGGCAGACCGTAAAGGGTGGTGCTTCCATAGTCCAATCTTGGTAGCACTAGGGCTTGCACCGCCCTTTTTAAGTCGTTATGTGGGAGGAAGGGCTTGAGTTTACTTAGTATGCTCATCGGATGATTAGCTCCCTTGGTGGCAATATTGATTTGTGCCTGCATGTTCAAGAGTTTGTCTATGGTGACTTGCAAGGATTTTCCTGAGTCCATGATGTGAGGAGCACAGTCAAAGGAAGTAAGATGCTTCAACCATAAGTCTATCTTGGGTGTGTGATTGGTAGGGGAGATGAGAAGGAATTCGTTTTTTTTGGTGTTAAGCATAGGGTGGTTGTCAGTGAGCCAACTTTGAGTATCCTGTAGAATAGCGTTGAGGGAGATGAAGTCTTCTAGTTGGGAGATTTTCATATACAGTTGAGTGTTGTCCGCATATAGGTGATAAAGAATATTCGCAGAGTGCAGTGCGTTTGCCAGGGGTTCCGTGAGTAAATTGAAAAGGATAGGTGAGAGTGCTGAGACCTGTGGAACCCCTATGGTGACCATGGAGGGTTGAGGGAGTGAATTCTTAGTCTTAATTCTTTGTGTTCTGTTATTTAGGCAGGAGGTGAACCATTGTAGCACTGAGCCAGTTAGGCACATCCTTCATTCCAGTAAGGACAGTAGGTTGTCATGCTTAACCGTATCAAAAGTATAGGATAAGTCAAGAAGTATCAATAGGCATGATTCATTGTGGCCAAGCATTTTTAGGATGTCATCCATTATGTGGTTGAGTGCAGATTCAGTGGTGTGACCATGCCGGAAGCCGGATTGGTGTTCACTCGTGTCTCTGTAAAATACCCCGATGTATAGTTTCTCCTATCCCAAATGTGCAATATTTGTTGGAATCTCCTGCCTACCTTATGACCCCGCAATTCTGTAAGCTCTATGATGTACAGGTCCTGTGATTTACTGCGCTCTATACTACCCTTTGAATATGTAAAGCGCTCTGATACCCTCACGGGTCAAGTTCGCGCTCTATAAAACCTTAAAATAAATAAATAAATAAATGAGCTGTAATTCTCGATGTGGTTGCATAGTTGTATTTGCACACATTTTCCAGCAATTTCGCCAGAGTGGGGATGTTGGATATAGGGCTCTAGTTGTTGAGATCAGTGGAGGGGGGAGGGGGGAGTCAGACTTTTTTAGTAATGGTGTGACCTGCCCCATTTTGAGACAGTCCTGTATGGACCCTTGTATCAGGGAGGCATTTACCCTTAAGTGAGGGTTCTGCAGCAGGGGCCTAGCAAGTGGAGTCTCCAAGGAGAGAACCATACCACTAGCACAAAGAGGAGTGAAGATCTCACACCTGACAGCCGTCAGCCTTCTGGGAGCAGCACCTATGGTAGGACAAAAGGCAGACCCTGACTTGAAAAAGGCCTGTCCTCCATATGGTTAAAACATATCCTGCCATCACTTCTAAGCTTCCATCTACTGCCACGAGGTTATAAGTCATGTGTCTATTGATGGAATATTTGGTGCACTCCTATGGATCACAGAATTCTGCTCTAGACCCTCAGCACCACTCACTGACCCAGTGCAAGAGAACTGGCTGTTCACAATTAAAGAATGTGCGCAGATAGCATGGCCAGGCACCCAGAGCCCACTGTGCACATGCTCATATACACACACACACTACACACACCCACATCTCTCACACACACAAACAGCCCCCATTTTTCCCCAACACACACTCACCTACCTCTCCTGTTACCATGTCAGTTTCATACAACAGGAGGCTAGTAGAATTGTTATGGTAGAGATTGTTTGGTAGGCATCTTACTGAATGAAGTGTCTCGCGAAAATCCTTCTGAAATTAACACGAGTTGGGCTTAATTGGAGCTTCACAAGAGCAAGTGTATCTATATTGGAATTGCAGACTGCAGATTAAAGTGCGAGAGGGAACACGAGTTGTTTCATACAGTGCATCAGTCGTGTTTTTTTTTTCATCACCCTCATCTGGCTTAATCGCTGCAGTTTCATAGACTTTTTATTTACAGCTAGAGTACAGCACAGCAAATTTTTCTTTCAGAAACACATTAGGATAGTGAACATATGTCAGCAGATTTATTAATTCCTCCAGCAAGAATACTTTAAACAAAGCACATCTAATGTAGATCACGTAGGTGCAGTAAAGTTAAGGATTACTTCTCACTCCATAACAAAATTCCACTTTTGCAACCTTAATTTTGCTTACACTTGACTGAGGTGCACCACATTTTTGAATGAGGACCATCAAATCACAGCCTTTCAGTGTACCACATTGGCTTAATCCTGGGTAAATTTGTCAATAGCTAGAGATGGCGGTAGGTTGAGTTCCAAATAACATTGGAATCACAACAGGAAGAACTTAAAAATGCGTAACAAAACTTAAACACATTTTGCAAGCACAGCAGTTTCTGTGTCAGTTGATGCATTTTCTTGGTTTAGTGAATTTTGCCTATCTATACTTCATTTAAGAAACAAACAAACAAGTGGCCAGTCTACTGATGTCAGTGCTGTAAAATGCCATACGTTTTCATGAATGTTGAAAAATACTAATCCACATTTTTACACTACCACAAAAGATTAAAAGTGACGTTATAGTTGTTATAGTTGGGTATGGTAATATCTTACTTGATATATATGTGAAAAAATCTTTAGGAGTCCCTGAAAATATAAAAGGTTAATATAGTGTTATAGTTAGATGAAAATCATTTGTGAATGTCAGTAACTATATCTCGCGCCATGAAGTAACTATAACTCGACCCCTCGCCATGCACTGCTTTTACCCTCACATATTACATCACTAATGACATGTTCAGTGACCTCAATGATAACATCACAGCTGACATCTGAAATTCTCTCTCTCTCTCTCTCTCTCTCTCTCTCTCTCTCTCTCTCTCTCTCTCTCTCTCTCTCTCTCTCTCTCTCTCAAATTAACTGTACCCGCAGGCAAGTTTTTTTTACATTTTGCTAATAACTTTGGCACCGTTGGACGAATGTTAACAAAATATTTGAAACTTGTGTACAACTTATATCAGCTACGGTGTGGAAAGTTTTGGGGTGATTCGTCAAGCAGACGCCGAGAAAAACGGGGGGTCTGAAAAGGCCTTTTTCCCATGTAATGTCTATAGGGATTTTGTAGTTTTAAAGCCCGAACCGCTAAACAGAATTACACCACATTTTGCAGCACAGTAGATCTTGGTCTAGAGAAAGACCTTGTGGTAATTTGGTGTAAATCTGTTAAGTAGTTTAGGAGTTATTAAAGAAATAAATGTATAGATATCTAATGGCACAGATCCACTCGTGAGGGATACGCCGATCCAGGGGAAAAGCTAGGCCATAATTGGCTGGCTGTAACCTGACAGGAAAGTTGCGGCTGCCATTATGTTTGCTGCTTGGGTTGGGGAAGGGAAAAATAAAATGTAAAAATACATAAGGGGTCAAGATGCATTTATTCTGACCCCATAGGGCATGTGAAGGAGTCCCTGAAATTGCAAGAAATTGCCCAAACATTTTTTGGAAGGACTATGCGAGGATCCATGAATTCCCGCGGTGCTCAGCGCGACCCCTAGTGTATGTTCGCGAAGGATCCGTGGATCCAAAGCACAATACAAAAAGATATACCCAATTAGAAACCAAACTCCCACTGGGCACGTGGGGTTGGGTGCATGCAGGAGGTGGGTTGGCTGCAGGCTCTGCGGACAGCCCTTAGGCCATGCACGGAGGTGGTTATATTGTGCGGTAATTATACATTACTTTACGTTAAAAAAAATAGAAATTCACACAAAAACAAAGATTATAGGGAGGATATAGTTAGATTAGCATTTTGCCTCACTTACAGTTCCACTTACCTGAAGAAACTATAGCTTATGCCATTAAGTAACGTTAGGTGGCGAGTTATAGTTTCTTAACATAAAAATAATTCTAAGTATAACTATAACTGCTGAATATCTTTGGTTTTGTGTAGGTAAAAAGTAAACCTAACTATAGCGTCCCTGTAACCTTTGTTTTTTCTCAGTGAATATACATATATACACGCATAGTTTCGCACAGTGTCATATGATAACCAACGTAAAGCATGTGGAGGGACCATTACTCACAAAAGGCGAAGCTTTGATTTGAGTCATGATTTCCCCTTCTCACTTAACAATGGTAATACATAACATACTATACTCTGGCCATCTGCATATGTAGTTTACACCATGCCATGTATTCATATCCATTTGTTTTAGTAAATGATATCTAACCAAAGCCAGTATTCAAGGGATTACATTTGTGTATCAAGGTAAAATCACATTAAAAAGATCTTGTGACTATTGAGGCGTTCTTTCCCTGTATAAAGTAATTGTTCTATGCAATCTGTGAGGCAGTAAAAAAAGCTTTTCTAATGTCTGTTCAGGACTGTGGCAATAAATTCGATCTTTGCACACTAGTAATAAATGTACAAATGCTTATTTATTAGCGCAGTTGCTCTAAGTAACGTGTTATTTAGCAAATTTATAAATTTATTTTCACTGCTATGGTGTGTGTGTGTATGTGTGTGTGTATATATATATATATATATCGCCACACTCCGGCTCGGTTTTCTGACACTCTCGGTGCTCTGTTGTGGTGCGGGGCATGGAGACTTCAGGGCCCAGCGTTTTATTTCTGTATGAAACAAATCCACTCCCACTCACGAGCATAAATCTTCTCCAATTCCTTTTATTTCATTGGCAGCAACATTTGTAGACAAACAAAGCAGCCCTATGCGTTTCGGTCTATTCAAGACCTTGATCAGGGGTTTAGCACTGCACGGGAATTCTGTTCAAATTATATGCTAAACAGGATTCATTACATCATATCATTTTTGGTCTCGCGCTATGCATTGTGATTGTAGTGCATGTGATTGAAAATACTCTGTTACGTGAATTACAAATATATACAAAGGTGTGTTTGAGTGCATTGCCAACATATAAACATAATAATAAATGTGAAAATTAAACCGTTATCATATCCAGGGTGAATCAGTTTGCGTGTAACACAACTTTATGTACATGTATGATAGCCCTTTAAAAGTGGTTTAGAAAACTGTTTTCAATCAATCTTTGGTTATGGCCTCAACCACTAGACTTCAGTAAATTGTTAACCAATATGTGTGTATCACTGTGTGCAAACCTTGGAGGATTGCTAAGGCTCTGTTATCCACCATACAATCTGAAATTATACAATATAATATTCCAATTAATATTAAAATTGATATTCAAATCCTAGCCTCCAGTGAGCTTATTTTATATTTGTGAGCATCAGCTGTTTGTCGCTCATTTTGCATTTTATATTGCGCACAAACGTTTAATTCTAAATATTGTGCATAAGTTATTTCCTACATGTAACAAACTGTTTTAATTTAACCCTGGAGCACCTATATATGTCTTCTTATGTTCTAGTGTAAATCACAAGTGAATTTTGTGAGTGTACGTTAAAAACAATATATCAGAGAGGCTAAAGTTCAGATTTTGTCTATATGGATATACATGTATATATCTCTGCACATATGTGTATACGGGGGTAATGTCTCTCATTATAGATGCATATGCATCTCTTCATCCTGATTAAGTCTGTTTGGATATACTGATTGGAAGGCCAAAATGTGGCGTGATTCTTTCTGTCTTAAAATTCGTTCTCTTTTACCACCTCTAACATCTCTACTGCGTAAAATTTCAATTGTTTCCAATCTCCACTGTGGCTTGTTTCCATGTGACTGGCAACCTCATTGCTTTGATCCGTATTAATCGTTGCCCTTACGTGTTCTAGTATGCGCTTCTTGAGTTCACAAATCGTGCTCCCCACGTATTTTAATGAGCAGAGGCACTCAATTATGTAGATGACATACTGGCTTTTACAGTTGATTAACTGATTGGTTTTCCACATTTTTCTGTTTGCCATGCAAATTTCTTTGGTGTTTTGCGCAATTTTACACATTTTACAGTTTGAACATTTGTAGAACCCTTTTGCTTTCAGCCACGTGTCCTTTAAGTTTTTTGCTCTTCCAAAGGCAATGCTTGGATGGTTCCCTACAATTGTCGACATTGTTGGATCTAGATAAAAAATATGTTCCAATGTTTTCATATGATTTTGGAGATTTGTTTCCATACAGTGGAGAATGTTGTCATTAGACAAATGTCATCATTTTGTATCAGAAATTCGCTCTTTATTTTGTTCTTTTATTATTTCCGATCTTGTTTTGTTGGATGTCCTTTATAGGCAGGAGGCTATCACTTTTTTGTTGTACTTTCTTATTTTGAAGCGTCTGGTTGTTTGTTGGCTGTGTTTCTGCCATTCCTCCTCTTGGGAACATATCCAGCGTATCCTCAAAGATTCATTATATGGGATGTTCTTGATTAGTGTGGCTTGATAGAAACTCTCCGCATGGAGTGTTGCGTTGCTTGCGGTTGATTTACGAAGTAATGTGGTGTGTACTTGCTTTTCAAGGATATAGATCTCTGTGTTCAGAAAAACCACCCTATTTTTACTGATTGTTTATGTGAAATGTAGGTTGGTGTTCGTATTGTTCAGAATTTGGAGCCATCCCATATTATAAAGAGATTGTTTATGTATCTCAACCACATTATGGTTTTATTCACAAACCTATCATTTTCGGGATGCCATGCAAGTCTTTGCTCACATCCACCCCATTCCTAGACACACCTAACTGGGACTCAAAGAAAAACCGATCGCTGTTCCATTTTGTTTGCTGATAAATTTTCTCCCCAAATATGAATATGTTTTGTGTCAAACATAGTCTAATAATTTCCATTACCATTTTGTTGTAGTTGGCAAAGTGGATGTTGCGTTCTTTCAGAAAGTACTCTCATGCAATCAATGCAATCTTATTTTTAATGGTCGTGTATAACAAGATCACATCCATTGTGATTAATTTGTATGTTGGTAACCATGAAATTTCTTGTACAAATCGTAGTAAGTCACTTGTGTCTCATAAATTATATGATGTTAGACTTTTGACATATGGTAACTAGTAACCATCCGCAAAGTTTGCAATAGGTTAAAGTAGAGACCTCTTTGCACAGATAATGGGTCTCCCTGGTGGTCTAGTTGGAAGCTTATGGATCTTGGGGAGGAAATATATTGAAGCTATTGTTGGATACTCTGTTGTCCAGTATTTTTGTTCATCATGATCAAGTAATTTTTCATGCAACCAAACCTGTAATTTTCTCTCTAGACTCTGTTTATATTTTGGTGTTGGGTTTTCCTTTAAATGTTGATACTATTGTGTATTTTGTAGTTGAGATTGTGCCTCTTGCATGTAGAAATCCCTATCCATAACAATAATGTTTCCTCCCTTTTGGCCATTTTTATTTCAATATCTTCCTCTTTTTAGGGCTCGGGCTTACGTCACACACTGCGAAGCAGTGTGGACGGAGCCAAGAGTCCTATAATCAGGGTCTTCGAAAAGCTACCCAAACATTCCTGAATGCTCGTGATTTTTCGTGTTCTTTTTTTGCCATCTGCATGGCAATTGGGCCTCGCATGCCTGTCTTTTTAGAAGACAGCATGCAATAGGCCATAGGCTGTAGAGTTGCTCCACTTCCTGCATATTCCGTGCGGACACGAGCAGCAGAAGGGCATATATCATCAATTACCAGCTGTCAGGGGCTGCGGTAATTGAAGCCAGATGCTGGGCGCGCATTCAGCACTCTCCAGTTACTTTATTTTCAGCTGTGTGTGCTCGCATGCTGGCTCCCTGCCAAAGCTTGTGTGTCTAGTTCATGTTGACTCAGATCGGCACTGCTTCAGGCAAGTCAAATTCCGTTAAATGTCAGAGTTCTCAACACATCAGAACGATGACTTATTCCCACCTTACAGTTAGTATTTATTCCGCTTGTTCGTACATTGTAGATGTCCGTCTATTTACAACCACAAGCATTATTTTTATGTTGGCGCAGAATGATACTGCTCCAGGTAAGTCACATTCCGTTAATACTCAATATTAAGAACTGCATACGTGATCACAGTAAATGCCGTTAACGCTCTTAAACACTTTTTTAGCTGGTGTTTTCAGCTATCACAGTTGTTTAATAGTAACAACTACCACTCCCACAAGGCACAGTAGTTTTTAGTCACGTGACTAATAGGAACTCTATTAAACTTTGAATGGTATCATTACGCGGTAAATACAACGGGCGAGTATAGCGGTTTTTGGCAAGACGCGATCACAGCTTTAATACAGATTCGCTGAGGTACGTTCATGAGGCATTTATAAGGTATTGGCAAAATTAATGGTCCAGGCTTACGAATTATTCACGGCAATTCATGAATATATGTTGTCGTTTTTTTAAAGGCACAATTATTTTTTTCAAGGCACGATTACTCACAAGCGTGTGAAGGATCGTTTATTTTCCAGACCATTGGATTATTTTTTTTTCGCTATCACATGGTATGTCAATTAAGACACGTTTTTTTTTAAGACACACACTGTGGATGTAAGTTTGGAAATGACAGGAGATCCATATTTCTTACAGATGATTATGAAATCGGATGATTCGGCAATTGCACAGAAAAAACTGCCCTGGAATTCCTTTGGTCAATACCTGGTCCTGCTTTAATCAGGTCAGCTACATTCTATACTTATTTGAGGGTGTTATCGGAGAGAGTAAGCAGCACAGCACTTTTCAACTCAGGTGGCAATAGTACATTTGTTGATGTATGTACAACCATGCAACATTTGTATCAGTGCTCCCTTCACACCTCGCCATAGCCTTGTGCCCCAAAACGCTTGTATTGATCATCACGGGTTCAAACTGTGTGATCCTGGACACATCGCCCACCCCTCCTTTGTCCCCGATCTCTGGCAAAGGTGGGAGCGCTTAGAAGCAAGCGTATACCAGTGTTAAGCAGCATATATGGAACTGGGTCGGTACATTGACAGCTGCGGCTAGCGCCCCCCTCCAACACCCCCACAGCTCCCCCATCCCAGATGTAAGTCTCCCGCGCCTAGTATTGGCTACTTTACATGTCTCTGCCTGGGAGTTCATTCCGTAGGGACCCGGGCTCACTTAGCTGACGGCTCTGGGCAGGGAAGGATGTGCGCTGCCACGGTGCCACCCACTCACCCCCCCACCCTGTCTTTGCATTCCTAATTGCATTCAGTGCTCTTGTAAGGACGTTTCATACTCCCACAATTTAAATCATCCCTCAAGGTAGAGCTTTGTGAGTTTATCAGGAGCCCGGGAAAGGGTACCAGCATGCTACAATTGAAGTCGGACAACTCGGTGGGTCGAGTGCCTGCTATAGAGATCTGAGTAACCTGCAGGGGTAATATTCGAATATAGACAGGGCCAACTTAGATTTTCCTCCTTTGGAAGTTGATGATATAAGAGTCGTTAGGTTTTACAATGGAAAAAAACCTTTGTTAGCAGGACTGCAACAATGGCTAGTTGTGCAGCAGCAGGGGCTCTATGAAAGCAATGAACGCACACTTTGTTGCTGTTACAACCACAGGAAGAATGCGGGGGATCACGCAGAGTGAACGCCGACGTGGCAATGTTTAACTGTGTATTTTGCAGCACATTTCACTGTTGTAACCCATGTGTGCAGCACCAGTACTATGAGCCTCTGGTGTTCAGTGCCACAAAGGCTGCAGCACAGTAACTTTCTACAGTACAGAAATCCAAGCTTGTGAGCACGATGCTGCGTTCCAGTCCTAGATATTCTTACCAGCCTGCCAGTCCTCTTCAGACTGCAGCTCCTTTCCTCCCCCACTGGAGATCTAATGTAAGTATCACGCCTGCCGCTGTCCATGGCAGAGTGCAGTAGAGTGCGGCGTGCAGTAGAGTGCGGCGTGCAGTAGAGTGCGGCGTGCAGTAGAGTGCGGCGTGCAGTAGAGTGCGGCGTGCAGTAGAGTGCGGCGTGCAGTATAGTGCAGCAGAGTGCAGTGTGCAGAAGAGTGCAGTGTGCAGTAGAGTGCAGAGTGAGAGTGAGTGCAGAGTGCGTGCAAAATGGGTGCAGAGTGACTGAGTGCAGAGTGAGTGCAGAGTGCATAGCGAGGGCAGAGTGAGTGCAGTTGCAGAGTGAGTGCAGGGTGAGTGCAGGTGCACAGTCATACAGTTGAAATATTTCATATAGATACATTTAATAATGTCTAATCTTACCTACAACTGTGTCAATGAAAACGTTTTCCTTTTCGAATATCAATAAACAACTTTTACTTGCAAAACGTGTTTTTTTCGCAGACTGTAAATCAAAGTTACAAACACATATTTTACGTATAGTGTGTGAGTGTGCAGAGTAAGCAGTATGTGGGATTAGTGTACAGTGAGTGAGTGCAGAGTGAGTAAGTGTAGAGTGAGTGCAGAGTACAGAGTGAGGTCAGAGTGAGGTCAGAGTGATTGCAGATGCAGAGTCAGTGCACAGTGAGTGCAGGTGCAGAGTGAGTGCAGAATAAGTGTGAGTGCATAGTGCAGGTGCAGAGTGAGTGCAGGTGCAGAGTGAGTGCAGGTGCAGAGTGAGTGCAGGTGCAGAGTGAGTGCAAGTGCAGAATGACTGCAGAGTGAGTGTGACTGCAGAGTGACTGCAGTGAGTTGTGACTGCATAGTGACTGCAGAGTGAGTTGTGATTGGAGAGCGAGTGTAGAGTGAGTGCAGGTGCAAAGTGAGTGCAGGTACAGAGTGAGTGCAGGTACAGAGTGAGTGCGAGTGCAGAATGACTGCAAAGTGAGTGTGACTGCAAAGTGAGTGTGACTGCAGCGTGAGTGTGACTGCAGAGTGAGTGTGACTGCAGAGTGACTGCCGAGTGACTGCAGAGTGAGTGTGACTGCAGAGTAACAGTGACTGCAGAGTGACAGTGACTGCAGTCTGTGAGTGTGCAAGGTAAACAGTGTGTGAGAATGTGAGTATGCAGGGTGAACAGTGTGTAAGTGTGCAGAGTGCAAAGTGTGTGAGTGTCCAGGATGAACAGTGTGTGACTATGCAGGTTGAACAGTGTGGATGTGCAGAGTGAGCAGTGTATGTGTGTAGGGACACTGTGTGAGTGTGCAGGAGACCAACACTAAAACTAAGTTCACCACACACATACATAGGACCACACACATAAAAACCACATACACCACACACACATACCACACACACACACCACACATACGCCAGTCTCTCACCACCACACACTCACCACCACACACTCACCACCACACACTCACCCCCACAGACTCACCCCCACAGACTCACCACTACACACACAACCACACACCACCAGCCGTCAGTGCACGCTTTCACCAAGCACAAACACCACCAGCCATCAATGTACGCTTTCACCAAGCACAAACCACACCATGCGTCAGTGCAGACTTCCACCACGCACACAACACCAAATGTCAGTGCATGCTTTCACCAAACACCCACCCACACACACACACCACCGGCTGTCAGTGCAGACTTTCACCAGTCACACATAACACCAGCTGTCAGTGCACTCTTTCACTAGGCGCACTTGCCACCAGCTGTCAGTGCACCCTTTCACCAAGCACACACATTACCAACTATCTCTGTACACTTAACAGGCACACACACTACCAGCCATCAGTGCACGCTTCCACCAGGCACACACACCTCCACCCGGCACTGCATGCTTCCACCAAGCACACATACCACCAGCCATCAGTGCACAATTTCTACAGGCACACACACCACCACCCATCAGTGCACACATCAATTGTTAACGCATCTACAATTCACTATTGTAGCAATCGCACTATGCTGCACTTACTTTTAAACATATTCATCTAAAGCGCAGCATGCACCATTGCTACTAGTCCAATCCAACACACATATTTCCACTACACACCACATGCATACACTCCATAACACATGGCTACAAGACATTGCCATTTACAATGCCATTACCTCCAACTCAAATAAATCCGAGACCTATTGCATTTGTAATGCTTGTTTTCAAAGGAATTGGAGCATTGCATTCCTTGAATATCATGTTGTTTCTGTATTTTTGTTATTTCAGTTGATATAGATCTTTGATAACTGCTACGTGAAAAGTGTCTATTTTATTTCCAGTTGGCAATTGTGGATACAATTCTGATTTTGCTTTTTTGCCACTGGTATCAGCACCGAATTGTGGGTAATATGTTTACAGTTCTTTGCCCTGTGAATTGGGATCCTGGTCTAGTTCCATCAGTGTTATGAAGTCACTAGAGTATTTTGCGGCTAGACTCATTGTTGGTCTTTCTGATTATTTTTTATAAACAGCCAGGTTTTGATAGTCTTTAAAGATCTTGGCAAGTTTTAGTTTTCGCACATATTTATACATATCTATGCTGGATTGTGCCAGGTCCATTGTATTGGTGGGACAGAAATCTAAACCACGTTTGAGGATTTGAATTTCCAGATCAGTAAGAGGTTTCTTCGACAGGTCAATTACTTCCAGTTCTTGGGACCCATTATCTAGGTCCTCCTCTGTTTCATACTTCTTGTTATTGTGCCTACTTTTCTGGGTTCTGGTGCTACGTTTTCCTCTTCTTGTCGGTTTGTGTTTGGGCGAGCTCTTCCCCTTCCTCTATTTGTGCCCGACTGTACCCCCATACTTTTCTCCCAATTTCGTTGTTGTAGGGCCAGTCGCATTTCTCCTATAAAAATGTACACTTAGTTTGTCCCTTTGCTTGTTCGAGTTCACTTTCACTTGCGTCCGTTGACGTCAATGATGATACGCTATCTGATACATTAGTGACTGAATCAAGTTTCTATTGTTTTAATATATCGAATTGTCTTGCATATGTGAATATGCGTCCCTCCATGTAGTCCTCTTTGTTCTTTGAAATCGTTTGTTTTCTCTTCTGTACTGTTTGCTCATGTCTTTCAATATCATGTTCTAATTCTTCTTTGAATTTGGTTAAATCTGGGATGGATATATATATATATATATATATATATATATATATATATATATATATATATATATATATATATATATATATATATATATATATACAGTCAATAAATGTCAACAGAAGGATACGCTCAGACACCCATGCATGTATAATGTTTGAGTTAATTATCAAAAAAGCTCTTCCGAAGCGTTTTGGCCACACCTTTTTTCAACTGGAGCGTGGAAAAAAATAAATATATATATCAAACCTTCAGTTCAGTTACCGCAGTAGGCTCGTGTAAATGATGCCTCAATTGCCTGCTGCAATCTCGTCATCACGATGCTGCTCGTGGGTAAGAGGTGTGGCTATGCACTGAGGGGGATGTCCAGCCCCACAGGCGAGTGATTGGCTAAAGGACTTGATTATTGCCAAGAAGGACGTAAGGTGTTTTGGGCTCTAATGCCGGCACCAGTTCAACCCCACGACAAATGATTCCCCCCCATCCGGACTTCTGAAACCCTGATATTTTGCAACCAATATGATGACATCGTACATCTGTCATAGAATTTATATTTCTCCCTTCGTGGCTGAGCCTTGCTGTAGTTTTCATCCTTACTTTTTTTCTTTCTGGCTTATCGCCTGTGGTGAAGTTTGCTGATGTTAGAACTAATAAAAATCTAAATAAAAAAAAATTCTCAGAACCTATTGAATTTGAATTGTGGTTGAGTATGGATGACCATGAATCATGCATATTTAGCCTGCCAACTCCAAATCCAAAATCCGATTAAAAGCATTTTGACTTTGTTTGTGCAGTACAGTGGTCCTCTTTCCTGAAAGTAGGGTGTGCCTGCCGTGCTCCCACATGGGAACAGATATTGTTTTTCAATGAAAGGAACCTGGGCCCTCGGTGTGGCGTGAACTGCATATTTAGCCTTTCTCAATCAGTCTAATGTTTAGCTGAGGTTCGAGTATGGAACTGCTTAAATATGGTAACGTGTAATACTCTGCTTTCTTTTGGTGGGGATGGGTGCTGATGGATTGATTTTTACCGAACAAAAAAATTGCTGTGCATTACAGCAGACACTAAGTTCCAGCCTTTGAATGGTATTGATCTGACTATCAGTCTTTTTCACATCTGTGACAGCAAATGTCCTAGAGGGAATACGATGGTGCGTTTTTTTGTTTGTTTACATTTAGATATTTATTGTTTTTGGTTACACACCCCTCTAAAAAATAAAGAGTGTTATAGCGCCCCCTAGTGCAGTTGTCAGATCAGGATAACAACTTCCTTATTGTTTATCCCATCAATTAGGGATATCGTAAACATGGCACACGGCGGTGCTCTTGGCTCCACTTTAGATCGCCCCTCAGAACTATGGTTGCCGTTGATGTCTCGAAAGTGCATCCACCATGTTACTGGCTACAGTTCACCCGAAGAATGAGGGGTGCTGTTATGTGCTAAGAAACCAGCAATGGTGCAGACATTTAGCAAACGTTCTGCTATTTCTGAGAGTAGACGGCGATCCCACTAATAATGTGTGTGGTATATGAACAAGAGGACCTAGAAAGAAATAACTGCCTTTCCTCTAGTCCAGCTTACAGTCTTGACTTAATTTTACCTGCAAATCAAGCCTTTAGTCCCTCTCCTTCCCCAAGGAAGGATCACTATTTACCCTTTACCCCCTTTTCAAATTATAACCTGTACATATTACAACCCCAATATCAGACTTTGCTTATGTACAAGGAGGGCTCTCGACATAATTCTTGGTGGGGTTCAAATATGAAAAAGGGTATCTCAGTGCCCATCTCGGATTCAATGAAACTGAGTAATGTGTGCCTGGGTAAGGTCGAATGGGATAGCAGTCTCATGCTATAAAGGACTTGTCTGCACCGATCCTTCCAGTTAATAAACTTCTGCCATCTTGTAGTCTAATTGATATGCTGGATTTTTCTTCTCTAAACCAATGTCGAACACAGGTCCAAAGTATATGGAATTGTAAGCTTTTGTGCTTTGGCAGCTCACATTAGGGCAGGAAGCTTGCCATCAGAAGGGCCTCAAATAAAAGACGATGTTTCCGTTTGGCCTCTTAAGTTTCTCTCTTTGTATACATATTAAATATATTTCAGTTCTGGTAAAGTCATGACAATAGATGTTGTCTGTAATGTGGGTTTACAATTTTCGCCTTTTCGAGAGAGATTTGGTTATTTGTTTAGATCTGTTCACTGATTTTCAAAGGACTTCTGTCCGCATAGCCTTCAATAAACCTACCTAACCAATTACCAGCAGGCTAGTATTGACTTATTTCAATGGCCTTTATCTATTTGCATTCAGCAGTTTAAAGTTGTTTCAAGTGTCTTCTTCTGCCAACTAATTTACAACACAAATTTAAGCAATAGCTTGTTTTTCTGTTCAACAGTCATTATACTGTGTTTTACAAGACAGTTGTCCTCATTATTTGGTTCTAAAATTCTACTTTTGTTGATTTCATTCTTTCATGTTAAGCTGTGGGTTATATTGCCATTGGTCCACACAGACCCCGACACTGCTCTAATGCTTGACCAAATGTTGGAGGCGAAAGGGTAAAATGGCCTTACATATTACTCATCGCATACTGAAGAATTCTTACTAAGCTTTCGTATTTTATCATGAGGTAGTTGGCGATGCCTCTCTTCCTAACAATTTGTGCTGTTATTACATTGGGAATATGCCTCTTATGGTTAGCCCTGCTTTATCCAGATTCATTTGCCATTGTTTTTTTTCAAAATTGCTGCTCTCTAAATAATTGGAAAACACAATTTCTTCTTTTCTGATGCAGTGTTTGGCTACTTGGGTAAAATCCATTCTCTTCTGGTCCACCGTCTTTGATGGAATCTTTCAGAATCTTGGAGAGAGAAACAGATACACATTTTTTTGTTTTGTTTTTTAATGCATTTTACAAATAATGAGTACCATCTGGAGAATATTCAGTAAAAAAAGGGTAACGTTTCAAACACAGAATGGTCAATCTTTGTTTTTAAAGGTGCATTGTTCTTTCTACCTTTCAGGAAAGAGCCTAATTTATAGAATCAGATGCCTCTGCCTTTCCCCATTGTCTCTCCATCTTATTATTCAGCAGACATGAGAAGCCCTGACCGTATGAGGTGTTTGTGCAGTACTGGCCTTCACTGCCTTGCACTCTCTATATAGAGTTGCTCAGTAGCACCCCAGACTAGATTAGTTTCACATTGTGTGCTGTACAAATAATCTTTGTACTGCACGCTGGTATTAAACGCACAAGTGACCTGCACAGTCTGAATGCATGTTTACATATGATATAGCAAAAAACTGCTTCCTTTGCTCCTTAACTTGGTTTTCTCTCTTTTAATGCTCTGATACTCCTAAGATTTAGTACTAATCAAAAGCCAAAGCTGCAGGTATAAAGATAATGTCACTGGAAAGCTCATCCTACTTCAAGATTAGAAGGGCCATTATTCCTCGTGATCTTCACTGGCTGGTCCATTGATGTCATAGACTCCCGACTGCCATCTTCCATACTCTAGAATAGAGTAACAGGTTTAGAACTCATCTCTACCAGAAATGGAGACAGTAGTGCTCGTTGGCTAGCACAAGGATTTTAGAGGCCTATGCAACAGTTAAACTAGTTAGCTTGATCCTTTTTTAATTTAACCCAGTCGACTATTATTCTACCTTTTTATCATAATCACCCTTAGAATTAGAAAGTGAGGCGTATCTACAAATAGGGAAAGCGTGGCTTTGCCCATAGTATCAAAGTATTTGTTACTGCTACCAAAACCAATGTTTGATTTTTTCACTGGGACATTGTAAATCCCTGCTGCCCTGGAGGAATTCAAGATTGCCCCTAAAGGACTTACCCTGCCACACAGAACAATTATTATTATAGAGTTTTATAAGGCGCCCAGCTACCCAGTGGTTTCCTGGTGTTATGGTATCAGAAAGGGGCAAGTAGCACAAATAGGATTAAAATAAACAAGTTGTAAAGTTTATTCAGAAGAGGGTCAGAGAGGTGCAGTTTCTCAGGTGTATGGGTAAGGCATTCCAGAGCTTTGGGCCCAGATATGAGAAGGAACAACCTCCCATACTGGCTAGTTTGACTCTGGGAACTGGGCACAGGAACTGCCTACTTGAACACAGAAAGCCAATAGGCTGGTAGGGGATGACTAATTCCTAAATGTGTATTGGCCCAGCTCCTGACCTAGCCTTCTGCATGTAGCATAATGCCGTGAACTGTATCCTATTTTCAACCATGAGCCAATGAAGCTCATGGAGGAGGCCTGGCACAGAGGCATGTCTCATGAGTCCATATAGTAGCCTCTCATCAGAATTCTGTGCTACTTGTAGACGTCTGATGGCAGCCTTTTCTGCCCTTAGCTAGATGATATTCCTGTAGCCTAATCTTGAAAGGAACAGGGCTTGGATGACTGTCCTTTTGGCTGAGAAAGGGAGAATCCAAATAATCTTTGTCAGCTGTTTCAGGACTGCAAAACAGGTAGAAACTACCTTGACGACCTGATGTTTCATAGGCAAATTCTTGTCCAGCCAACAACCTACGTTCTTCACTTTCGGGGCCTGTTCTGAAGACCACCCAAGGTCTTAGGTAAGTGCTGTGGGTCCCAAAGTAGGGGGTTCTTACCTAGCACCGTTACCTCTGTCTTCTCGTCATTATGTTTTAGCGAGTTGAAATTCATCCAGGTGTGACACCTGACCCAAGCAGGTGTTCAAGACCTCTGAGTTGTGTCCCTGAGCAGATGACAAAGAAAAGATAAAGTGGGTGTTGTCTCCCTAGGAGTACAGGGTACGGACGCAGCTCTCCACCAAGTCAGCAAGAGGTCAGACATGGATATTCAAGAGCATTGGGCTCAAGGCTGATCCCTGAGAGACAACTGAAGTAAGGGCATATGATTTTTCAGTGGAGCAGGTAGAGAAGACGTGGAAAGTGCAACCTTTCAGAAATTAGGACAACCAGGATAAGGTAGTTTCTTGGACACCCAGGTTCGTCAATCTTTCCAGAAGAGTGGTATGCGACACTGTGTTGAAAGCCATGCTGAGCTCAGGTAAGATCAGCGGGTCTGTCACACCCTCATCCAGGAGCCATTGCAGATGCACTGTGACTCCGAGGAGCACGGATTTGGTTATATGTCCTGCTCTGCAGCCCGACGGGTGCAAACATTCTGGGAGTCCACAAAGATTGTCAATTGCGTATTCACGTTTCTCCAGAATTTTGGAAAGAAGGGGTAACATTGAAATTGGTCCAAAGTTTGACCAGTTGGAGGGGCCCAAACTTGGCTTTTTCATGAGGGGGAGAACCATGACATGCATCCAAGCTTAGGGAATGCATCCCTCTTGTAAGGAAGAGCTAAGCCTTCCCACTAGAAATGGTATGAGGCCAGGGCCCAGTGTACTAAGCTTGGCTGTCTGTCACCTTCTTAACGAAGACGTGTGCCAGCTCCTTGCACTGTGACTGCGACAACAATGGAGCCGGAGAGACTTCGCTATGTTCACGATGCGGACATCCAGCAATGCATCAGAGGACGTGTTTAGCATCTGTTGTGCACTTTAGTTGAATATTGATTGTGCAATAAGAGGGTGCATGTAGGTTAAAGGTGCACTGCACGAAACCACACATTCTTGAAATATATTTTATTGTTCTTGTAGTCATATTCCTGCAACCTAGGAACGCTGTAAGGGTTATTACTACCCAATTCAACTTTCATAATTTTGTTACAAGTAGGATGGAAGAAATAATGAGCGGGTCAATCAGAATTCCAGTTCAATCTATTCAAATCTACAACACAGACCTCACTGTTCACAGGGCATAGTGGACACTGGCCTTTCCTAGCCCATTCTATATCACAAATGACAGTCTTTCCTGTTACTTGTTATCTGGACACAAGCACCTTTAAGATTTATTCTTGAAAATGCTAACATCTTTTGACCACTGACATGCAGATGGCTGCTATTTCACGATTTTAAATCCTCTCTTTTATTAAGAAATCTAGTTGCAGCAGAGTAGTAATTATTACCTGTAGCAGATGAGCAACTCAGCAAGTTAACAATACCAGGTGACAGATTCTGCGCCTTACATGAGAATTTTTTTAGTCCTGAATACTTTAAATTAAATATTCAAATCAATTGCTACAAAGTATATAACATTAATAAGCGTTGACGCAAATCTTATTGGCATTATGGCTCTGTAGACATTTTAGGATGACAATATTAATGTAATGAGATATTGTGGGAATTCCTGCTGTTATCCAATTTTGCCTGAAAATGTTAAAGTTGGCAATTTTATTTACGTTTGCTTCATACTTTCCTGCCAGTTTTGGTTCCTTGGCACCTCAGCTCAAATGTGGTGTCGCTTCACCCGTTGTCTCTTCCTCTTCTTTTCTTTCCTTGGATGGCTGGCATCCCACTATTCAAGCCTGTGATCTTCCTCCAGCTGCTGCTGCTTGAAGGAAACTACTTGCACTCTATGCTTTGTTGGACTCCTGCTGGGGCTTCTTTCCCTTACTTTGCGGACTCTTAGGGTGCCTTTCTTCCTCCTCTTCCGTGGGGTGCTCTTGATCCACGACGGAGTCTCGCGGACTACTCATATGATGTTCTTTGCATTGCAGAATGCTCAGTTGGACGAGAATGAACAGGAGGTCTTCTGTCAGAGGGATGAACCAGAGCTCATAAATGATACCCATGTACGTAGGTATACACTCTGCATGCCTCCACTGTTTAGCTTGTAATGTAATTAACTATATTTCTTTCAAATGGAAGCTGTTCTAATGATCGCAGGCATTGATTAGGTCTGAATAAATTTGTGGATCACAATTCTCTAGACTGTTCTATAGTGTCCCTATTCTGCTCGTAGTTCTAGTCACACCTCGTTGATAGCTTCGTCAGCCTTTTCCCAATGTGAGCGTCTGGTTATTCTTCGCTGGCTCTCATGTCTATGCCATGCCAGCATTTTAGAAACCGGTTTAGAAACTTTGACAATTGTTCATTAGGACTCGAGGGCAGGTAGGCATACCCTATTTCACCCAGAAACATGGAAAAGATTCACCTTTTAAAGCATTCATTTTCCTTACTGCACCTGCACAGTGGTCATCGTCTCTGTGTATGTGTCTGATTTTTCATAGATGAGAACTTGTTTCAATCCGTGATACTGACTTTCTAGTCCCACCATCCTTTCTTTTACTACATTTTGTAATCCTCAGCAAAACACGTTAACATGTAGTACTTAAATTTCCTTACCTGTAAAAATATGAGCACTAGAAACGGGCTGAATATCAGTAATTTACATAAAAAGACCATGTAACCTTTATTTCGGGGCTTACAAGATGGCAATTTTATACGTTAAAAGGAAAGGTAGGGTTTGTTTTCTTTTACTGTGGTTGACGTGCTAAGGTCTTAAATACATAGTTTTTTTTCAGCAAGTGGCTTTTTTAGGTGAGGGTCACATGTCACTATAATCCTCTGGACTCGTTCCTCTCTGCATGGTCAGAGTCCAAAGGCTTGAATAGAGAAATACTTATGAAAGACAAGTGACTTCGGATCCTCCCTGTGTTTAATCGACAACAGTTTATCTAATTGTTATGCCACTTAACAATCTAACGTAGCTTCCTGCTGCTCATCATACCTTCATGCTGTATTTTTCCAATGTCAGTCACATGCTTTTTTATGAAAAAACAGAGACAATTTTTGTACAGTGCCTACATGCTATTATGTGGTCATTTTGCCTCACTAACTCAGTGAGTGTCTGTAGCAGATAACTGGGTATTGTATATTGCACAGTGAGTTATTCCATCTGCGAAGTATGAGGTCTCAAATTGTAGTGGGACTGGTTTGGGGCTTAAGGGAATGTTTGGCATGTCACATCATTTAGAATGCTGTTGTTAAGAATGCTATTATGTATTTGGCGTGTGCGTCTCCGAGGATTCGATCAGCTGTTGGTGATTGTGATCCGAGGGAACACACTGCTCCTCACCGTGGCTTAAGAAACCTTTGTATTGAATAAAGAGGAAGACGCACTTCAATCTACCTGTAACTTTGTGGAGTTTCTTCTTTTAACACAAATCCACTGCAATTGATGGGTAAGATAACTAGGTCTTTGAAAACTGCAGGCTAGTCTTGAAATGATTTAGTTGGATAAATAAATAAATAACTCATTCAACAAGGTATTTTTCAACAACTTCCAGAATACTAGTAGGTTAGACAGTTCCCCATTATCTTGGTTCAGGTCGTTTGAAAAGTTCCATCCTAGCATCCTTCTTGTTTTTTCTCTGTATCCGTTTCTCTTCAATTTGGCCTACCAAATCAACCTGGTGGTATTTGATATTAGGTTCCTGGCTGCTGGTGTTTTGAGAGATAGCTTTAGCAAGTATTCTTGACCCTTTAGCGGATTGTCTGCTTCACTCAGAGCAACTGCAGTCAGTTCAGGGATGACTTGACTTGATAAAATGCCTTTCTGGTAGGGCCAAGTTTTGTAGCTTTGTTCTGGGTGTATAGTTTTCTTTATTTCCTGTTTGAGGATGCCTGAATACTTGACGTTGCAGCGGAAAGGTGGGGCAAAACCAGTGTTCTTGAGTTGCCTCCTGTGGCGCTGTTGCCTGAGATGATGGACCTTTCTCAGCATCACAAGTTGTAGTTTAATACCTGTGAAGATAAAGAGAAGTCTGCATCAAACCAGAGGATTGGGTATTTCAATTTTAGGGGTGGGTTAGGGTTCTGCCCAGAATTTGGGATCAGGCAAAGTAAATCATTATCCTTATCGTTCCACAGTCAAACAGAATTTCCATTTTTTTGTTCAAGACACTGTTTGATGTGGCTGCAATTTTGTCCATCAAAGTCTGTTATTTTCCTTATCAGATACATTTGAATTTCATTGGCATATATATTTGGATATAGTATTGTAAGTTCGAATTTAGCACAACCAGGAAAATCATATATTTGGGAAATTGAAAAACCATTTACTGAAGCCATCGAGGTTTACATTCTGGGCTGTTTGGGACAGTCAGAAAGAAACAAATTGATCCAATTTAAGTTCTCATCTGTGACCACTACATATTGTTTGAGCTAGTTGATTAGAGTCTCTTGGTCAACTGTGTCACAGAGTTTGAGGGAATGAACACTGATGAATAGAAACTAGGGAGTTTTGATTCTTCTTGCCTGTTGGTCCTGAGAAATTTTATGAGCATCATCCTAGCAGCGATGCATGGGCTGCAGGATGGAGGGCTATGACGGTGGGTAAGGTGACAGGCCCAGGTTAGTTCTGATGGCATAAATATTTTTACTTTGTTGGTTACTTTTTTGAGTTTTAGAAGCACAAAGTCTATTGTGACAAGTCTTGGAAGTGGTTCTTTATGCAATACGCCTAAAGGTGAGCGATTAGCTGTCAAAGATATTAAACTCACAATAGAGCATTTTTCTTCTGTTTTTTGTGTTGTCCAGTTAACACTTTGAGATGCTGGCAGCTTCCCGTGACCAGTACTGTTTCATAATCTTAGCTAATTGGCTTAAGGGGGAGAAATGTGAGAATTGCAATAAATTATTGTCAGACTTCATGGCCTGGGTTGGCCACTTTCAGGTGGCTATGGCTGCTCCCAAAATAGTTTAGAGTTTCATCTGAAGCAGCCCGTGGTATGCCTCCTGTGCTTGCGCAGGAACAATACCCACTTGATATGACATACCATGATATCTTTGGTTTGTTGCAGTTGTTCAAAACAGAACATTTTCACCCTTCTCCCGATTTGAATCTTTTCCGGTCATCGAGTTCAGAGTCTGATGGTGCTTCTTAATCGCAGAAAACAACCTGAACATGGATGAAACACTATACTACATTGTATTTATTAGCACCTACATCTCATGGAAAAACATCCATACTTCAGGCAAGGAGGTGAATGTGCTCTGAACTGAAAAATGTTTTGGTCGGTTCCTGGGAGCTGTTACCTTCTTTGCTCCAGGCTCTTTCTTTATTATCCAGTCCTTTGTATTCCAGGCGACATCCACTATAGTCTGAGATGCTCGCTTCTCGCTCCAGTCCTAACTTCTAGATATTGACAGCCTTGTACTCTACAGTTAAAGATCTGCATTCACAGCACTCAAAAGCAAGCTTCTGCCCTGTAGCTTCAGTCTGGCATTAGTGATCCTCAAGTTCCTTTTAATTAAACTGCTATCTTCAAACTGTGGGACGTACCTCACCTGGGGGTCCGTAGCACTATAAGAAGGGAGGCTCCATGGCCAGGGGGCTCACTAGTGCACAACAAAGGAACACTACCTTTCTGTTTTTTGTTGTTCTTTACTAATGTTGTGGATTGACAGCAAACACAACTGCCTCTAAAAAAAAATATATATTTTTAAAGACGCAAAAAGAGGTTGTCCCACATATTGACAATGATATTTTTACCACTGTCATTGTATGAGCTAAACTTGTTTTAGGCCTCTTTGTATGGGCAGTTGTGCTTTTTCTTGGGGAGAGTCTCCTGCTCTCTGGAGAGTGCTGCAGAGTTGAGTCCAGATGCAGGATTGAGCAGAGGTGGGACACAGATAAGGTATAGGAAGACAGCTGAAGATTAAGGTTCCATGACTTTATTTAGGTTAAAAGCGATAATCTTAATGGGGCAATCAGTTCTCTTCCATTGTGCTGTTAAATTAATCACATGCCAGACCATCTCTCACCTTAGCACTCCCAACTTGTCAGAGGCATTAGCTGATGGGTAGTTAATAGGGAGTGCGCTATAATATCGGAATCGTACCACACTGTCCGAAAGTGGGACAAGTCACCCCACTGCTGAAAAAAACAGGCCTGGACATAAATGACTTAAACAACTTCAGACCCGTCTCCAACCTTCCTCTTTTCAAAATCCTAGAAAGATGTGTACTCCAACAATTAACTCAGCACTTGGACAATACCAACCTCCTTGACTCATCAGTCGGGATTCAGGAAAGGGTGCAGCACGGAAACCGCAATCCTCAACATGATTGATGACATACACAAATCACTGGACTCAGACCAATGTTGTCTCCTCATTCTCCTAGACCTATCGGCAGCATTCGACACAGTTGATCACAAACCTCTCCTCAAAGCTCTTGAAGAAAGGGCCGCTCTAGACGAGGTGGTCCTCAACTGGTTCTCCTCATTCTTGCACAACCGCCCCAGAGAATCAAAATCCGAAGCTTTGAATCTGACCTTCACCCAGTTAAGAGGGGAGTGCCCCAAAGATCAGTGCTCTTCCCTCAACATTTACATGGAACCCCTCACCACCCTACTCAGAAAAGCTAACATCCCCTTCCACCTCTACGCTGATAATACCCAAATCTACTTGGAAATCTCCTCTGCTAAAGACATTCATAGACTCAATGAAACACTAAGGGAAGTACAACGTTGGCTGTCAAGCAATCACTTAAAACTGAACCCGGACAAAACTGAACTACTCCTCATCTCGAACAAAGAAGAGAACCCACAAATGGTCGAGTGGTTAAAAGATATTGATGCGCTCAATGGGAACCTCACCCTGGCTGACTCATTTAAATCATTAGGCATCACGCTAGACTCCAAACTAGACATGACCAAACACATTAAGCTCTCGGCTAAGAGCGCTTTCCTTGACCTGAAGCTAGCTACTAAACAAAATAAAAGCTTTCATTCCTTCAAAAGATCTCCAACAAGCCACCCAAGCATTGGTTCTGTCAAGACTGGACTATAGAAACGCAGTCTTCTCAGGAATAGCCAAAACTCATCTTGCTCCTCTGAAAACAATCCTCAATGCGGCTGCCGGAATGGTCACTGAAATGAAGAAATTTGATCACATCTCTCCTGCACTAAAAGAACTCAAGTGGCTACCATAGAAATGCGGGCTAATTTCAGAACATCCTGCCTCACCCACAAAGTCCTTCTCACAAGCCAACCCGAATATCTGGCGTCCCAACTCAAAAAAGCAGGTCCGAACAGGAACCTCAGAAACTCTTAATACCCTACTTCTTATCCCGCTAAAAGCTCGAACAAAAAAGCGCGGCCAGGTCCTTTGCCGGATATGCGCCCAAAATATGGAACTCTAGCCCCTCCGACATCAGAACTATTCTCTCCTTACCTAAATTCAAAAGTCGGCTCAAAATCCTTTTCCTCGACCGTTCCCCATCTATCAGATAGGCGCAGGCGGAGTGTTTAAAGTGACATTGCTCCTCTCTCGGATGCAGATTTTCTAGACCCTGTACCAGAACTCTTCAACATTCTCTCTACTACGATTCTTATCCTGAATGCCTCGCTTTATTGTAATAGTGCTTTCTTTTGCACTGCTCTGTAATTGTTGTGAAGCGCCCGATACCCGCCGGTCAGGCAGCGCTATATAAAACTTCTTAAATAACATTTTTTAAAACATAATAGGAAAAAGGAAGTGATAGGAGTGGTATGGGCAGCAATACAAGTGGGGCAATAGTATGTGAGCGGGCAGTGAAAGTTTGGTGGGCACTGGCAGGCGAGAAAGGCAGTGGCAGGGGGCAGCAACCGAGACAGGGAAGAGGTAGGATATATATACAGTTAATGATAGGCGAGAGAAAGTTAAATTCAGTGAAAAAGACTTAGTACATGGATGGATAAGAGAGGTAAGTGTTGACAGGAGAAATTAGGAGACGTGGGCAGTGATGGAGGGAAGTGGGACATGACGGATGGGGTGGGCAGTGACAGAAAATGTGGACACTGACAGGAGAGATGGACACTGTTCAGTAAATAAGTTAGTGACAGCAGAGGTAGGCATGGAGTTGCGAGGTATTAATTGACAGGATAAGTGAATACTGACTGGATGAAGGGGAAGTGACAGGAGAGTAGTGAACATGTGAGAGGACCAGTTTCGGGAGAGGTCTACATTGACAGAAAAGGTGGACACGGACGTTTGAGAAGGTAACCATGATGGGAGAGAGGGACTGTATGGTATATTTGAATGGTGACGTAGGAAGGGATGAGGGAAGTGTGTTCTGATTGATGATGGAGCTGTGACCAGAGCGGGCGCCATGATTGCCATAAATAAGAATGGCGGGGATCATTAAGAGGAGATGAGAGGAAAGTCTCAGGCCTATATCCATGGTGCCCAGTAAAATCTCCACTGGACGTGTGTTTAAAGCACTTTTGTCATCGCATGCTTCTCATCTGTTAAAGCTTGAGGGAGATCTAACAAAAAATATTTTATGCACTCGGGCTCGACAGTGCAAAGTTTGAAAATCACTGTTTTAAAGGAACTGGTCTTATGAAAGGAATTCATCCCAGAAGGTTTTTGTATGCCTTTTTGGTTATCCTTATGATTCTTTTAAACTTATTTTCTAAATTAAACCTGCCTTGTGTCAAGCTAACACCACCCTGCAGTCAGCTGACCTTTCTCCAAGACATTGAACACCACATACTTTTGAGGGGAAAGCGGGACCAGGAAATGATGAGGAAAAATTGTCGGCAAGGGGAAGGGATGGTGAGGGACAAGCTAAATCTAGGACATGAGCTAAACAGATTTTGGACGTTTATTTAGTCTAAACTTTTTGAGTGGCATTCTGGTCTATGAGACACTTTGAGACAGGATAACATGGTGACAACAGTGGGACCTTCCAAATAATTTTCTTCAGTCAGCTTGAGAAGCATACAGGGATGTAGCTCTTCTTCTGTTATGTAGGTCAAGTATTTTTCTGCAGTGACGCATACATCTCAATCAGCAGTGGCTGTCGAGCTATGTGATCCATAGGTTTGTGGTCTTGTTCTAGCCTTTGAATGATGGTGCAGTTTTATACGTGCAGACTCGTGCCCACCTTTTTGACGAGGGTAAAAACTGACTTTTAGGTTCCAGAAATGATGAGCCATGTCTGATGGTCTGTCAAAATGATGAAATGTTTTTATAGACAAAGAGATGATATTCCCCACCTTCTAATGATGCATTAACAGCTTCAATGATGTGAAGTCTTACTTTCATCTTCCCGAAGATTGCGAATGGCTTGAGAAACCGCTGTAGGATTGTTGGCTTGTCATCAACCAAGTAGAGAATGGCTAGTTACTTTATTTTTTCTACAGTATGAAAACTAAGCAGGCAAATGGGTCCACCTATAACAAGAATGTTAGAATATTTTGCCCCTGAACATTAGTGTCCTGGAGATGATCCCTACACTTTTGGAGGTTTCCTGGCCATCCAAGTAAAGAACTGGACATCCACAGGTTGTGAAGATAGTTTGTTTGACATTTTATGATATTTTGTTATGCAGATGTAGTTGAGGGATGCCCCATCGTTTAGCATAAATGTCTGGTGGTCATTGGGTGGTCCCCCATCATCATGTCGTGTGACTCTGGTTTATTTTTGTCACATTCATTTGTCATCATAAATAAGCATTCATTGCTGCCTTGTGTGGTGCTATTTCTGAAGACAGTGTTGACTGGGGACTGCCAGTTCTTGACGCTCGGCTTGAGTTGTCTTTTCTGTTCTTAACTGCTCTGGCATGCTAACAAGTTGATCTTCCTTTTGTCTTAGCACAAAGTCCTGAGCTGTATGCTCTGTAGATACCTTGATAGTGGTTTTCTTTTTCACTCTGCCTGCATTCTTGCCTCATGACTGAGCATAGGCCGTCATAAGAATGACTGCCCATATCGATGGTGGGTTTTTCCTTTCTTAGGCTTGTCCTTTTGTCTGTGTTTGTCATTTTCCTTCCACTGAGATCTTCATATGGCATTTTGTCTTGCTTCCTCGCTTTATGATCCTGGAGGTGAAATTCTTGTTCTCATTTTGTCAGTCTTTTCCTTCTGAATCTTCTTTGCTTGATGCTTCACAAGGATTCATACTAGCTGATTTAGTCTCCTTGGTTCTAATTTTCTTGATTTATCAGATTAAACATGTTCTGCTCATAGTCCACAGTTTTTGGGCAATAATGTAGTATTCAGAGTTGTTTTCAGCTTGTGCTAAGTTTTTTCACGTGTTCCTCCTTGAAAGATCTGTGAATATCCATCCCTGCCACGTTTTTCATTGTGAGCAGCATGTCTGTTTCTACTTTTTCGTCTATGATGTAACCAGATTCCTCTAACCACTCTGCATTTGGAGCTAAAACCGCACCCTGAGGTGATAATGGCTCCGGGGCACACAGGTATGTGGCAAACTCTTTCTTTAGGTCTCACCTAGACAGTGCTTGCAAGCTGTCTCTTCAAGACCTGCTTTATGTACAATACAGGCTTTAAGCACCATCCGTCTTTTTAATTGGTTCCTCTTACTGTCCTCTATAAATACTGGCTTATGTTTGGTGAATACACTTATTAGTACCTCCTTTTGGACTTTTGAAAGGCAAGAGCTGTTGGTTATGCCAATGCTTGTTTTATTTTGCTCAGTGTCTCCATCTCTCTTCTGTAATTTATTATCTCAACAGTTTGTTGATCAGTGTATGGTAAGACAAGTGTTACTGTTGGTAACTAACAGAATAGATTTCCAGAACGGTGATGGATTAAACCCAGATCTTTTGACTGGGTTTGAGTGTTTGATTGATTCAGATGCTCCGTCCATCACCACCCCCTTTTGTACCGCTTTTGGCCGCCATAAGTGTGGCAGGGTATGCTCAGACGTGAGTCCCTTGCTCACTTTGCTACTGGATTCAAGCAAGCCGGGCTGAAGTCGGCTGGAATGCCAGAAACCGGTCCTCGGAAGCTTGTTTCCGGTCCAGGGAAGACATGGCTTGGCAGTTCGGGCTGGACTGTTCCCATGAGGCACAGGGTCAGACTGATTTGCATATGGCCATGTCTGAACTGGAGTGGCAGAGTGGGCTAAAGAACGGGGATGGATTAAACCCAGATCTTTTGACTGGGTGCGAGTGTTTGATTGATTCAGATGTTCCGTCCATCACCACCCCCTTTTGTACCGCTTTTGGCTGCCATAAGTGTGGCAGGGTATGCTCAGACATGAGTCCCTTGCTCACTTTGCCACTGGATTCAAGCAAGCCGGGCTGAAGATAGCTGGAATGCCAGAAACCAGTCCTCGGAAGCTTGTTTCCGGTCCAGGGAAGACATGGCTTGGCAGTTCGGGCTGGACTGTTCCCATGAGGCACAGGGTCAGACTGATTTGCATATGGCCATGTCTGAACTGGGATGGCAGAGTGGGCTAAAGAACGGTGATGAATTAAACCCAGATCTTTTGACTGGGTGTGAGGGTTTGATTGATTCAGATGCTCCGTCCCTCACTGCCCTCTTTTGTACCGCGCCATAGAAGCCGGCATGACCAAAGGATACAGGACACAGGGGGGAAACAACGGCATGGAGCCAGAGATCGACCGCCGAGACCCATGAGGGAACGGCTGTCGAGAAATCAATGCTGGCGCCAGAGGTAAAAAAAAAAAAAAAAGAGTACGAGCCCCAAAACAGGACCGCAACACGCGCCCCCCCACCCGCCCATACTGGGAAAAAAAGGAGCAGAGTGCGCCGGCCACGCAACCGGCTTAATAACCCAGCGCGGAAACCAGCAAAACACGACCGGGGAGAGAGCCTGGAGAGGACACCCCGGCCGCCCCCCCTGTAGACCCGTGGCACACTGAAGCGGAGCCTAACCGATTCAAGAGACCAGGGGAAGAAAGGGGGCAATAGTCTTGATCCTAGGGTCCGCTAGAGCGGGACTGCCAATCCAAGACCCAAGTACCTGCTAGAGCAGGCACCCTTACCTGACAGCGTCTCTGGAGAGAATCGCGCAGAACTAAAAAAACAGGCTCATGGTTGGGCCGGCCCGCCTCTAATTGAGGTCAAGGGGGACCTGGGTCGGCCATATTGGGAGGGGATGGGAGGCTCTTTTGCTTTGGAGAGTTCTGGTGTGGAGCTGAAGCTCACTTTGTAAGTCATGTGGCGAGGAAGACTGACGAGGAGGTAATGTAAAGATTCTTTTGTTTTAAAACATTATTTAAAGTTGACCAATTAAATATACAATTTAAAATTTTGACAGTAAACAAATGGAAAATCCAACACACGAACGTCTTTTTCGGAAGTCTTTATTTAGAAGAAATCCAGTCTGTCCTATGTGAACATTTTATTATGTTGACATTTTCACTGAAATAGTTAAAGGGGTTTTTCGATCCACAGCCTGGCCGCCAATGTACTGTGTTCGTCGCCATTCTTTTCCAAGTTCTCGGACACGTCTTAGCTGTTGCTGGATACTACATATCTCGTCCGGTGTTAGGTCCGAGCAGTGCACAGGTTTCCTGGGTGGCTTTGAACATCACCAACCAAAGTGACTATGCCTGTCCCTTTACTCGGGGACGGATGGCAGCTCGAAATCCTGTTGTGCATCAGTTGCGGCCGGCAAAATGGTCGGGTGGGTTCGCGGGGGGGGGGGGGAGGAAGTGGGACGGATAAAAATAAAATAATAACACGTTACTAATCATACTGGGGCTCCCCGCTGGTGCCCTCCCAGACCCCGGCTGTTGCTGCCGTTTCCTGTCACCTATAGTAGCACAGTAAACACGATGTGACAATGTGTACTCGACGAGAAGGCTCGGACTTCATGCTCGTTCCTGGTACCGCCTACGTCTCAGCCAATCGAGATGCTGCTCTAGCAGCAGTGCCAGGATTGGCTAGAGCAGTAGTGCAAATGTTCTGTTTAGGGATTTAAAAAATTTGCAACCGGCCTGACATGCGCACAAGGCTGCTCATTAGAAGAGCGGCATGGAACAACCCTCGCTCCTCTAATGAGCAGCCTAGTGCACATGTTCAGGGCTGGTAGCAAAATGTTTATGCCCTAAACCGGACATGCACACTTTTGCTGACCGCTGACCTGATACATATATAATGGTTGATGCCAGTGCACTTGCACTGAACTCCTGCAGTGCTGCCCCGTCCCCTTCTGAGCCGACTGCCTTCGGCATCCTGGGATTGTAATTGCAAATATGAGTGAGAGACTGAGAGTGACGGCAATAGCACGCACGCTTGTTACTCAACTCGACTCGTGCGGCCTGCCTCAAATTAATTAGTGGGGCAACGCCCAAGCGCCCTAGTAGATGCACCTCCCCTGTTGCGCATGTGGCTCGTTGTCCTGCCCTGTCCTTCAGAAGTGGAGGTGCTGAAACTGGCAGCTGGGAAGGTCAAGAGCCCCTTTCTTAAATTGCACCCTTTAAAAAGAATCCCGGCGTAGTATATTGCTTCTTTGTTTTGGGAGATTGTTGCTCTGGGAGGATACCAGAGCCCTGTAAGCTCCCAGTCTGCGGTATTTAATTTCTTAGTCTTTTTCCATCGGATACAGCAGACCCTAGCAAGGGGCACCTAGCGAGAGGGCGTCTTATATTTTTTATTTATGGTGTTTTATCAAGTGCCTCAAGGTCACTTACAAGTGCTGCAATGATGGAATTCTGGGTGTTAATAAGGCATTTCTAGACTCTGCATTTAGCTTGTAATGAAATCTTTCATCTGAAGTTTTTAGGAGTTCTGAGTGTACTTCTCGCTAAACCCCTACTCTCCTTCGCCTGTGTCTGGACACGTGTAGGTCCATCTGTCAAGGGCTGGTATTTAGGTGATGCGAAGGCAAGAGCACTCTTCTTAACACTAAGATAGTGCCTGCCACTTTTGGTATTATTCCCTTCTCCAGAATGGAACCGAAGTGAGGAACTGCTTGAAAAGCTGAATGGAAACAACCAGATCTCAAGAAGGAAAACTGGAAACCAGACAGAAACCCCTTAGAAAAACCACTCGGGTTAAAGAGCAACAAAAAGATCCAGAAGGTAAGGAAGACAAATCCTAGAGCTGAAGATGCACGAATGGGGATTCTTCTGCAGCAAGCAGCTAACTGGAGCTAGCATGTTGCTATGCACAGGATAGTCCGTCCCTTCTCCTTTTATAGAGAAGGTGGATGGACTGATCAGGAATAGGCCTGTTCAGCCTCCTATTATAGAGAAGTTGGATGGATTGATCAGGAAATAGACCTAAAGGGAGGAAGCGGATAAACTACTATCTTAGATAGGAGGAGGAAAATATTACTTAATTAAATCTATGGTCAATTTGCCAATAATGAATATCAGGTCTGGATTAATTTCCCATATTTGGGTCTCAAATGGAGTGCAAGGTGCAGAAACATAGAGACCAGAAAGCAACCAACCCACCCGTCTCCAAAAGGCGCTACTGGAACAAAACCTCCATACACCAAGGCCTCCCCTTTTCCGCAGATCTGCCGCTGCAGATGGCGGGGTACCAGGACCCAGGAGGCACCCACCACATGTTGACCAGTGATGGCGTATACAGAAACTAAGGAATGGCTGCCATATCACAAGGTACTAAGGGTGAGTGGTAGCCAAAAAAATAGTGAGAGATGCAGGCTGTGGGCGCCTGTAAAATAGATACTTTTATGTATCCTTCACTCTGTTCACTGAGTGAAAACTTTTTTGCGCACACAACACCATATTTTTACTTTCTTTTTCTTTTTCTATAATAAACTGTAAAGTCTGAACAATCTGTCTACATGGTCTTGGTTCACACACTACATTCAGTATTTTCTTGGCAAGTAAGGTCAAATAAATTGTATTTATTTTTTAGTGAATTTCTAGTGAAAAATTGTTCTGACATACTACTGTCTGCACAGCAGGCTGGTAGGCACCCACATTGAAACAAACGTGCACTTACTGAGATACAGCCATGTGGGAGTGGATACCGCTTAGATGCCCTGGTAAGAGCAGGAGTGGCCCTTCAACTTGGGGATGTACTGGGAATGGGCAGCTTCATCACGGAGTCCTGTCTTTAGCTGTCTGGAATTCAGAGAAGACACTGGACCTTAAAAATCATAGTGATCTTGTAAAGACGCTTTTTTTCTCTTGAACCACCATGGGAGCCGGAATTTGAGATGAATGGTAATAGAAACTCCTGTGATTAGTGAAGGTAGTGCAGAATCCTATACCTAAGGTGAGGTATTTGTTCTGACTTATCATTCACTGGGTGAATGGCCTCCAGTGGAGAAGTAATCCAGAGGGGAATCCAATGGCAGCATTTCCTCCAAAATAGGGATAGTATGAGGGAGGAAATTGAACTAGCGAATGAACTTTCTCCAGAAAGGACCTGAATTGCATCTTATGTATTCCAACATCTTCAACGCATCGACAAAGGTACGAAGCGCTATATTAATACAATTTCAATGTTTTCTCCCCATTTAGTATGTAATACAGATCCACAATGCCCCTCAATTCTCCTCTCTCTCAACCAATCGCCCACAATGGAATAGAAAACTTCTAGGTCATTTGTATCTAAAGCACATTGCGGACTTCATGTTCCAAAGGATTTTATCTTGTGTAGATATATGCAGAATGCAGTGAATTTGCAGTATATTCAGAAAGTATATGTTATGCACGATATTTACATTCAAAAAGGATCTTACACAGATTACAGATTTTAAATTACTTTCATAATCTTCCAGCCTTGTGCATGTATGGGTAAAAATAATTCTTTATTCTGTTTTTCAAAAGTTGATAGCATTGTAATAACTATAGGTTCATTATTTGCCACCTTCTGTTGGTCCATCGCAAGGAGGATGGAAGGTGAACATGGGTGTACGTGTCCCTTGTTATTCCTCGGCCATCATCCTTTGTTTCTGGCAGGAGTACTCAAGTGCACTTGTTATGGGTGTCCAAAGCTCCAGATACACCCTTATGTTAAACATATCTGACCCTGCTGTGCAATAGCGCAGCTGTAATCAAGAACAAGTGTGAACCCTGAAACCACTAGTGACCCTGGTTTACGAAGTTATAGTTTACACAACAGTGGCCCCTAATCTGCAAATAGTAATAAGCAAATGAAGTAGAATAGCAGGCAGTGCTTAGGCACTGAATAATTAGAGAACAACAATCAATATTGAACAATATTTGTGGTGAAAAACGTGCTAGATGCTCCTACTTGACAGAAATAGCGTAAGGCAAATTTGCTCCACTAATTGGCAGAAAGATCTATTCTTGAGCGAGAGGTCGCCATCCCCTTCAGTAGCACTATCTCACTGCAGCTTTGTGCACAGAAGAATCCTGTTGTGTCGTGTAAAGCTGTACCACCTACATTGCTGCAGATGAAGTACTGCGCTATCGGTTCTGTGTTCGTTATTTTTATTTTATTATCTTATGGAGCATAAGTTCCAACCAGCTTAGATTAAGAGCGACGGACTGAATTGGTGTGAAAAACATAGAACAAAATATTTGGGCACAATTTGCCTTTTCTTATGCACGCTTGAGCAAGACTTCTTGTTATAGAATTGTAGTAATAGCTCCATTTCCAGCTGAAGTCAGAACATGAGTTATCTTTGAAGTATTCTAACAGGCAGGTGGCCATGTGTGGCTTGGATAAGAGGTCTGCAGCTTGGGTATCTGCAGAAAGTCCCCTTTCTGAACTGAGTGGACAGAATCTGCTCAGCATCGGTGAGTAGGCCAAGTCATAGACCTTCACTTTCTATAAGGAAGTGGTCTTCGGCGCATGCCTCAATCTTGGAGGTGGAGGAGTTTGCTTTGCTCTGCAAAGGAGCCTTAGAGGTGGTGCCCCCAGGAGGAGTTTATCCTCTTTTCCCCCTGTTTTCCACAAAGAATCCTCTGATCTATTCTGGACAAGAGGCTCTCAGCTTTTTCATTCAGCAGGGCACGTTCAGAATTCTGCCCTTGAGTCAGGTGTTACTGGATCTCACTATGAGGGATCGGATAGTGTCTCCTGTTTCCATCTTCCACTATTTCCTGCTTGTGTTGGTTCTGTATCGCAGTGGGATCCCAGCAGTACCAGTCGGTTGATGTACCTCTCAAGCACCCCACCTGCTTCATGGTGGGCAGTGGTTTTAGTCCTCAACAGTCGCAGGCCATTCTACTTAAATATGTATTTTCGTTGAGCTCTGGTGCTCATATGAGAGAGATGATGGCGCAAAGCCTTAGGTCATTGTCGGAGTAATGCTTACACATAACCAAACCCTGAAGTTCTTTAAGCCTCAGTTTTAGGGAACATTATTAAAATTCTTTTGGACACACACTCACCACCCAATATCTCAACATATTGGATGGTGTGGGTTTGTGGACCTTGCATTGGGAAGCCTTACTCTGGTTGATGCTATTTTATCAGATGATCTTAAATTGTGTTATCGTCTAGAACATATGAGGCAATCTGTCCCTAAAGAGATTAGATAGACCGCAAATAAATGACCATAATCAATTAAATAGGCTATCTTGGGTCCATGAGGGTGTATTAAATAATCAAAAGCCAATACAGAAGGCAAATATAATGCTTAATTAAAATGCATGACAAAACAAATAAGGGAAATTCGCATTAGACTTGATTAAATGCAGCAGGATTGGGGCATGAAGTCCAGCCTCAGAGTAAAATACTCTTAGTCCTAAGCAAGAGACACACTGACAAGGGACCGTTCTCAAACAGTCGGCAAAAACCAGACTGGCTTGCCTTCAATTTTGGGTTCTGTTACAGCAAAACACACAGCAAAAGTTGCATTTTATAAGATTAACTAAATATTTCAGGAATCAGCCAATCGCAATATAGCAATGTGCAAAAATATCTATCGGAATAAAATAATAATTCACCCCTATTTAATCCTATGTCAGTGGATGTGAGATTACGAATGTAGCTACACACAAAACAATGCCTAGCTTTTAAATGAATAGGCTTAGAGAGGTGCTAGCATGGAGAAACCTTGGACAGTTACAGTAGCAAGGACAGCTTCCTGTAATCCTTCAAGAACAGCGTGTCAATTCAGAGTATGTCATTAGTGCACATTTTGCTATGTGCCATGAGAGAAGAAATAAAAACGTACACGTCATAGATGCTTTAAGATTCAAGGTAGAGCCAGGACTAGTTTGGGCCTAATGTAGCCAAGCACAGGAAAATACACTTTTGTAAAATGCTGTGTTTTCGTTTTCAGTGCAGATTTCACGATGGTAAGCAAAAAAACAAAAGAAATTTTGGATACTTATACCATTTTTAAAACCTATGCCAACTTATGCTCTCTGCCATTAACTGTCATCAATTGTGAGGTTGGATTGGATTTTAGGCACTAAGGGCTCCATCATAAGGGCAAACATCAGGGGTGACAAGGGTCAAAACTGCTGTGTGCCTCAAGTAAACCTGATTGTTTGGGGAAAAAGAAGCGTTGTTTCTGAGTTTAGCAGCGGGCTTCTGAAAATTAGCAAGGATGTTAGCATATTGGATCCTAGATGGATCCTATCCAGAACCCTAGAGAGATAACCCTAGTCACCATTGTCGAATGCCTTTGCGGCGCTGAGAGAGAGCGGGGCTATTGGTTGCTTTCGCTATTCTGTCATCTCCATCAAGGCCAATGCCAATCGTGTATTATCGTTCGCCTGCCAATTACGTATGAAACCAGACTGAGTAGGCGCAATAAGAGAGGGCTAGACATGGTGAAGGTGTGCCATGAGCATTGAGTCGAATATTTTCACATCACAATACTCCCACTGCTAAAAGGCAGTAAGACTGACTGTTGTAGTGCAAACACTGAGCACTTATCTGTGTTGAGCCATTTGGGAGGGGACAGGAACTGATGCCTTAACTAACGAGCATTGGAAAAGCCAATAGGTCTTGCCTTTTGGACCTTATAAATGTGTAGACATCCAGCAGATTATCCTGGGTGCTGTGCCGTCAGTGATTGAAGAGCTATACAATTACTACACACTGTTTTTTTACAGAGAGCACCCAATGAATAATGCATTGTTTACAGTCTGTGTCTGGCTGCACTGAGCTTATGATACACTATTTACAGCCAAATACATACTTGGAAAATATTCCACCCAACATTTAAGCAATAACAGAAAAGATTAAGAGCACTGTTTATTATTACTCGAGAATCTATTACGTGCAATTAAAATAAAGGTCTAAAACCAGTCCTGTAGCATATCCTGACCACGTGTCATGGCTCCAGCAGTGCCGTATGCTTTCAGGTGTGAACTGGAGACTGCCACTTGGTTGGAAATACCGAGCTTACGACAGGCTACAGCCTGGGCGAGGGCACACTGATGGGAAGAGTTTATACAAGCCCTCAGGCCAAAAGATGGATTTCATTTGGGCCAACGTGTGATGAAATTGAGTACTATCATATAAAGTAATGTTTCCAAGAAAGCTCTAGGTACAATGTAGTCAAATCGAGGATGCAACAATAATATAATATTTGTCTGGTGCAAGCTGCTGTGGTCTCCCTGCTTTGCGTCATAGCAAGCCAGGCGTGTCAATTGCAGACTTCAGCATAGGGTGACCAACTGGCATCGGTGCAAATTCAGGACAGTGAGTGTAAAAATTCAGGACAAAGGGTCAAAATTCAAGACACAAATTCAGGACAGGAGGTCAAAATTCACGACAAAACTTCAGGACAATTGGATAAGTTTTACAGACATATCCGAGGTCATGCAATAGTATATAAGTAAGCCCAGCCATATCCAAACATATTCAACCATTTGCAAACCTATCCATCATGTATGCTCCCATCTATTATTCCACTCATCCATCCCTTCATTCATCCTTTCACTCATCTATCCATTATCCATCCATCCACTCTTTCACCCTATCCATCTGTACACTCATCCATCCACTCTTCTACCCATCCATCCACTCATCCATCCAGCCATTTACCTTTTCACCCATCCAGTTATCCTTTCCCTTACTTATCTATCCACCCAGTCACTCAATTTTCCACCCATCCACCATTTCAGTCATCCATCCATCCTACCTTTCTCTCTCCATCAACGCTTTCACTTAGCAATCTTTCCTTCCATCCACCCACCCACCCACCCATCCATCTACTCATCCACTCATGATCCATTGACCCCATCACTCATCCATTTATCCCTTCACTCATCTATTCGTCCTTTTGTACATCTACCCTCCCTTTCACTCACTCATCCATCCTTACATCCACCCTTTCACTCATCCATCCATTCCTTCACCCTTGCACTTATCAATGTATCATTCCATCCATCATTTCACTCATCCATCCACCCACTCACTCATCATCCACCTTTTCACTAATCCATCCTTTTACTCATCCATCCACCCATCCAGCTACCCTTCCAGCCATACATCCAGCTATTTACCTTTTCTCTCTTCAATCCTTCCACTCACTCACCAATCCATCCATCCTCTCTCATTATCCATCTATTCAATCTTTCATTCATCCATTCACCCTTTCACAAATTCATCCAGCCAGCCATCCATCCATCCCTTCACTTACTCACTCGCCTACCTTTTCATATTTAATTTTGAGCTGAACCTTTTTTAGAAAAGGCCCATCAAGAACTTCACCCTCGCTGCAGGAGCCATTCCAGGACTGGGACAAAAGCCACCCAGGGCAGAGACAGGAGCCATCACAGGCGGGGGTTGGGGGGGGACAGGAGCCATCACAGGAGGGGGAACAGGATCCACCGGGGTGGGCATGCAGCATTCTAGTATCATCTTGGTCTCTTCCAGGGTGGGGTAGGGCTCCTCCCTCCCTCCTGGACAAGACAACGTGAAGACAGGTTTTCTTTCCTAAATGTTTGTTTTGCCATCCCCCACCGTGATGTACAGTACTTAAAAGAGATACTCCGAGAGAACTGATTTAACTGATTATCCTCAATACTTTATTAATCCGTGTGGGTGCGATTGTGCCATTTCTTTATTTTATTACATTATAGACTGCAAGTTTGAAGAACCGAGGTTTATGTACAATTTAGTGACAGTAATTAAGCTCTGTGAAGAGAACCGCATGCTGCCTCGTGTAATCAGGGCCGGTTCTAGTATGTTTGGGGCCCTGGGCAAAAAAGGGAATGTGTGAGGCCCCTCTAAATTGCAGAGACAGGACACATTCAGGGCTGTTTGCATCTGAATAGATGCCCCTGCTCCTGAAGCTCCTCCGTCTCAGTCACCTTTAAGCACCTCTTAACAGCTCATCAAGGGCTGGAGGTGTGAGGGTTGCCATCCTGCTCTGCCTCTCCAATGCTGCTGGGTATCTGAGCTTTGGTACTGCATCGGAGTCTGTTACACCCGACCTCAACAGCATCGGAGTCAAAAAGAGAGGTGGGTGGAAGCTGTGCCGGCTTTAGGGTGGTGCGACCGGTGCCCGGTTAAAATTACAGACAAATGCCGTCCGTTAAAGAATCCTTCACGGACAACGGACAGATGGCCGAAAATACGGACTGTCCGTGATAATTACAGACGGTTGGTCACCCTACTTCAGCAGCACGAGTCCTAACAGACCTGCAAAACTGAATCAATAGCTAACCGAAGCTCCATGTTCACAGCAAATGCAGTACGTGTGCTGTCTTCCAGTGTGCTGTATCCGGCGTGCTCTCATAATGCGTTTCCTGTTTGAAACCACAGGTGCCTCAATATAATGGAAAGATTCAATAAACGTTGTGCAGTTCGGAAATATGACTTCCAAGTAACTGTGTATTATGCAGGCATCTGTTTATATACCCGTACGTTGGTGCATCAATGTATCTTTAAACTCCTTACGAGTTTATCGGTTTTGAAAAGAGGAGAGAACATGAACATAGGTGCACTTTTACCCACACTCCTCACAGACTGAAAACGCCTGCCTCTATTAGTCTTCGAAAAGCTCTGTTGGTAATATCTCTTACTTTACTAATGTGCCAATCCGTGACTTGGCTGTTCGCCATTAACAGCCGCAATGAAGTACACTTAGTTTGGGTTCTAGGCATTTGATATTGGTGACAAGAGTACATTTTGTCACGTAGCTATATGTGGAAAAGAGGTCCTGGTGAAAAACAAGCTAAATAATGAAACATGCACTGGCCAAAAACCGACAAGTATGAGCTTTAATTACCATTTTTCTGAGGGGGCGGGAGTTCCGCCAGACAAAGCCTAATTATTAGGAATAAACAAAATAGGGCAGCATGTTGGTGTCCACTGTGTAAGCAAGTTTAACATTTGTAACTGATAATGTGTGCGAAGATTCCCCATTGCAATCACAACCAAATGAAGCTTCATTACATACATGGGATGCTGGCTTACACTGCTCTTAGCCATTTCGAACAAAAGAGGTGGGCGCACCTGCTAAAATGGCACAAAGGAACAACATATACATGTGTATATATATATAACTATAAATGCTGTGAGGGCGTAGCTTGAGTTGCATTAATATCTTCATCATGCCTATAGCTCAGCAGCTGCAGATATCTAAACGTCGAGAGGCCGTAGCCGGAGTTGAGCTGGGTCTTTGGTGCCTAATCAACATAAGCGGGCTTCCAGGCCCCCGACAAGGGCTGCGAGGTGTAAGCAACCACACCGGCTAATATAATTCAATTTCCAAAAGATGTTTTAGTCAAAATCCTGGCTCTGGCCGTTAGGCCACTGTAGTCTACACGCATGGTTCAAATCCCATCCTGGCTGCCAAAATATAGCGGGCTGGCCCACGTGTTCAGGAGACATAGAAGACGTAGCCTAGTAGTTTATTAAGTCCATAAGTAGAAGTTTTACAGCAAGCCCCACCAGGAGCAGCCAGCTAGCTGCTCAGCCCATCTTCCAACTGACAACACTCACACCAGGCACCCAAGCATTCCACTCATGTGAATCACACTAACATTATACATGGGACACTCACACTGGCTGAGCAGCTAGGGACAAGGTGAAAGGGAACATTACAACATAACGTGAGAATACTACAGCCACATTATCTGCGGAACCCACAGGTAGAACCCGCAACCTTGGCAAAACTGCATAGCAACCCTATACATTCAAAAGTGGCTGCTGCCCTCAAACTACTAGCTCCATTAAGATGGGGTCTCCATTGATCCTCGTAACTAAACAGGATGCTCTCAGCTGCCACACTTTTTATTTTTAATGGAGAAAACCACTGGCACACTAATATTGACCTGCTCCTTTTGGCTTGATAGGGCTTTGTGGTAAAAAGAAGATACACAGTCCAGCTGTATAAGTAGAGTAATCATTTATTGTAGCTTGGTTCTAGAGGGTGCTGACCCTTGGGAATGAAAAACAGCATCCTCAAGAGAAAGGTACAGCAGAGGGTATGGGTCGTTCTAGATAACAGGAAGAGTGCAACCTCCCCAAGAAGGGTACACTAGAGAGTAAACGCTCTGGAAAAGAACAGAAGTTCCCCTGATTAGGGTAGAAGGCATGCTGACACCAACATTTAGGATTAAGGTCCGTTAAGATTAACGGAAGAGTTCAAAACACTAGAGAGAAGCTTCTCACTCAAAGTCCAATGAACGTGAAACCCTTGGCACGAGTTCCATGCAAGTGGCCTTGGAACGGAGCACAGTGTCAACATGAAAGGATACCCCATTGGTAGTAACCCGTGGAACTGAGGACTCTAGGTAGTAGAAAGGGCGCACAAGGATACACGGCCTGGAAGTTACACAACCTCCTCTAAGTAGTGGCACTGACAACCCACTAACAATACAACCTCCCCTACGTAGGGTGAACCTTGAAGGGGTACACCGCAGGGTACTCACCCTGGGAACTGATATGGGGTATTGACTACCCACAAACAGAACCTCCCCTAAATAGGCCAAACCTAGAAGGGTACACCACAGGGTGCTCACACTGGGCATGGGGCATTGACTACCCACAAATAACAGAACCTTACCTAAGTAGAGTACACTACAGGGTACTCACCCTGGAAAACTGAAAACTACAGTACACCACAGGGTACTCACCCTGGAAAACTGAAAACTACAACCTCACCAAACCAAAATAGGGCACACCACAGGGTACACACCCTGGAAAACTAAAAACGACAACCTCCCCTAAATAGGGTACACCACAAGGTACTCACACTGGAAAACTAACAACTATAACCTCCCCTAAATAGGGTACACCACAGGGTACTCCCCCTGGAACACTGATAACTATGACCTCCCCAAAATAGGGTAAACCTAGAAGGGTACACATTAAATAAACAACGTGAAAAACACCACTACCTCCCTTGAGTAGGGTACACATTAGATAAACAACAAAACTGAGGAAAGACACTATGTTATACTCCGAGCGCCCACCCCACCAGATGAAAGCACAGACCTATACCAGAGAACATGCATAATGAGTACAGACGTTATAATCAGAAAGCATTTGTTACGCACCGGTGAGCGGTTTCTCACCCGAAGCGATCACCAATGAGAAGCTCTTGGACAAGCATACCTTGCAGCTCCAGGAAGGTTGTCCCTGTCCCTTCCAGGATGGACAATCCATTGCCTACTATGTCTCAATGCACCCTACATAGCCACTCAGCTGACGAAAGTTTAGAAGTTTGCTAGGGGGGACCGCACGTCCGCGGTAACAAGGGTCGCGGTGGACGTCTGACAAAACACGACTGGCTGAAGGAAGACCTGTCTTATACCCTGCAGACCCCATTTAATGCCGCACAAAATGTAACCCCGCCTAACTCTGCCCAACGGAAGTTCTTTTTAGTTCATGCTGTTATAAGTCCCAAATCTGAAGGTGACCCCACTATTGTTAAAATGCAATTACCGCACAATTACAGTAGGTACGGAAACTAATCACAAGAGGTGTGCCCAGAATGAGACAATGTGTGCATGTGGAAAAACAAGCCTCACTGTCCGATCCAGCCGAAGCCACTGAAGAGCTCAAAGAGCTCATAGAGAGCGGCATCATTGCTCTTTGCATTGCAACTAAAGAAGGACAACACCTGCGCTCTGGTTTATATGGGTGTATTTCAGCTATTTCGGAATAACAGTTGTATGGAAGAGTCCACCAGCTGTTGTAAATAAGTTGACAAATTGAAGCAAATGTCGGGGTCTTGAACTGGTAAAAACGTATTAGTATTCAGAAGCTGACTAACAAAGGAATGGGTGCCTGTTATTGAGCGGTGTGGTGCCAATGTTTCGTGTTTTGGTACTAAGAGTGAACACTTCCAGCGCTTGTATTATTTTTTTGTAATTCTAAGATGACACCTGCAACAGGTCACCTCTGCTTCAGCTCCACACAAGATCCCTCCGCCGGCCAATGGCATCTTAAGGGTCTTAGGGGCATTGGGCAATACACGCTCGGAGCAGTTTCTGCAAATCGCCGTAATCGCTTCTTTCCTTTGGTGACTGCTAACTCTTTGCCCACTGAACTTGTTGGACCTGTGGCGATTCCGGGAGCCTGACCTGTGGGACTTCTACTGCGGGAGGCCGGGACTGCGAGGACCAGCATTCCTGAAAGACCTCCAGCTGGTGCCTCTTCCCGTGCTCTCTCCGCCCACTCCCATTAGTACTTCACTGCTTGCGGCCCCCGCTTTGCGGGAGCTGCTCGCATCAGTTTCTGCAAATCGCCGTAATCGCTCCTTTCCTTTGGTGACTGCTAACTCTTTGCCCACTGAACTTGTTGGACCTGTGGCGATTCCGGGAGCCTGACCAGTGGGTCCTCTATTGCGGGAGGCCGGGACTGCGAGGAACAGCATTCCTGAAAGACCTCCAGCTGGTGCCTCTTCCCGTGCTCTCTCCGCCCACTCCTGTGTCTTTTAAACACACCCCACTGACGCAGCGCGGGACTAGTCGGGCTAAGCCAGGGCCCGTTTTAGCCCGTTATAGACTGTGTGAAACCCGGACCGGGCCCCCCCTCTAACTCCTCCTGCTCAGGACTCGATTGTAAACTGTATGTACTTTATATTATCTATTCTTGTCCAGACTACTTTCCCTCTAGTATAAATTATCACGTCTAGGAATATATGTTGTGTTAATGCTTATATCATGTCAACACGGGGAAGTAGAAGTAAAACAGCTGCAGGACAGGATCAGCTTATAGGCCCTTTAGATAACTTTATTATTAGGGCTAACTCTTTTATAGATCAAGGCATCTCCCTCATCGAACGTAGAGTGTCCCAAGACCTAGCTCTTGCAAAAAGATCCTCTATGGGACACCTAGCTACCACTAGAACACCTGAGCCGGTCAGGGACCCCGGACCATTGGAAGTCAGCGCCGACATTCACAGCCTACCAAACATAGTTGATTTATCGGCTTCACAATTATTATCCGATTCACAACTAAGTTTGGACTTGGAAAAGACTCCCGAATTAGCTATTCAAATTACGCCAGAAGATACAAGACAATTGAGAGGTAGGAGGGAGGGCGCAGTACGGAAAAAAAGGGAAAAAACAAAAACATCTAAGGTTAAACATACATGTGAGACATCAAAAAACAAACCGGAGGAGCTAGATCATACCATACGGAGAGGGGAACAAGATAGGCATACGGCTCCTCCAAATCAAGTACCAGAGAAGTCCCTAGGACCTATCAGTCCAGAGTCATTAGTTAACCCATTAGGGGGAAACGATGTAAACGAGACTAACAGCCAACTTTTTTAAAAAATGGGGGAACTATTCCAACTTTGTTTCATCACAATTGAAGCCAGATTGCTGCAAATTGAAAAACAGCTAATTGAACTGACAGCCCTCACAAAAAAAAAAACCAAATCACGGGGTCCAAAAGACCGGGGGAAATAAGCAGGCCACTAACAAACCAACCGTACAACAAATTAAAAAACTAGCACTTCCAGGGTCAGCAGTAAAACCAAAATCCCCTACAGCAATAGTAAGGAAAACTGTGGAGAAGTGTTTAAATTCTACTCCACAGATCAGTCAGGTACGCAACAATAAGATTTCTAAGACCCCTGCCTTAAACCCAAATAGAGACTGGGACAGGGGACCTTCTGACGGCAGATTCGCCGTTAACTTGCCTCCTGAGGCTAGCCCCTTCGTGGTTGTGATGACCGGTGTACCAGAACTGGTTGATCCGGCCGTAGAACCCAGTTGGTCATTAAAAAACAAGGTCCAACATTGGCTCAATTTGAACCGACCATTACCGCCCACCCGGTCGAGTAAGATCCTCATGGTACGTAGGGCCCCCTGGTTGGGTCATGGAAGGAAATCGATTCAGGGAGACTGTCCCCTTATCAATTTTGAAGATCCCCGAACAGTTGACCATATTTGCTCATGGGGACAGGCTGGCACAAATAATGGTATAGGAACAGAACGCCTCTCCTTTTTCTATCCCCCAGAAATTGTAACTGTCCGTCCTACGAGGGAACCTGCATACATTGGGCCCTCGCCATTGGGGTGGAGACTGGGATGAGTGGGGAGGCAATTTTGCTAGAAATCACATCAGAGAGGCCCCCTATATGGATGGATGGAGCGGCATCCAGACGATGAACAGATATAGCTGCTTAGAGATGGTCGATTGACCACCAGTGACTTAGGTCGCCTTGGGGGTAAATGGGGCGAATCTAGACCATACTCCTCCAGTGGGCAGCATTCCAATAAAAGACTCCGAAGTCATAAATGTCATCTTTTGGAATATTGCGGGCCTTCTCCCTAAGGTTGAAAAATGGTAGTGCCATGAGCTTCCTGGAGAAGTATAAAATTATCTACCTCCAGGAGACATGGTCTACGACCGAACTCCATCTTCTAGCATATAGAACTTATTTTTCCCCAGCGCTAGCGGGAAGTATGGGCAGGCCCAAGGGAGGATTGACCATCTTCATAGCAAACACAATTAAAGAAGTGAAAATAACTGCAGCAGAACTGGATGTTAATTTCCAGCTCCTTTGTCTCTCTTTCAGTAATAAGGAGACCATCCTTCTGCTTAACTTCTACAACAATCTAGAGGAAGGACACGTCTTGAGGGTCGTGACCAATCTCCATGATAAACTTTCCCAGCTCAGACAGGAACATGGAGAAAAAGGAAGTGTGAACATTGTATGGGGGGGGGATTTCAACCTGCATCCCTGCTCACGCAGTAGTAATAATATCTGCGGGTTTGTGGACGAACACGATAGTCCCCTTGTTCGTTTTAGCCACTCTAAGTTGGGGTCCTACATGAACGAAGTCCTGTCCGCTTTAGGTCTTTCAATAGCTAATAACTTGGCACCAACCTCAGACCAGCTCCTACCAACATATTTAGGGAGGGGGCATGAAACTACAGTTGATTATGTTTTAATATCGAACACCCTGGCCAATAGAGTTAGGCATTTTGAGGTCCTAGCTAACACACAAAGGATCACTCCGCCCTTAGGCTAGAACTCCATTTAGTGCACTCACATTCTTCCCCACAGTCTATAGCAAATGCACTGAGTCAGAATAGCCTACACATAGATAGGTTAAATGGGTACTCTCTAAGATGGGAGAAGATAAATCCTGGGCAAATCACAAGAAAGCTGATCAGAGTAGCTTACCCATATATAATGAGATGCCTAGACTTAGCAGCTACAGGGGAGGAAGTGTTAAGTAATTTTGCGGTAATCCAAGCAAAAATAAAAGAATTAATGACAGCAAAGCCTAAACAGATCAACCTCGGAAGGCTGGTTGGTTTAATTATAGTTGTACGGCGGCACACACTGAACTAAAAGTAGCACTGAATAAAACTATCAGAGACCCACAGACAATTAGCAGACTCAGGAAAGAGTATACAATAGCGCGGAAGAAGAGAATGGGCGAATTAAAACAAGCCCTATGGGACCAACTCCACAAAAGTGCCCTAGAGAAAAATAGCCCGGCCTTTTGGAGAGTGGTGAAATCTCCATTTCTAGCAGACGATAACCTCCCCAAAATTGAAGTTGCAATTGAGGAATCAGTTTGGGTGTCCCATTTTTCTAAAATATTCCAAAAGAATCCAGTGGTAACAGAGACAGATGTTGCTTCCCCTGAGGTTTCATATCCTATCCCTCTGGAATATGATATTTCAGAGGTGCTCTTGGCCCTAAAAGCTAGTAAGAATGGGAAAGCCCCGGGACCCGATGGGGTTCCTGTGGATCTTTTTAAGTATAACACAGATCTTTGGGCCCCAATATTGACTAGGGTCTGCATGGCAGTAACAGAGGAGGGTTTGTTGGATTCTTGGACCAAGTCCATCATGGTTCCAATATTTAAAAAAGGAGATCGACAAGAGGTATCCTGTTACTGCCCCATCTCACTGCTGGAACCGCTGGGTAAGGTAGTGGGCAGAGTTCTCCTCGAGCGACTCCAGCAGTCGGCTGAGGTTGGAGGGGTCCTTTCTGACCTCCAATTCGGTTTTCGGGAGGGCTTTGGTACATCAGAACAGGCTCTGAATCTATCAATGATCCTGGGGAAATGAAATACACTCACGCAAAACAGGGCAAGCTATATATGGTCTATGTAGACCGGTCCGCTGCTTTTGATTGTGTCTGCCGCGCAAAGCTTTGGGCTGTCTTGTCATAAATAGGAGTAGACAACCCTCTCGTAGATTTTCTGCGAGAGCTATACTCCAAGGCCTCTGCAAAGGTTCGCTTCGGTACAAAGGGCGAACTATCTGCGTCGTTTGGAGTAGAGCGTGGAGTTCGGCAAGGTTGTGTCCTGGCCCCCTTTCCGTTCTCATTGTATACAAATGGTTTGGAGGCAGAGATGTTGAAGGGGTGCCAGGATCTTCCCCAAGTACGAAAACGTCCGATCCCCGCTCTGCTCTATGCGGACGACGCTGTGATACTGGCTCGTACCCCACGCGAATAACAGAAGGCTTTGGATAGGTACGCAGATTTCATGGGGAGCCTTGATCTACACATAAACATAAAGAAGACGTATGTAATGGTAGCAGGCACAGGGAAGAAACAGGGCAAAGATATATTCCTTAGTAATCCAAAACTTGAAGTGACGGTCCATTATCCCTACCTGGGTATGATAATAGATGAGTAATTAAATTGGAAAGCTGCAGTTGAGGCAAGAAAACACCTCCTCATGAGAGCTATCGCTGCCTTTATAAACTTCTAACAAAGATTGGGCAAAAGGTCCCCTGTAGAACTTTTAAAAATGTATACTGCTAAATGCCAGGCTATAGCCCTGTATGGGGCTGGAGTGTGGGGGCATGCAAACATCAGTGCCCTGCAGGTGGCAGAAAACACCTTTTTAAGATTTCTTTTAGCGGCACCCAAACGAATTTCCACATTTGCATGTCATATGGAATTGGGGATCCCATATTTAGAGGACCTGGCAAAAATCCAACCACTTTTACTTTGGCGACGTATTTGGATTTCCGAAAAGAATGTATTAACTAAGGAAATCATGGCAGATTGTATGGCATTAGATTGTTCACTGAAAATCAGTTTGCTCCTCTATGTGAGAAACTTCCTAACTGATTTAGGTTTAGAGTCTTACTACACAGCTAGTGCTTTCTCAGACCCACCAAAAGGGTCATGCCTTAGACCTGCTCTTTGCGCACACTAGTCAGGTTGCTGTTCGGGACATTGTCCTTCAGTGTTGGACGGACCATGCTCTTATTCATTTCTCCCTCTCTCTCCCCGCCGTTGCATCGAGGGGCGGCAGCAAAGGAGCTGCTACTAAGCTTAGCAGGCAATGGTCCAGGTTCTTGAAACATTCGAGCCTGCCAACCCTGATCTCAGAGGGCTTTACCCTGGGAGGTAGCGTGGAGGAGAGCTACGAGATCCTTAACCGGCAAATTACAGATTCTCTGGATCAAATGGCCCCATTGCGGAAAACTAGGAACAGGACTAAGCTTGCCATGCCTTGGTACTCGCAAGATCTCCTCCAGCTGAAACTTCAGTGTAAGCGGGCGGAACGAACTTGGAGAAAGTAGTACCTTGAGTCTGACAAAGTCCTGTTTAAACAGACTCTGCTTGACTACAAAGCACAGATCAAGTGTGCCAAAGCTAGGTTTCTAGAGGAGACGCTGCTGCAAGCAGCAAACAAATCCCAGACCCTGTTTAAGATCGTCAAGGACCTCTCTCGCCCTGCCTGTGCCATCAACGACATTCCGGCTTCTCAAGCCTTATGTGATTCCTTGGCACAAGCCTTCGAAGATAAGATTACTACTATTCTGAGTAATCTTTGTGCCCCGGCCATCCCCTGTCCCCAGTCTTCGCCCGACCCTGCATTGATATCCATTTCAGGGTCATTGGAGGAAGAGGGAAGGCAGGCACAGTTGAACAGCTTTCCTCTTCCCTCGTTCGAGGATTTTTGTTCCTTGGCCAACAGGGTGTCCTCAGGCTCCACTCTGGACCCGCTACCTCACAAGTTCTGGCAACTGTTCCAAGAAGAGCTTTTTCGCCCTCTTCATGCCATCTGCTGCCAGTCCCTCAGTACCGGTCGAGTTCCTGATTGTTGGAAACTGGCCGTGGTCTCTCCTCTCCTGAAAAAGACAACATTGGATCCCACCTGTGTGGCAAACTTTAGGCCCATCTCGTTGCTTCCCTTTCCTATCAAGATTTTGGAGAAACTGGTCATCAAACATCTGTCCAGTTTCATGGAGATGAACATCTGTCTGGATGTGGCTCAGTTCGGCTTCAGGCCGGGTCATGGTACTGAGTCAGCATTGGTGGTAGTTCTGGATGACCTACGTTCGCGTGTCGACCTCGGCCGGGCAGCCTTTTTAGTGCTGCTCGACATGTCGGCCGCGTTCGATACGGTCAGCCACGCCATCCTGGTCAACAGACTGGAGGAAATCGGGGTGGCCGGTTTGGCCCGGGACTGGCTGGTCTCCTATCTCGGTGATAGACACCAGGTGGTAGCCCTGCCGCCCTATAGATCTGTCATCAAAAAAGTGGGACAGGGCGTGCCACAAGGTTCGGCCACCAGTCCTATTTTATTTAATTTGTATCTCCGCCCTCTGGTCAGGTTGATCAAGTCCTTTTGGTATAACAGTCACCAACTACGCTGACGACACGCAGCTCATTTTTTCTTTTGAAGGTAGTGATGCAGTATCCCAGGAGACCTTCCACCGCTGTATGACAGCCACTGCGGAATGGCTTCGTCAAAACTCCCTGCAATTTAACAACTCAAAAACTGACGTACTGCACTGTTCCTTGGATCGTATCCCACGGCCTCTGCCGATGGATTTTTGGCCGTCTCCCTCCCAGGGTACTGCTATGGCGGCAGATTCTGTTCGGAATCTGGGTGTGATGTTAGGAGCTAATTTACAGCTGGATGTGTTTGTGAATAAAACAGTGGCCACCTGCATGATGTTGCTTCGCACATTACGCAAGATACTCTCTATGCTCCCGGTCCATGCCCGCCCAGAGGTAGTGCGTAGTATCATCTTAAGTAGGCTTGACTACTGCAACGCACTACTTCTGGGGGCGCCAGCTACTCTGGTTGGTAAACTGCAGCGAGTACAAAACATGGCTGCTAAGCTGGCCCTCTCACGGCCGCGCTCTGACTCTTCCTCTCTGGCGCTTTCTGATCTTCGTTGGCTGCCAATTCACCAGCGCATCCATTTTAAAGCAGCATGCTTGGTTTTTAGGGCCCTTCATGGGCAGGGGCCTGTCCCGCTGCAGAAGCTGTTCTCATGGTACATGCCGGCCAGAGCGCTACGCTCTTCATCAGCATGCCTGGTGGCAGTCCCCAAGGTTGTGAGGACTCGGATGGGCGGGCGCGCCTTTAGATTTACTGCGGCTAAACTGTGGAATTCTTTACCTTTTTTCCTGAGAATTGTCGAGGATCTTTCTTCCTTCAAAAAAGGTTTAAAAGCTTATCTCTTTCCTAGGACAGTGTAATTTCCACGGCAGCATAACATCACGGACGGTGCTTCTAAGTGTAAAAGCGCCAGGATACCCTTTGGGTGACAGTTCGCGCGGTACAAATAAGCGATACATACATACACAAAACCTGAGAAGATCTGTGAGATTTCGAGGAAGGATCTGAAAGCAAGGGCACTGAGCCACTTAGAAGGTCTAAGGCTTACTAGTGAAGTCACGAAAGTTTCTACCCTACACGTAATTGCTGTTCAGACCACCCTGCAAATCCAGCCCTATTTAACACATGATCTAAAAGTTTTTGAGCGACTTCTTTTGACGAGGTTCAGACTAAACCTCTTTCATCGATTAGTAGCATTCCCAATGAGAAATAGCTAGGACCCAAGTCTTACGCCTTGCCCCTGCGATGAAACATCAGAGCAAACGACCATACACACTGTCTTGTTCTGTAAATTTTATCATGATCATCGAAAAACTCTGGTTGTTACCTCTGTTAAAACTGTGGGGTATTTGGCAATGTCGTCCAGCTATGTTGCGACTGCAGTTTTTAGAGTCTGAACGCATTTGCCATCATGTCGTCAATTTTTTAAAATGTATTTTTAAACATAGAACAAACCTGTAAAGAATCTTTTTATTGTTATGAATTGGATAATTTTCAATTTATTGCTTAGACAGTAATTGACAATTGCCAGTGTGGAAAGCTTAGTTTTAAATTGTAATGATTTTGTACTACGTGACAATATGTTTTTTTGACTGTAATGCTGCTTTTATGGTTTTCTATTTTGTGAAACCGAATAAAGAAAGATATATATAATATATATATATATAGAGATCGTGAAAATACAATCAGCTTGTGTAGTTGATATTTTTTAACACACATTACTTTAAGGTTTTTAAAGTGCATATATATTGCTTGGTTGTATTTCTTTTCTATTTATGTTGATGCATCTAACACTGGATATGATGTGTGTGCCGCTATCTTCAGAAGGGCTGCTGAACATTGAATTCTTGAGGAGTTCATCTTTTATTTACGTTCACGGCTTGCTTTGTGCTCAAAAGTCAAGACTCTGATCTGAATTATGTTAACCAGATCATGTGTTAGTCACCTTTCACAGGAACTTAAGCCTATGCAGCTACGGGCGATCCAACTTAGAGTATTTTCCAAGCGCTGGAATGTGTACTTTGTATTGGTTTTTGTTGTGCTCTCTAACTTGCAAAAAGAACAATTGATGGACAGAATGCAGACCAATGTCATACATTCACACCAGTACAGAGATCTGGGCCTAAATCCATCGTTTTTTTGCTCCCCATGCCATTCCAGTTTGAACCCAGCCATATGCAAATCAGTCTTGACCCTGCGCCCAATGGGAAGAGTCCAGCCCGAACTGCCAGGCCAGGTCCTCCCTGGACTGGAAATAAGCATCCTAGGACCGGTTTCAGTTCTTTTGACTGGGGGGTGAATGTTTTGATTTGTTCTGCATTCCGTCCATCAATTGTGTGCCTTTTGCTTTCTCGCCCTAAGCGTGCCGGGTATGCCCAGATGTGAGTCCCGGGCTCACTGTGCCACTGGATTCAAGCTATCCTAGCTGATGAGGGGTGAAACCCTGAAACCAGTCCTAGGATGCTTGTTTCTGGTCCAGGGAGGACCTGGCTTGGCAGTTCGGGCTGGACTGTTGCTATGAGGCACAGCATCAAGACTGATTTGCATATGGCCAGGTCTATACTGGGTTGGCATGGTGAGCAAAGGACCCCTTGTGCTTGTAAATGGTAGAGTCTGCTTCAACCCAATTACCAATAGTGATAGGTACGCATGACGGCCGCCGGCGGTGAAGAAAGATGAAGCGGTGCACGAACGAGCAGAGGCATGCAAACAAAAAGAAATGGCGCCGGGCCATTTGATGAGAAAAAAAAGAGTATGCCAAACACACAATAAGTAAATCCAGGGGTAAGGGGATATGTAACAGGGGCAGTCGCCATGAAAGTCAAGAGACACTGAAAGGCGGCAGGGTTTCACAAATGAAAAGAAAGCAATTTTAACATTGCACAGGAAGGAACCAATGGAAAGCTTTGGGTGTGGTCTATGCCCCCCCCCCCCGGTATATACACAGCATGTCTCGCAGAGCAACACATCCACACTCCTAGGCTCGACCTAAAAACTATAGTAATAATATCCCTGTACACATGAAAATACTATAAGGAGTCTCAAGTAACAGAAGCATTTCATGCAGGGGGATCCCTCATATTTTCCTGTCTGCTGACATCATGAGGTAGAGCACTTTGCTAGTAACTATTGTCTGTTTTTTGGTTTCTCTACAAGAACAGCCTCTGGTGGCTATTTTTGGATAATGCACAGACTAACGGTGATTTTCACTCTTGCTTATCGGCATTTATTGTTACATTTTCTGTTATTCTGTTTTAACCATATTAGTTGGATTTAGCTTATTAAATGTTTCTGATATTTGGTAAATTGGTTTTAGACTTGTAATTTCTTGTGTTAATATTGTTTGGTACAGCTTGAACCAAACCTCGGGGAGGGCGGGGGGGCTAGTTACTCTGCAATAGCTGCTAGAAGTGAGCAGATTGTTATTAGTGAACTTTGTTGAAATCTAATAAGATTGTGTTTAGGTTTATAGACGGACGTCTCTAAAATAAATAGGTCACTTTCTCACAGCATATGCTATGGAAGTGTTAGGTTTGATAACTAAAATATTGTATGTGGTAAGTGTGCGTTGTGTTAAAGCTAAGGCAAGTTGGTAAGCATGTAGGGCTCAGAAAAATATAGTGAAGGTGGAAACTGGAGAGGATTGCTTTGTTGCAGGTAATGCTAGGTGGAGAAGCGGTAGTTTCTGATCAATTAAAGAACATAGAAAGATGACATTCAGTGGAGGGGTACGGCATGATGATTAAGTTGTAGCAAGACTGAAAGAGGAATGGTGACTTGGAAGTGGTTAATGTAGGCAAAGGTTACGGCTGAGAAGAGAAATTTGGGTAGCTAATGAAGGGCTGTACTGAAGAGACATACAAGAATGTTGAATATTAGTTTAAGCACGTAAGCATAGCAGAATATCTGATTTTCATACTGAAAACAATGCTTGGGTCATCACAGGGATGTACATCATATTGAGGCGGAGTGAGTCACGATTGTATTCATAAGTGGAAATGATTGTAAAGTATTGCATTATTTGCCTTGAAACCGGTGGAACAAGGTGACACCTGATCTGTGCTGATTTGGTGTCCCTTGAACAAACGGTTTTTCCATCTATTTTATAAGGTGGAGGAGTGATGAGGCATGGACCGGGATGTTTCATGTCACAGGTGCGTACCTTGAGAAGACATCATCCAAGACCTAGATGTTTTTAACTCAAGTGTGGGAATGATGTGGCTTCTTGTTTTTTGTTGGTTTCCTGAGATTGCTTGTTATCTGCTGGGTCGAGTTGTGCACAGTGCACTGCTTGTAACTGCAATGTGTAAGTGTTGTGGGATTTTAGGTCCACCAAAGCATGACCATTGTTGTCGTATTTCTTTATTCCTTTGAGTTAGAGTTCGTGGATGGTTTTTCTGAAGTCTGGGTCTTGATGACAGGATTTTTTTCTGCATAGAAGGGAAGCTGCTACCAGTTTGAGTTTCCTAGTAGTTTGGAGGAGAGGTTGCTGTCTGATGAGCAAGTTTGCAAAGAGTGAAGGTGTAAGTGGGTTCAGGTTCAAGTAGGGCGACCAGGCGTCCCGGATTTTCCTGGACAGCCCAGGTTTTTCGCCAGCTGTCCGGGCAGATTTCAGGAAATTAAGCTCATGTCCCGGCTGAAAACGGTCGTAGGTATCTTTTCATGTTTTGCAAAGCAAGGATAGGTAGCTCTTGTTATAAGAAAGCAATTTAATTAACAAGCATGCTACAGGCTCTAAAATGTCATTTTATGTATGCTCTAACTGCCTCTTCTGAAATTCTCTGCTAAGGAGTACTGTCATTCTGTGTGCTGGCTTGTAGGAAAATTGTATTCCTTCTATTTTTCGGGAATGTCCCGGTATTTGGCTTTAAAATTCTGGTCACCCTAGATGCAAGTCAGAAAGCCATTCCTGATCTAGGTGTGTTTGGTCATTTTGGCTGAGTATTAATTCTGTCTTCGGCAGGTTCCTTTAGAGGTAGCCACTTGAAACCCAGGCGTGGCTGAGCACGAGACGACCTTTGATTCTATCACTGTACTTGGTTGACGAGATTCGGAGTTGTATATCTTATGTCAAGACACACTCGGAGATGGTCACTGTTCAAGCTGAAGATCACAGGGGAGAGCATAGATCTTTGAAATACTCCTTGTGTCGCCAGTTGCTACTGTGATCTGGAGATTCCCATGTGGATGAGTTTTGCACACCTTAATTTTCCTGCGGCATTGATCTTCTGAACTGGGTTAAGCTGGGCTGAGAATTGCGCTGATTTCATGGCCGGGCAGAGAGCTCTACGCAGTGCCAGACTGTAAGTAATGTGTAGAGAGTGCAAAGGATGCAGACGTAACTGTTTGTTAGGCAGACAACGGGAAGAGACTATGGGAGGCTCCAAGGAAACCAGGTGCTGTGTCATGCCCAGACAGGAGGCAGCAAGCGCTGTGTTGGGCTGGAGGCAGTGTGAGCTGTGGGGAGCGGGTGGGAGGGAGGGGACTCCACCGGAAGGAGGCAGTGATCTGAGGTCTGGGCAGGAGAGAAATGCTGCTCATTGGGCGGGGAAAGGGATGCACTGGAGTCAGATAGTGCTCAGTAATGCGGAGGCAATAGCAAGAGACGATGGTATGGGAAGCTGCAAACAGTATTGGGCGACGCGCTGCGTGATGAGCAGACAGAGGAGCAGGCACGTATCCAGAAGCACTAAGCAGAAGCATTATATTTATCAAAGATGTAAACTAGTGGTTTGTGATCAGTGACCAACTCAAATTTCCTACCCCAAATGTACATTTTAAATTTGTGGACCGCCCAAGCACAAGCTAGAGCTTCCCTTTCGATGGTGCTGTACCTCTGTTCAAACTCTTTGAGTGCTCTGGATGCAAACGCCACAGTTTGTTCCTGACCATTCACTTTTTGTGTAAGAACTGCCCCTAGACCAGAAATACTCGCATCTACAGTGATAACTGAGGTGGCATCTTCTCTGAAGGCATGTATGGCTTTTGCGGAAACAATCATTTTCTTGATCTCACAAAAAACCTTGTCTAACTCCTGTGTCCAAACGAAACTAGACCCTTTTCTCAAAAGCTTTCTTAAAGGTTCCACTATTTGGGAGTATGATTGGACAAACCTTGCATAATATTCTGCAAGACCTAGGAAAGATCGTAAAGCATCCTTATCAGGAGGGGGTTTAGCGTCTTCAATGGCTCTAATGACTGAAAACTTGGGGGTGATACCTTGGTCTGATACTGTATGTCCCAGATAATCAATCTTGTTAACTGCAAACTTGCATTTGTCAGCGCGAACAGTCATGTTTCTAGACATTAAAATTGAAAGCACATTTCTAAGAATAGCGTCATGTTCAATTAATGATTTGGCAAAAATCAGGATGTCATCAAGGTATGCTTGCACACCCGCTATGCCTTGAAACATCACATCCATCAGCTTCTGGAAAACACTTCCAGCAGACGCTAACCCAAAAGGGAGGCGAAGGAATTTGAAAGCTCCGAAAGGAGTAATAAAAGAGGTAAGTTCTTGGGATTCCTTCGCCAAAGGCACCTGATGGTACGCTGACCTCAGATCAATCAAAGAGAACCATTTAGCGTCGCCTATGTTAGCCAGAAGCTCGTGGATTCTCGGTAGCGGGTGACAGTCAACAATAATGTTCTTATTTAATGTGCGTAAATCCGCACATAATCTAATTTCCCCAGTCTTTTTGCGTGCGACCACGATTGGTGCGACCCATTGTGAAGAATTGATGGGGGAAATTATACCTTGTCTGCACAAATCATCCAACATTATTTTTAATTCAGATCTGACACTCAATGGGACAGCTCTAACTTTATGACTAACTGGTTGTGCCCCAGGAATGAGTCTAATTTTATGCTCAAATCCTCTGACACTCCCTACCGTTTCCATGAATACTGGTTTGAATTCTGACAAAATTTCTTGAACCTTTGCGCTATGATCATCAATCACAGTAACAGATAAATCAGATTTAAAGGTAGGTAACTTCCCAACTTTAATGGGGTTCTCGTCACCTGGAACTAAATAAAGACCCATCAAGGCTAAGTCTTTCCAGCCTACGATGTCTTTGCCTTTTTCTGCTACATAAATTTTAGTGACAGTCTCCCTCCCCAAGCACTGTACTAATCCTACAAAATACCCTAGCATGTTAATATTCTTCTCCCCAAATGCTAGTGGATTAACATCAGATTCAATCAGTTTAACTCTTTTGTCCCATTTTTCATAAAAGGTTGAATCTCTAAGGATAGTGTATGGGGAGCCTGAATCCGCCATGACCTGAAGGTGTACATTATCAATAATAGCTGCACATAGTGGACCCTTAATAGAATCAATGTCACCATTAGCATCAAGAGTTACGATAATGTTCTTAAAAGACTCAGTACATGCATCAAAGTCTACCATATTAACATTCGGGGGTTTCTTCGCGAATCTGCAAACCCCTTGAAAATGTCCGATTTTTTTACAAATAGAACATCGCTTCTTGAGGGCAGGGCAATTTGGTGCGTTCCCAATATGATCCTTTGAGCCGCACCTATAACAAAAGTAAGTTTTTTTCTTTTGGTTAAACTTATTTGGTTGAACTCTGCCATTATTAGTAATGGCACAGAGAGTTTCTCCTTCATCAGAGTCATAGCAGTCTATAACATTAACACCCTGTTTAGGTTGGTCCATGACAACTTTGCTGGTTAAAGTAGAACGTTCAATGCTAAGAGCAAGGTCTATGACTTCACTTAAAGATGGGTTCTTGCACCCCAGAATTCTCTGTTTAATCTTCCTTGATGCGCAATTAAATACGAATTGGTCCCTTATAAATTTATCAGGAGAAGGTTCGAAATTGCAAGTGATAGCTAAAACTCTGAGTGCAGCGATGTACTCTTCTACCTTCTCGTCTTCATTTTGTTTCCTGGCATAGAAGTTGTGTCTTTCTAACATAATGTTAGGTTCATCACAAAATTGCTTTTTTAATCTTGCAATGGCTTCAATGTAAACGTTCCAAAGATTGTCTCCGCTTTCATCTAATGAAATAGGTGGTGCTATGGGAACAATACTCTTAAATATTCGTTGACCAGCTTGTCCTAAGCAACCAAAAAGAATAGCGAATTTTCTTTTGTCAGAATACTCAGTGGCATCAATAGCAATTAAGTGATTCTCGAACAACCCGAACCACTCAGACCAAATTATGTCTGGAGTGCCTGGTTTGCTCAAGAACGGTGGAGGTTGGGTGATCTGATGCCACTGGTTATTAGCCATGTTAAATATGAAAGTAGAATAACGAGAGGGGTTTATAGTTCTAAAATCACAATTATCTTAACATTAACAATATGTTATTTAAATGATGATAGAATGTTTCAAAAACGTCTAAAACGTTGTAGATATGTAAATTCAACACATGAAAAAGCGTGCGTATCGCTGTAAAGATACGCTGTACACAACCTTGTAAATATCCTGAAATTATCTGCTGAAAGCGTGCGTATCGCTGAAATGATACGCGATGTTTACATGTCGATCCAACAACAACGTGCGTATCGTTGAAAATGACACGCGATGCTTGGATCCTTAACAGAAGATATTTAAATTGCCAGGTGCGTTGTAAGTCGAAAGCGTGCGTGTCGCTGAAGTGACACGCAAAGTTTTCAATTACAACGTGCGTATCGTTGAAGGAGCGCACAATAAAGAAATATTTTAAATCAACACAGTACCTTGTGGCTGCGTCTTGAAACCAGTCTTCGTACGATACCTCAATAAAGTTGTGAAAAGGGTTATCCAATGAGGTCGATCGTTTCGAAGAGGATTGTCACCGTCCAATAAGAGTTGCCGGTTTGAGAAATTGTAGAGGCAGCTCTAATGATTGGAAAAGCCAGAGATTCGACCGTCCAATGAAAATGCTTGTGATTGACGAGGTTTGAATCACGGAAAAATATCAGCGTGGGTGGGGTGGAGTCTCCGTCTTGTCGCCAAAATATGTAATAAATTAGGAAGAGGCGGAATATTCCAGGTAAGAGAAGTTTAATCCATAGTACATGACTCCACCCGTGATGGACGTCCTGTCTCCGTTAAGCCTGCGGTTACAATGGCTAACGGGAAGACACAGCCGACCAAGCACGAGGAAGGGCTTTTGAAACACAACATGCTAGTACAGTAAGCACGGGCCTCAGCTCGTGGATACGACTTTTGAAAAGAAACAAAGTTAGCCTCGGGCTTTGGCTCGTGATAAGACGCGAGTCGAACTCACGAGCCAAACCCCACGAGCCAAAACCCACGAGAAAGGCGATGCGAGCGAAGCCCGCCATTACAGCGACGCGCTGCGTGATGAGCAGACAGAGGAGCAGGCACGTATCCAGAAGCACTAAGCAGAAGCATCCTCTATGAAAATCACCCCTCGCCCCCTCCTCCCGCCCACTTATTGTGCCCAGAGAGTCCACAGAAGCCTCCCGTCTGGGAGGTGGGGTTTTAGGTTTGGCTGCAAGAATGAAAGAAGCGCGAGCTGTTGCTAAGGAGAAGTGGGCTGTGTGCATGTCTGCCCAACGCCTGCGCGGCTGTAGGGTGACAGATGGGCCCAAGGAGTCCTGGGTTACATAAAAGGGGCTGTGCGCTGCAGTGTTTATATATAACACGCGCACGTGGGAGGTGTCACTGGGCTGTGATGTGCTGTGCAGGCCTCTAGAGCTGGCACGCAAGACCCCTAGGGTTCTACGCTGATTTTAGTACAAGGCAGCATGCCCTCGTGTCACAGCAGCGGATGCAGCTGCAGCGCGGGCACATTCGAACCCAGACTTCGAGGAAGACTGAGGCCCAGGTGCCTCGCAGTACACCTCACCTAGGGTGATCATGGCGCATGGACGGGTTGCTGGATTATCTGAGCTTCGGGCAAACCAGTGGCGTAACGCAAAATGATATATTTATTTATTTATTTATGCGTTTTTATATAGCGCGGACTTTACCCAAAGGTGTCAGAGCGCTTCACAATAGGAGCAGAACTGATACATGAGAACATTACAAGTGAACAAATTATAAAAGCAAACGCTAAGTTACATGAGGCAAAAGTGACAATCGTGAGCAAACAAATAGCTCCCCTTCAGAATGTGATGAAGGGCTCCGAGTGTACCCTAAGTCACAGATATTCATTCCTTGATCTTTGCCTGATGAGGGCCCCCTGAACCGCGGCCCATACCCACGTTCCCCCTGGCGCAAACCTTTGAATCCCACACATTCAGGCTCTTAGGGTGGTGGTACATGTGCAGTAGCACCTGGCACGGACTTTGGTGGGGGCACTGTTTAAAAATACCTAATGGGCATAAATGCACGTGAACTTCCTTGTGCGTCCAGCTTTTGCCAGGTGAACAATAAAAATGTCAAGATAACTCTGGTGATTAATGTTACTGCTGGTGAGAGGTCGGACTTTTGTCTGGTGCATGTTTTGTCTAAAGTAGCCAGATGGATAATGTGCCTGCTGCAAAGAGAATGTACCATGCACATCACAAGATTGAGGGTAAAAGAACTATGAGTAGAGCTTCAGCACTTAAACAAAGCATTTGCAATGCGAAAGGTCTCATATTTACAAAAGTTTTGTAAATGCGACACCTATTGCATTACAAATGCTAGTTTGTAAAAACTCCCATGCAGGACTTTAACTTTAATGTCTGCCGCGCCCAGCCGTCTCTAAAGAAAGGGCGTGGCCGCTAGTTAAGTGAAAGCCCGGTATGGGGCGCTTTTACAAAAAAAAGTATTTGTTTCTCAACTTGATAAATACTAATGGATTCAGATTTCGATTCATAAACTATATTCGGTTATATGAATATGAACCAAAAAAGTACAGTACAATGGTAAACAGCCCGGCACAGATAATAATAAAACAATATATAATGGCGTGAATTAATTTTCAATTCCTTGAAAAGTGAAAGTAAAAGCTACTATCCCCCTCCATTGAATGATTCTTAAAACACAGATCGCATGATGCGCCACCTGCGTTGACGTCCGCTTAGAGGCATGCCAATGGAGTTCTACGACATGAAAGTATGCCATATAAAAAAGAACACCTATAGCACATTTCATTTTAAGGCTAGAAATTGCAGTTGGTACACTACTACAAAGCAATGATGGAAAGAAAATGTTAGTCTAGCAATGCAAAACTATATTAACATACAGAAAGACCAGCAACCACTTAGAGACCTACCTAAGTATTCCTTGCCTTAATCACCAGCTGCAGAAAATTTGACTTGGTGGGCACATTCTCCTCCAAGGCTAGAGATTGCAAATAGTGCAGTACTTCCGTTCAATGATGCGGGGAGTGTTCAATTAATAAAGGCTTAAAAATGCAAGACCTGCAGTTAACTTTGAGGGTGCAGACAAATGCAATATATAAAGTATTCTCTGCTGTTTCTGATCACATAGACAGGGGGAAAGATCCTGTGATCAGTTATTACACCAAGGAAAGGTGGATTAGTCTATGAAATAAGCGGAGTCGAAACCAAAGTAGAATAAAGTGCTGATAGTGCTGTGCATCATATAACAGAAATGGTTGAATGTTCCTGAGTGGATTAAGCTGCATGTGTGAGGCCACAGAGGAGGACTCAGTTGCCTTTATCCACCTCTTGTCTTCGCAGTTGGTGTAGCACATGACCGTAAGCATTTATTTATCTATCCAGGGTTTTAGATGGATCATCAAACAAGTCATGCTAGCCTAGGGTTGCGGCCTTGCCCCTGATGCCCCTCAACCATGGAATCTCTAACCTCCGGGTCAGAGGCAGACAATCCTCCATTATCATTCTATTTAGAGATAGGGCCTCATTGGTCCAGACCCTACGCCACAACATTATTGGACATGTGCTTAAGATGTCCTCATGACGTGCAAACCCTAACTCCCTATGACAGATAAATAGGCTGTAGATGGTGGACTAGCCAATAAAAGGTGAGTACACTTGTTTTCTGTGCCCCATAAGTTGCCATGCTTATACATTTTGCCCGATAAATGGCCAGCATGTAGGCAAACTATCTTTTATCCAGTTTGGCAGCACAGGAAAAAAGGGCATTAATACTCCCGGCCAGCTGATTATTCCTTATTTCCAGCTGTGGGAGCCACAAGCCTCTGCAATTGAAAGTTATCCCTAGGTAGCTGAAATGGTCTGTGTTTTTACGGGGCTTGCATAACGCTTAAAAGTTGGTTTAAGGTTGCTCCTGTATCTGCATGACATTACAAAGGACTTGGCCATTTTGATCCTCATATCAAACCTCTCCATAAAAGAGCTGAAGGCATCTAAGAGTCGCTGTAGTGCAACAGTTGTGCGTGCCATATAGACCACATTGTCAGCATATTATAAAACTGGTATAGGACACTTTCCAGTGAGCAGCATGTCCCCACACCTTAACACTAACTCCCGCTCCAGATGGGTAATATAAAGGGAGAAGAGGAAAGGTGCAAGGACACACCCATGCCTGATGCCCCTGCTTACCTCAAACATCTCAGAACACTTTCCCCCTCAGCCCAAACCTTACTACCACTTTTGAATTGCTATATATTTTCCTGATGGTGTAAATGATGGGTTGATGGGTCTGTCATTGCCCAGATCTTCCATTATTCCTCATAATTTGTTGTGGGATACACAGTCAAAGGAGCTGGACAGATCCATAAACCCCAGATGCAAAGAACAGCGCTTGGCAACTGTGTACTTTCTCAGTAGGAGGCAAAGGTTGATACATTGATCTTCCGTCCCCATCCCTCTCCTGAACCTGTATTAAACATCCAAAACGTACCTGTTACACCTGGCACCATTGGCGTGGGTCTCCCTTCCAGTTTTTGCTGTTGCCTCCTGTATTTTTGCTATGTGTTTTGCTGGTCTAGATGCTTTCGGCACTTTGCCACTGCTATTCAGTGCCAAAGTGCAAGTGCTTTCCATTGTAAAATGTTGTATTGGATTAGTGACTCCATGATTGGTTTATTTGGTTTACTTGTCAGACCCTAGTGCAGTGCACCATGTGTGCCCAGGGCCTGAAAACCAAATGCTGCTGGTGGGCTTGGAGCACTGGTTGTGCTATCCACAGAATCAGCGTGTAAAATGTGACTCCGGCCTGCCATTGCAGAGCCTGGGGCTGCCATGTCGACTTTGGAAGTGCACCCACTTGCCAGTCCCTAAACCTTCCCTTTGCTACTTATTAGTCACCCCTAAGGTACGCCCAAGGGTAGGGTGCATTTTATGTAAAAGATAGGACATGCCCTGATGTGTGTGGCATGTCCTGATAGTGAATTAAAGCCAAATTTCATTTTTCACTATTGCAAGGCTACCTGTTTCCATAGGCTAGAATAAGCAGTTTGATTATAACATCTTATAATCCTAACTGACTCTGGGAACTAGGTAGAAATTCGAATTTAGTATGCCTGAACTCAGAATGATAAAATACATATTTTAGTGAAGTTGGTTTTAATATTCTGTGTTTGAAAATACCACTTTTAGAAAGTAGGTATTTTCGTGCCTAACTATCCGAGCCTGCCTCTGCTAGGTTGTGTATTCCATGTCTGGTTTGTGAGTGACAGGGGCTGGGGATGCTCCAGGAGACAGGGTGAGTCAGCACAAGGCTGAATAGACCTATCTGCATGAGGAGTGGTGAGAGGAGTAGCACATGGGCCTGAATAGGACTGTGTCTGCCTTCCACAATGCTGGCTCCACCTCTTGTGTCTGATGACCCTGGCCCACACTGACAAAGGAAGAAGTTGTGCACTGGCAAAAGGCACCCAGAACTGGTTTGGACTAGGTATAGACACTCTCTGCCTTCAGAGACAAATGATTTTGGTGTATAAAAAGGGGTACCCAGACCCCAGAACTTTAGTTCACTTCTGGGAATCAAGACAACCCTTCGCCAAGGAGAAAAAACAAAGAAGCTGAAGGAGGAGGCGGCCCCTGTGCTGTGCTGTTGGGGTTGTCTTGCAGTGGTTACTTTATTTGCCAAGGAAAGGAGAAAAAGAACTTTGTGTGTACTCTTGCAATCTTGAAGAAGAATCTCCAAAGGCGTGAAGTGTGCTTGCCTCCTGCCGGAAGTCTCAGGGATACAAGACTTCATCACCAGCTCCCCTGAATTCTCTTGCTGAGGAGTTCTGCCTACAGAGAGGTGCCTCCTGTTGTTTGGGCCCTCTGAGAAGACTGAGAGTTGCTGGGAGCTGGAAGCCCGATGCAATGAAGAGAAGCGTGTCGCCGCCGCAGCAGTTGCCGTCACATTGCCGAAGAAGCGTGCTGCAGCTGTTCGCCGTCACATCATCAAGGAAGCGTGACGTATCACCGGAGAAGTGTGCCGCCGGCGCAGAGGTCGCCGTTGCATCACCGGAGAAGCGTGTTGCAGGCCCTGTCGCGGCTCAGAAGTTAACGAGTTCACCGCACGGCAGTCGGGCATGCATGCATCACATCCAACGTTGTCGCTTCGCATCAAGATGCCATTTTGTCGCACCGGATTGTCGCATCGCGACGCCATTTTGTCGCATCGCACAGGATAACAGTAAGAAACCGATGCATCACCTCCTCTCCGGTAAGGAACCAACGCATCACTTCACCTGCGCTGCAGTAAGGAACCGACGCACCACCTCTACCGAAGCAAGAAACCAACGCATCACCTTCCCTGCGACCCTTTTTGTTTGTATTGCGTGACGCATCCAAGGTACTTTGAGAGTAAAGTGTGGCATTTACTATCTACATTGAACTAAACTATTTCTACCATTTTAAAGCCTATTTTTGATTACAGTATTGTGGATTTTTGTTGTTTGGTCTTGTGTTAAGTCTAGTAAAGATTACTTATTTTTCTAAACTGGTGTGGTATCCATTTGTAGTGTTTTCACTGTATTACTGTATGTGTTCACAAATGCTTTACACACTGCCTCTGAGATAATCCTGTCTGCTCATGCCAAGCTATCAAGGGGGTGAGCAGGGTTTATTTTAGAAGTGTACCCCCTTACCCTGACTACAAGCAAGGGTCCCTATTTGGTCAAAGGTACCTACCTCTGTCAACTAGAGTCCCCCAGTTCTAACAGTGCCGTTCTCCTCTACCCATATCTCAAGGAAGAAGAGTAGGACAGGGCCCAGGACCTTTACCGTGAAGTCCAGGAGAAAGATCAGTCGGTAACAACTAAGATCCTCTTGATTCCCTTTATTAAATATCGGGACAATTAGCGACTTGGACACCGAAGACATTTTGGTGGAACAACTTACCGCACTGAAAACTTTGGTTAGCAGGTGGGCCCACAAATCAAGATCACTTTTAAATAGATCTAAAGGGACTCCATCAGGGCCTGGAGATTCACTGCACGGGTTAAATCTTATAGCCACTGTCACATCTTTCAGTGAGGGGCAGAACTTGGGAAGGAAATTAAACTTTGCTACTCTAGGGAAAGGTAGCCTATTCATGACCAGATATTGCAGGTTTGAGCATGGGTTCTTCAGGGATTTGAAGGAACGGTTGGTTTATAATAGTCTAAAAAGCCTTCTGATCATTCTTATGATGTGCTTTCTGTAAGATCTTCCTATGCCTGTAATTTCAGTGCATGTTTCCTGTCTGCAATTGACCTCTGCGAGGTCTTATTGCAACGAACAACTTTGAGATCAGACCTGGGCTGTTTATGAAGAGAGGCCAATAACTCTTTATGGGATCTGGAACATGCTGCATCAAATCATCTCCTTCTCTTCTCTGAGCCCGGTGTGCTGACCTGCATAATTCTCCCTTAGCTGCCTCTGAATGGGAAATAGGGCAACTAGGAAGGTTAGGGTCCTGTCTCTGACTGGCTTGGACCACTCCAATATACCAAGCAAAAAAGATAGCCAATCAGGTTTTACTTATTTCTTATTTGTTCACACCCAGCCTGCAAGTACTGAGCGGTCAATATTTTATTTGTGTTTTTTATCTTCTTGGATTTTTATATTTCTTTTTTGTATGTCATAAAAGAAAGAACAGTTGTCAAACAATAAAGAATGCATTCAGAAAACAATGTGCGCAATATATACAAGTGTTCAATATGTACATCATCAATACTGAATTTCAAACACACCAAATATACATTACAACAAATAAATTGAATTGATGCGATGCCTAAAAGCAATTTTCAAGATAGGCACCAGTCCTTCAGATTATATAACAGAAGACAGGCGGACAACAGAGTTCATAAATACTGCCTGCCAGTCTTGCTGACCCAGTGATTAGATATTTTTATGGTTGCACTTCTAGGGACGGAAAGCGTGGTATTATTTATATCCCTAGTTGCACCCTTCTTCTTTATCCCTGGCTCGGGGTCAACGCGTTTCGAACCACAAAGCGATTGGGGGTTCTCCTCAGGACACGGACTGGATAGAGCCGTAGCTGGATGTAGTATTCATGGTCAGCCTCACTGAGCACACATGATCTGACTTGATGTAGCAGTCATAGCGTTTATTTGGAATGGGAGTGGAAACCTCGCCTGGGACGAAATATCTGTCCTTCAAGCGGATTGCCGCGAAGATTTTTGGTGTGGCCGTTCGGTCCAGCAGTTCTTGCGATCTGATTAGTTCTGTTGTGGTCGTTCAACGAGTGTCCTTCTCCGCATCCATCCCTCCGGCGTGTGGCAGGGTATGCTCAGACGTGAGTCCCTTGCTCACTTTGCCACTGGATTCAAGCAAGCCGGGCTGAAGACGGCTGGAATGCCAGAAACCGGTCCTCGGAAGCTTGTTTCCGGTCCATGGAGGACATGGCTTGGCAGTTCGGGCTGGACTGTTCCCATGAGGCACATGGTCAGACTGATTTGCATATGGCCATGTCTGAACTGGGGTGGCAGAGTGGGCTAAAGAACGGTGATGGATTAAACCCAGATCTTTTGACTGAGTGTGAGTGTTTGATTGATTCAGATGCTCCGTCCATCACCACCCCCTTTTGTATCTATCATGTGGGCATGCTTTCTGACAAGGTTTACCTATCTATGAGCCCAAAAACTTTTCCAGTGATTTTTTTTGTGAGTGGGCTACTTTGTGGCACAACTTTTTCCTTTATCGCTTTTCACAAATGTTTTCAGTTTTAGAAAGTATATTTTAGTCTGTCTGGTTCTCTTATTTTTCTCCTGGGCCCTGTTATTGTGGCCACCTGGTTGTGAAAGTTACCTGTAAATTGATGCACACAAGCTTACCATGTTGAGAGAACTGAGGTGTTAGTATGAGTAAAGTGCGGATTCTCAGGTATTTACGATCACTCTCATGGACCCATTGCCCCCTTTCACCCATGTGTATTTAAACTCTTGAGGGACGAGTCACCCCGAAATGTATACAGTACTGCATGTGAAGTCTCCAGCACTTTAGAGGCCTCTGGAAGTGCACACTGTCATCCAGGCGATGTCTCCAGAATTGGACTCGCTACACTTGGTGAGGTCAGCGGATTTCAGAGTGAGAGCACACCTTCCCATTTTTCTGTTGGCAACGGTACCTTCACATTGGCCGAGCTTTCTGAAGTTGTCTCAACACTCAGCCTTTCCATCTAAAAGACATGATAGCCTGAAAAAGTGTTATTTCCACATTGCGTTTGCTCGGTGTGTGATGCACTGTGTGAAAGAGGGTCTCCGGTGAAAGAAGGGATAACGTGTCTGCGCATGATAACTCACTGGTTGTCTTGTATTTTTTAATTTGTTTCTCCCGAAGTTATCCCGCGCTTTTCTTGATTCGGTTAGTAATAGGCCAGTTGTAGGTCTTTGATGGTGGAGGTGGTCAGGTTGGATTGGCCATTCTCTGCACAGCTGTTTCTCGATGAACAGAGCGAGCCTGAGCGGAGCACGAGTCTGCGGTCTTTTCAACCTGAGGGCCGAATTCCCTATCCAATGTAAGAGTATTTATGTTCTTGACTGCCTGCCTTCAGGAATTAGTGTCTTCGGTTTTGTGCGCTGGGAAAGGCATCGTTTAACATTTTGACACGTTCTTTCTGATAGCAGTGCAAACGATACAGAAATGGGGTATGCAAATAGCCCCTTGTTGTGAGGTCGAACCCACAAGGGGCAGTGCAAACCCTGACCTTCAGACGGCGTCAGACGCAGGGCGCGGACTGCATGTGGAAGCCATAAAACATTATTTTATTGACTGTCGTTTATGGGATCATAAAGTGTGGCGTGATGAAGACTTGTGATTCATACCCTGGCTCCGAGCTGCTTTACATCACCCTCTGGGTCCGGGGTGCGAGGTGGAGCGGTAAATACGACAAGAGAGCCCGCGCAGGAGGTCCCGTGCGGCCTCGCGCAGGAGGTCACGTGCGGCCTCGCGCAGGAGGTACCATGCTGCCTTGCACAGGGGTATTTAGTGACCTGCCACTCCGGAGGTGTGTGCGCCACAGCTAGATCTAAGATTTACCGTTGAGGTGAAAAATAGCATTTAGGATGCTATGAAGCCGCAAGAACGTCTTTTCAAGCGCTGTGTTGATAGAAACAACTTTTTATGAAACACCCACCAGCTAAAAATCTTTCTGTCTTGTGCTTAAACGCGTGTGCCATTTATCTTCAGCTTCTTTCGTGCGTAGAGGGTCATTTCAGAGTGCTGGCGAAGCCTTGAACAACTCCAGTTACATAGTCCAAAGGGCGCCGCTTAGATTGTCAAACATACGCCAGAAAATGCAAGAACAGAAGAACTTTTAGATGTTTCATTGATTCATAAATACAGTCATTAATGTATTCTGTCCTCGCATTGTTTTACTGTACATGGGGTGGGAGTTTCGCACCTTGGCCACAATCTCACAGATTGTGTTTTTTTCTCAGTTTAGGACATAGCTTTATTCTAGACCAGTCTGAGCGTGTATGTATGGCAAATACCTTAGTTTTAGAAGTGTTTAGGTCTCATCTACAAACAATTTGTGGATGTGTGTTGTTAAAAAACATATTGTGGACAATATCAATACTTATGGTAGGCTTTTCAGTCCATTGCTTACCATTGGCTGGCTTTCTTGTTAATCTCATTTACTTGCATCGTATTCATACGCTTGTCATGTTTGTCCTTCCCGTTGAGCATAAGCCTTTTAACTATGCTTGTTTGTTTATCTGCATCATGCTATACTGGTTTGTCCTGCTTCTAAAATTATAATAAACGCTTTAAACTGAAAAATACTTCGTAATCGGGGGGGGATGCTCTAGAGGAAGAGTGTCATGAGTGTGTAGAGCAGAAAGGCACAGAGCTCTACCAGGAGTACTAAAGCAGGGGAGTGCAGAGCTGTGCCATCAGTATCAGAAGAGAGGGCACAGAGCTCTACCAGGAGTGTCGGAGCATAGGAGCATAGAGCTGTGCCATCAGTGTCAGAGGAGAGGGCACAGAGCTCCACCAGGAGTGTCGGAGCAGAGGGGCCTAGAGCTGTGCAATCGGTGTCGGAGGAGAGGGCACAGAGCTCCACCAGCAGTGTCGGAGCAGAGGGGCCTAGAGCTGTGCCATCAGTGTCGGAGAAGAGGGCACAGAGCTCTACCAGGAGTACTAAAGCAGAGGAGTGCAGAGCTGTGCCATCAGTGCCAGAAGAGAGGGCACAGAGCTCTACCAGGAGTGTCTGAGCAGAGGAGCATAGAGCTGTGCCATCATTGTCAGAGGAGAGGGCACAGAGCTCCACCAGGAGTGTCGGAACAGAGGGGCCTAGAGCTGTGCCATCGGTGTCGGAGGAGAGGGCACAGAGCTCTTCCAGGAGTGTCTAAGCAGAGAAGCGCAGAGCTGTGCCATCAGTGTCAGAGGAGAGGGCACACAGCTCTACCAGGAGTGCCAGAGCAGAGGAGCATAGAGCGGTGCCATCAGTGTCAGAGGCGAGGGCACAGAGATCTTCCAGGAGTGTCTGAGCAGTGGAGCGCAGAGCTGTGTCATCAGTATCAGAGCAGAGGAGCGCAGAGCAGTGCCATCAGTGAAAGGAGTGGGCACAGAGGTGTGCCATCAGTGTCAGAGGAGAGGGCACAGAGCTCTTCCAGGAGTGTCCGAGCAGAGGAGCGCAGAGCAGTGCCATCAGTGTCAGAGGAGAGGGCACAGAGCTCTACCAGGAGTGTCGTAGCGGAGGAGCATAGAGCGGTGCCATCAGTGTCAGAGGAGAGGGCACAGAGCTCTTCCAGGAGTGTCGCAGCAGAAGAGCGCCGAGCTGTGCCATCAGTGCCAGAGGAGAGGGCACAGAGCTCTTCCAGGAGTGTCGGAGCAGAGGAGCATAGAGCAGTGCCATCCGTGTCAGAGGAGAGGGCACAGAGCTCTACCAGGAGTGTTGGAGCAGAGGAGCGCAGAGCTGTGCCATCAGTGTCCGAGGAGAGGGCACAGAGCTCCACCAGGAGTGTCGGAGCAGAGGGGCATAGAGCTGTGCCATCAGTGTCAGAGGAGAGGGCACAGAGCTCTTCCAGGAGTGTTAGGGCAGGGGAGCGCAAATCTGTGCTGTCAGAGGAGAGGGCACAGAGCTGTGCCATCAGTGTCAGAGGAGAGGGCACAGAGCTCTACCAGGAGTGTCTGAGCAGAGGAGCGCAGAGCTGTGCCATCAGTGTCAGAGGAGAGGGCACACAGCTCTTCCAGGAGTGCCAGAGCAGAGGAGCATAGAGTGGTGCCATCAGTGTCTGAGGAGAGGGCACAGAGGTCTTACAGGAGTGTCGGAGCAGAGGAGCGTAGAGTTGTCATCATTGTCGGAGCAGAGGAGCATAGAGTGGTGCCATCAGTGTCGGAGCAGAGGGCACAGAGTTCGTCCAGGAGTGTCAGAGCAGAGGAGCGCAGAATAGTGCCATCAGTGAAAGAGGAGAGGGCACACAGATGTGCCATCAGTGTCAGAGGAGAGGGCACAGAGATCTTCCAGGAGTGTTGGAGTAAAGGAGCGCAGAGCTGTTCCATCAGAGAGGACACAGAGCTCTTCCAGGAGTGTTGGAGCAGAGGAGCATAGAGATGTGCCATCAGTATCAGAGGAGGGCACAGAGCTCTACCAGGAGTGTCGAAGCAGAGGAGTGCAGAGCTGTGCCATCAGTGTCAGAGGAGAGGGCACAGAGCTCTTCCAGGAGTGTCAGAGCAGAAGAAGTGCCATCAGTGCCAGGGGAGAGGGCACTGAGGTCTTTCAGGAGTGTCGGAGCAGAGGAGCATAGAGCTGTGCCATCAGTGTCAGAGGAGAGGGCACAGAGCTTAACCAGGAGTGTTGGAGCAGAGGAGCGCAGACCAGTGCCATCAGTGTCAGAGGAGAGGGCACAGAGCTCTTCCAGGAGTGTCTGAGCAGAGGAGCGCAAATCTGTGCTGTCAGAAGAGAGGGCACAGAGCTCTTTCAGGAGTGTCGGAGCAGAAGAGCATAGAGCTGTGCCATCAGTGCCAGGGGAGAGGGCACAGAGGTCTTTCAGGAGTGTCGGAGCAGAGGAGCGCAGACCAGTGCCATTAGTGTTAGAGGAGAGGGCACAGAGCTCTTCCAGGAGTGTTGGGGCAGGGGAGCGCAAATCTGTGCTGTCAGAGGAGAGGGCACAGAGATGTGCCATCAGTGTCAGAGGAGAGGGCACAGAGCTCTACCAGGAGTGTCAGGTCAGAGGAGTACAGAGCTGTGCATTCACTGTCAGAGCAGAGGAGTGCAGTGCTCCGCATTCACTGTCAGAGCAGAGGAGTGCAGCGCTCTGCATTCACTGTCCGAGCAGAGGAGTGCAGAGCTCTGCATTCACTGTCCGAGCAGAGGAGTGCAGAGCTCTGCATTCACTGTCCGAGCAGAGGAGTGCAGAGCTCTGCATTCACTATCAAAGCAGAAGAGCGCAGAGATCTGCATTCACTGTCCGAGCAGAGGAGTGCAGAGCTCTGCATTCACTGTCCGGGCAGAGGAGTGCAGAGCTCTGCATTCACTATCAGAGCAGAGGAGCGCAGAGATCTGCATTCACTGTCCGAGCAGAGGAGTGCAGAGCTCTGCATTCACTGTCCGAGCAGAGGAGTGCAGAGCTCTGCATTCACTGTCCGAGCAGAGGAGTGCAGAGCTCTGCATTCACTGTCCGAGCAGAGGAGTGCAGAGCTCTGCATTCACTATCAAAGCAGAAGAGCGCAGAGATCTGCATTCACTGTCCGAGCAGAGGAGTGCAGAGCTCTGCATTCACTGTCCGAGCAGAGGAGTGCAGAGCTCTGCATTCACTATCAGAGCAGAGGAGTGCAGAGCTCTGCATTCACTGTCAGAGCAGAGGAGTGCAGCGCTCTGCATTCACTGTCAGAGCAGAGGAGTGCAGAGCTCTGCATTCACTGTCCGAGCAGAGGAGTGCAGAGCTCTGCATTCACTGTCCGAGCAGAGGAGTGCAGAGCTCTGCATTCACTATCAAAGCAGAAGAGCGCAGAGATCTGCATTCACTGTCCGAGCAGAGGAGTGCAGAGCTCTGCATTCACTATCAGAGCAGAGGAGCGCAGAGATCTGCATTCACTGTCCGAGCAGAGGAGTGCAGAGCTCTGCATTCACTGTCCGAGCAGAGGAGCGCAGAGCTGTGCCGTCAGTGGCGGAATAGGGGAGCGCAGAGCTGTGCCATCAGTGTCAGAGCAGAGGAGGGCAGAGCTGTGCCATCAGTGTCAGTGCAGAGGAGAGTAGAGCAGAGCTCGGCATTCATTGTGAGAACTGAGGTGGAACGCAGAGCTGTGCAATCAGTGGCAGGTCAGAGTAGCGCAGAGCTGTGTCATCGGTGTCAGGTCAGAGTAGTGCAGGGCTGTGCCATCAGTGTCAGGTCAGAGGAGCGCCATCGGTGTCAGGTCAGAGGAGCACAGATCTGTGCCATCAGTGTCAGGTCAGAGGAGCGCAGAGCTGTGCCATCAGTGTCAGGTCAGAGGAGCGCAGAGCTGTGCCATCAGTGTCAGGTCAGAGGAGCGCAGAGCTGTGCCATCAGTGTCAGGTCAGAGGAGCGCAGAGCTGTGCCATCAGTGTCGGAGCAGAGGAGCGCAGAGCTGTGTCATCAGTGTCAGAGCAGAAGAGTGCAGGGATGTGCCATCAGTGTCAGGTCAGAGGAGTGCAGGGCTGTGCCATCAGTGTCGGATCAGGGGAGCGCAGCGCAGTGCGATCAGTGTCCAAGCAGAGGAGTGAAGAGCTCTGCTGACTGTGCCAGAGCTGAGGAGCGCAGAACTTTGCATTCAGTGTCGGAGCACTGGAGCGCAGAACTGGGCAGTCAGAGCAGAGGAGCTCAGAGCTCTACAATCGGTGTCAGAGCAGAGTAGCTCAGAGCTGTCTCATCAGTGTCAGAGCAGAGGAGTGCAGAGCGGTGCCGTCAGTGTCAGAGCAGAGGAGCGCCGAGCTGTGCCATCAGTGTCAGAGCAGAGGAGCGTAGAGCTGTGTCGTCAGGTCAGAGGAGTGCAGAGGAGTGCAGAGCTGTGCCATCAGTGTCAGGTCAGAGGAGCGCAGAGAGCTGTGCCATCAGTGCCAGGTCAGAGGAGCGCAGAGAGCTGTGCCATCAGTGCCAGAGCAGAGGAGCGCAGAGCGGTGCCGTCAGTGTCAGGTCAGAGGAGCGCAGAGCTCTACTTAGTGGACTTAGCTAAGTGTGTTGATGCAGCCAGAGCAGTTGCTTGAGCTTCGCTCGGCGTCTCCAATTTCCACTCCTGAGTGTTTACTTTGTGTTTCCATAGCTCCTCAAAAGCGTTTTCTAGGAAATCGAATCATTTCGGCTGCTTTGCTCTGCATTTGCCAAGCCTCCCTCTGGGATTCCCCGCCTCGCCTTCCTCTGACATCTGTTGCCTATAACATTTTAGAGCGGCCCTGGTATCCTCGCCTGGACTGGTGAAACCGCGCACCCTATTCCAATCAGCCCTGCTGTCGGTGCGCCGTACTGCGCTGAGGGCGGCAGGGCGTGGCTTTTCGTTACCGGGTTCAGATCGCTGTGCTGGTTAGATAATTGTTATCTTTTTAACACACACTGGGCACATGGACTGTAGGGAAGTGGGTAGGATCCGTGACAAGCTGGCACGCCGCCGAGGCTGGAGGAGACTGCCTCGCATGTCCCATGTGATCGATATGCTTTGAAGATAGTGGGTTTGTGCTGACTGACAGCCTCACATCACTACCCCCCGCTGAGTTCTCAATCCTGTCCACCTACGCATGGGGCGCACCGTGGAGAGAGAGCTAGGCCGGATGCTTGGGTCAGGTCGTGTGCTGCCGCTGTCGATGCCTGCGGTGTGAAAGTGAAATGCTCTCCCTGGAAGTGATGGCCGCAGAGGAGATGCCCCCGCTAGAGACACGTGCTCCCTTTCAGGGTGATGTACTCCCATTGGATACACGTGCTGCCAGAGCAGACTGTATGCATCAGTCTCCTCTGTGGGATGTGATATCATACAGGTGCTCTCCTCCAGGTGACTGCTGTAGTCTGCACAGTCTGTGTGATATCACACAGGTGCTCTCTTCCATGTGACTGCTGCAGTCTGCACCGTCTGTATGATATCATACAGGTGCTCTCCTCCAGGTGACTGCTGAAGTCTGCACAGTCTGTGTGATATCATACAGGTGCTGTCTTCCATGTGACTGCTGCAGTCTGCATAGTCTGTGTGATATCATACAGGTGCTCTCTTCCATGCGACTGCTGCAGTCTGCACCGTCTGTGTGATATCACACAGGTGCTCTCTTCCATGTGACTGCTGCAGTCTGCACCGTCTGTATGATATCATACAGGTGCTCTCCTCCAGGTGACTGCTGCAGTCTGCACCATCTGCGTGATATCATACAGGTGCTCTCTTCCAGGTGACTGCTGAAGTCTGCACCGTCTGTATGATATCATACAGGTGCTCTCTTCCATGTGACTGCTGCAGTCAGCCCCGTCTGTATGATATCATACAGGTGCTCTCTTCCAGGTGACTGCTGAAGTCTGCACTGTCTGTATGATATCATACAGGTGCTCTCCTCCAGGTGACTGCTGAAGTCTGCACCCTCTGTGTGATATCATACAGGTGCTCTCCTCCAGGTGACTGCTGAAGTCTGCACTGTCTGTATGATATCATACAGGTGCTCTCCTCCAGGTGACTGCTGAAGTCTGCACCCTCTGTGTGATATCATACAGGTGCTCTCCTCCAGGTGACTGCTGTAGTCTGCACAGTCTGTGTGATATCATACAGGTGCTCTCTTCCATGTGACTGCTGCAGCCAGCACCGTCTGTATGATATCATACAGGTGCTCTCTTCCAGGTGACTGCTGCAGTCTGCACCATCTGCGTGATATCATACAGGTGCTTTCCTCCAGGTGACTGCTGTAGTCTGCACAGTCTGTGTGATATCACACAGGTGCTCTCTTCCATGTGACTGCTGCAGTCTGCACCGTCTGTGTGATATCATACAGGTGCTGTCATCCAGGTGACTGGTACAGTCTGTACAGTCTGTGTGATATCATACAGGTGCTCTCTTCCAGGTCACTGCTGCAGTCTGCACCGTCTGTGTGATATCATACAGGTGCTCTCTTCAAGGTGACTGCTGCAGTCTGTACCGTCTGTGTGATATCATGCAGGTGCTCTCTTCCATGTGACTGCTGCAGTCTGCACCGTCTTTATATCATCATACAGGTGCTTTCTTCCAGTTGACTGCTGCAGTCTGCATCCTCTGTGGGATGTGATATCATACAGGTGCTCTCCTCCAGGTGACTGCTGCAGTCTGCACCGTCTGTGTGATATCATATAGGTGCTCTCCTCCAGGTGACTGCTGCAGTCTTCACCGTCTGTGTGATATCATACATGTGCTGTCTTCCAGGTGACTGGTACAGACTGTACCGTCTGTGTGATATCATACAGGTGCTCTCTTCCAGGTGACTGCTGAAGTCTGCACCCTCTGTGTGATATCATACAGGTGCTCTCTTCCAGGTGACTGCTGCAGTCTGCACCATCTGCGTGATATCATACAGGTGCTCTCCTCCAGGGGACTGTTGTAGTCTGCACAGTCTGTGTGATATCACACAGGTGCTCTCTTCCATGTGACTGCTGCAATCTGCACCGTCTGTATGATATCATACAGGTGCTCTCCTCCAGGTGACTGCTGAAGTCTGCACAGTCTGTGTGATATCATACAGGTGCTGTCTTCCATGTGACTGCTGCAGTCTGCATAGTCTGTGTGATATCATACAGGTGCTCTCTTCCATGCGACTGCTGCAGTCTGCACCGTCTGTATGATATCACACAGGTGCTCTCTTCCATGTGACTGCTGCAGTCTGCACCGTCTTTGTGATATCAAACAGGTGCTCTCTTTCATGTGACTGCTGCAGGCAGCACCGTCTGTATGATATCATACAGGTGCTCTCTTCCAGGTGACTGCTGCAGTCTGCACCATCTGCGTGATATCATACAGGTGCTCTCCTCCAGGTGACTGCTGAAGTCTGCACCCTCTGTGTGATATCATACAGGTGCTCTCCTCCAGGTGACTGCGGTAGTCTGCACAGTCTGTGTGATATCATACAGGTGCTCTCTTCCATGTGACTGCTGCAGTCAGCACCATCTGCGTGATATCATACAGGTGCTCTCCTCCAGGTGACTGCTGAAGTCTGCACCCTCTGTGTGATATCATACAGGTGCTCTCTTCCATGTGGCTGCTGCAGTCAGCCCCGTCTGTATGATATCATACAGGTGCTCTCTTCCAGGTGACTGCTGAAGTCTGCACCGTCTGTATGATATCATACAGGTGCTCTCCTCCAGGTGACTGCTGAAGTCTGCACTGTCTGTATGATCTCATACAGGTGCTCTCCTCCAGGTGACTGCTGAAGTCTGCACCCTCTGTGTGATGTGATATACAGGTGCTCTCCTCCAGGTGACTGCTGAAGTCTGCACTGTCTGTATGATATCATACAGGTGCTCTCCTCCAGGTGACTGCTGAAGTCTGCACCCTCTGTGTGATATCATACAGGTGCTCTCCTCCAGGTGACTGCTGAAGTCTGCACTGTCTGTATGATATCATACAGGTGCTCTCCTCCAGGTGACTGCTGAAGTCTGCACCCTCTGTGTGATATCATACAGGTGCTCTCCTCCAGGTGACTGCTGTAGTCTGCACAGTCTGTGTGATATCATACAGGTGCTCTCTTCCATGTGACTGCTGCAGCCAGCACCGTCTGTATGATATCATACAGGTGCTCTCTTCCAGGTGACTGCTGCAGTCTGCACCATCTGCGTGATATCATACAGGTGCTTTCCTCCAGGTGACTGCTGTAGTCTGCACAGTCTGTGTGATATCACACAGGTGCTCTCTTCCATGTGACTGCTGCAGTCTGCACCGTCTGTGTGATATCATACAGGTGCTGTCATCCAGGTGACTGGTACAGTCTGTACAGTCTGTGTGATATCATACAGGTGCTCTCTTCCAGGTCACTGCTGCAGTCTGCACCGTCTGTGTGATATCATACAGGTGCTGTCATCCAGGTGACTGGTACAGTCTGTACAGTCTGTGTGATATCATACAGGTGCTCTCTTCCAGGTCACTGCTGCAGTCTGCACCGTCTGTGTGATATCATACAGGTGCTCTCTTCCATGTGACTGCTGCAGTCTGCACCGTCTGTGTGATATCATACAGGTGCTGTCATCCAGGTGACTGGTACAGTCTGTACAGTCTGTGTGATATCATACAGGTGCTCTCTTCCAGGTCACTGCTGCAGTCTGCACCGTCTGTGTGATATCATACAGGTGCTCTCTTCCATGTGACTGCTGCAGTCTGCACCGTCTTTATATCATCATACAGGTGCTTTCTTCCAGTTGACTGCTGCAGTCTGCATCCTCTGTGGGATGTGATATCATACAGGTGCTCTCCTCCAGGTGACTGCTGCAGTCTGCACCGTCTGTGTGATATCATATAGGTGCTCTCCTCCAGGTGACTGCTGCAGTCTTCACCGTCTGTGTGATATCATACATGTGCTGTCTTCCAGGTGACTGGTACAGACTGTACCGTCTGTGTGATATCATACAGGTGCTCTCTTCCAGGTGACTGCTGAAGTCTGCACCCTCTGTGTGATATCATACAGGTGCTCTCTTCCAGGTGACTGCTGCAGTCTGCACCATCTGCGTGATATCATACAGGTGCTCTCCTCCAGGGGACTGCTGTAGTCTGCACAGTCTGTGTGATATCACACAGGTGCTCTCTTCCATGTGACTGCTGCAATCTGCACCGTCTGTATGATATCATACAGGTGCTCTCCTCCAGGTGACTGCTGAAGTCTGCACAGTCTGTGTGATATCATACAGGTGCTGTCTTCCATGTGACTGCTGCAGTCTGCATAGTCTGTGTGATATCATACAGGTGCTCTCTTCCATGCGACTGCTGCAGTCTGCACCGTCTGTATGATATCACACAGGTGCTCTCTTCCATGTGACTGCTGCAGTCTGCACCGTCTTTGTGATATCAAACAGGTGCTCTCTTTCATGTGACTGCTGCAGGCAGCACCGTCTGTATGATATCATACAGGTGCTCTCTTCCAGGTGACTGCTGCAGTCTGCACCATCTGCGTGATATCATACAGGTGCTCTCCTCCAGGTGACTGCTGAAGTCTGCACCCTCTGTGTGATATCATACAGGTGCTCTCCTCCAGGTGACTGCGGTAGTCTGCACAGTCTGTGTGATATCATACAGGTGCTCTCTTCCATGTGACTGCTGCAGTCAGCACCATCTGCGTGATATCATACAGGTGCTCTCCTCCAGGTGACTGCTGAAGTCTGCACCCTCTGTGTGATATCATACAGGTGCTCTCTTCCATGTGGCTGCTGCAGTCAGCCCCGTCTGTATGATATCATACAGGTGCTCTCTTCCAGGTGACTGCTGAAGTCTGCACCGTCTGTATGATATCATACAGGTGCTCTCCTCCAGGTGACTGCTGAAGTCTGCACTGTCTGTATGATCTCATACAGGTGCTCTCCTCCAGGTGACTGCTGAAGTCTGCACCCTCTGTGTGATGTGATATACAGGTGCTCTCCTCCAGGTGACTGCTGTAGTCTGCACAGTCTGTGTGATATCATACAGGTGCTCTCTTCCATGTGACTGCTGCAGCCAGCACCGTCTGTATGATATCATACAGGTGCTCTCTTCCAGGTGACTGCTGCAGTCTGCACCATCTGCGTGATATCATACAGGTGCTTTCCTCCAGGTGACTGCTGTAGTCTGCACAGTCTGTGTTATATCATACAGGTGCTCTCTTCCATGTGACTGCTGCAGTCTGCACCGTCTGTGCGATATCATACAGGTGCTTCTTCCATGTGACTGCTGCAGTCTGCACCGTCTGTGTGATATCATACAGGTGCTGTCTTCCAGGTGACTGGTACAGTCTGTACAGTCTGTGTGATATCATACAGGTGCTCTCTTCCATGTGACTGCTGCAGTCTGCACCGTCTGTGTGATATCATACAGGTGCTGTCTTCCAGGTGACTGGTACAGTCTGTACAGTCTGTGTGATATCATACAGGTGCTCTCTTCCAGGTCACTGCTGCAGTCTGCACCGTCTGTGTGATATCATACAGGTGCTGTCTTCCATGTGACTGCTGCAGTCTGCACCGTCTGTATGATATCATACAGGTGCTTTCTTCCAGTTGACTGCTGCAGTCTGCATCCTCTGTGGGATGTGATATCATACAGGTGCTGTCCTCCAGGTGACTGCTGCAGTCTGCACCGTCTGTATGATATCATATAGGTGCTCTCCTCCAGGTGACTGCTGCAGTCTTCACCGTCTGTGTGATATCATACAGGTGCTCTCTTCCATGTGACTGCTGCAGTCTGTACCGTCTGTGTGATATCATGCAGGTGCTCTCTTCCAGGTGACTGCTGCAGTCTGCACCATCTGCATGATCTCATACAGGTGCTCTCTTCCAGGTGACTGCTGCAGTCTGCATCATCTGTGTGATATCATACAGGTGCTCTCTTCCAGGTGACTGCTGTAGTCTGCACCCTCTGTGTGATATCATACAGGTGCTCTCTTCCAGGTGACTGCTGCAGTCTGCACCATCTGCGTGATATCATACAGGTGCTTTCCTCCAGGTGACTGCTGTAGTCTGCACAGTCTGTGTGATATCACACAGGTGCTCTCTTCCATGTGACTGCTGCAGTCTGCACCGTCTGTGTGATATCATACAGGTGCTGTCATCCAGGTGACTGGTACAGTCTGTACAGTCTGTGTGATATCATACAGGTGCTCTCTTCCAGGTCACTGCTGCAGTCTGCACCGTCTGTGTGATATCATACAGGTGCTGTCTTCCAGGTGACTGGTACAGTCTGTACAGTCTGTGTGATATCATACAGGTGCTCTCTTCCAGGTGACTGCTGCAGTCTGCATCATCTGTGTGATATCATACAGGTGCTCTCTTCCATGTGACTGCTGCAGTCTGCACCGTCTTTATATCATCATACAGGTGCTTTCTTCCAGTTGACTGCTGCAGTCTGCATCCTCTGTGGGATGTGATATCATACAGGTGCTCTCCTCCAGGTGACTGCTGCAGTCTGCACCGTCTGTGTGATATCATATAGGTGCTCTCCTCCAGGTGACTGCTGCAGTCTTCACCGTCTGTGTGATATCATACATGTGCTGTCTTCCAGGTGACTGGTACAGACTGTACCGTCTGTGTGATATCATACAGGTGCTCTCTTCCAGGTGACTGCTGAAGTCTGCACCCTCTGTGTGATATCATACAGGTGCTCTCTTCCAGGTGACTGCTGCAGTCTGCACCATCTGCGTGATATCATACAGGTGCTCTCCTCCAGGGGACTGCTGTAGTCTGCACAGTCTGTGTGATATCACACAGGTGCTCTCTTCCATGTGACTGCTGCAATCTGCACCGTCTGTATGATATCATACAGGTGCTCTCCTCCAGGTGACTGCTGAAGTCTGCACAGTCTGTGTGATATCATACAGGTGCTGTCTTCCATGTGACTGCTGCAGTCTGCATAGTCTGTGTGATATCATACAGGTGCTCTCTTCCATGCGACTGCTGCAGTCTGCACCGTCTGTATGATATCACACAGGTGCTCTCTTCCATGTGACTGCTGCAGTCTGCACCGTCTTTGTGATATCAAACAGGTGCTCTCTTTCATGTGACTGCTGCAGGCAGCACCGTCTGTATGATATCATACAGGTGCTCTCTTCCAGGTGACTGCTGCAGTCTGCACCATCTGCGTGATATCATACAGGTGCTCTCCTCCAGGTAACTGCTGAAGTCTGCACCCTCTGTGTGATATCATACAGGTGCTCTCCTCCAGGTGACTGCGGTAGTCTGCACAGTCTGTGTGATATCATACAGGTGCTCTCTTCCATGTGACTGCTGCAGTCAGCACCATCTGCGTGATATCATACAGGTGCTCTCCTCCAGGTGACTGCTGAAGTCTGCACCCTCTGTGTGATATCATACAGGTGCTCTCTTCCATGTGGCTGCTGCAGTCAGCCCCGTCTGTATGATATCATACAGGTGCTCTCTTCCAGGTGACTGCTGAAGTCTGCACCGTCTGTATGATATCATACAGGTGCTCTCCTCCAGGTGACTGCTGAAGTCTGCACTGTCTGTATGATCTCATACAGGTGCTCTCCTCCAGGTGACTGCTGAAGTCTGCACCCTCTGTGTGATGTGATATACAGGTGCTCTCCTCCAGGTGACTGCTGTAGTCTGCACAGTCTGTGTGATATCATACAGGTGCTCTCTTCCATGTGACTGCTGCAGCCAGCACCGTCTGTATGATATCATACAGGTGCTCTCTTCCAGGTGACTGCTGCAGTCTGCACCATCTGCGTGATATCATACAGGTGCTTTCCTCCAGGTGACTGCTGTAGTCTGCACAGTCTGTGTTATATCATACAGGTGCTCTCTTCCATGTGACTGCTGCAGTCTGCACCGTCTGTGCGATATCATACAGGTGCTTCTTCCATGTGACTGCTGCAGTCTGCACCGTCTGTGTGATATCATACAGGTGCTGTCTTCCAGGTGACTGGTACAGTCTGTACAGTCTGTGTGATATCATACAGGTGCTCTCTTCCATGTGACTGCTGCAGTCTGCACCGTCTGTGTGATATCATACAGGTGCTGTCTTCCAGGTGACTGGTACAGTCTGTACAGTCTGTGTGATATCATACAGGTGCTCTCTTCCAGGTCACTGCTGCAGTCTGCACCGTCTGTGTGATATCATACAGGTGCTGTCTTCCATGTGACTGCTGCAGTCTGCACCGTCTGTATGATATCATACAGGTGCTTTCTTCCAGTTGACTGCTGCAGTCTGCATCCTCTGTGGGATGTGATATCATACAGGTGCTGTCCTCCAGGTGACTGCTGCAGTCTGCACCGTCTGTATGATATCATATAGGTGCTCTCCTCCAGGTGACTGCTGCAGTCTTCACCGTCTGTGTGATATCATACAGGTGCTCTCTTCCATGTGACTGCTGCAGTCTGTACCGTCTGTGTGATATCATGCAGGTGCTCTCTTCCAGGTGACTGCTGCAGTCTGCACCATCTGCATGATCTCATACAGGTGCTCTCTTCCAGGTGACTGCTGCAGTCTGCATCATCTGTGTGATATCATACAGGTGCTCTCTTCCATGTGACTGCTGCAGTCTGCACAGTCTGTGTGATATCATACAGGTGCTCTCTTCCATGTGACTGCTGCAGTCTGCACCGTCTGTGTGATATCATACAGGTGCTCTCTTCCATGTGACTGCTGCAGTCTGCACCATCTGTGTGATATCATACAGGTGCTCTCTTCCATGTGACTGCTGCAGTCTGCATAGTCTGTGTGATATCATACAGGTGCTCTCTTCCATGTGACTGCTGCAGTCTGCACCGTCTGTGTGATATCATACAGGTGCTCTCTTCCATGTGACTGCTGCAGTCTGCACCATCTGTGTGATATCATACAGGTGCTCTCTTCCATGTGACTGCTGCAGTCTGCACCATCTGTGTGATATCATACAGGTGCTCTCTTCCATGTGACTGCTGCAGTCTGCATAGTCTGTGTGATGTGATATCATACAGGTGCTCTCCTCCAGGTGACTGCTACAGTCTGCACCGTCTGTGTGATATCATATAGGTGCTCTCCTCAACATGACTGCTGCAGTCTTCACCGTCTGTGTGATATCATACATGTGCTCTCTTCCAGGTGACTGCTGTAGTCTGCACCCTCTGTGTGATATCATACAGGTGCTCTCTTCCATGTGACTGCTGCAGTCTGCCCCGTCTGTATGATATCATACAGGTGCTCTCTTCCAGGTGACTGCTGTAGTCTGCACCCTCTGTGTGATATCATACAGGTGCTCTCTTCCAGTTGACTGCTGTAGTCTGCACCCTCTGTGTGATATCATACAGGTGCTCTCCCTCAGGTGACTGCTGAAGTCTGCACTGTCTGTATGATTTCACACAGGTGCTCTCTTCCAGGTGACTGCTGCAGTCTGCACCATCTGCATGATCTCATACAGGTGCTCTCTTCCAGGTGACTGCTGCAGTCTGCATCATCTGTGTGATATCATACAGGTGCTCTCTTCCATGTGACTGCTGCAGTCTGCACAGTCTGTGTGATATCATACAGGTGCTCTCTTCCATGTGACTGCTGCAGTCTGCACCGTCTGTGTGATATCATACAGGTGCTCTCTTCCATGTGACTGCTGCAGTCTGCACCATCTGTGTGATATCATACAGGTGCTCTCTTCCATGTGACTGCTGCAGTCTGCATAGTCTGTGTGATATCATACAGGTGCTCTCTTCCATGTGACTGCTGCAGTCTGCACCGTCTGTGTGATATCATACAGGTGCTCTCTTCCATGTGACTGCTGCAGTCTGCACCATCTGTGTGATATCATACAGGTGCTCTCTTCCATGTGACTGCTGCAGTCTGCACCATCTGTGTGATATCATACAGGTGCTCTCTTCCATGTGACTGCTGCAGTCTGCATAGTCTGTGTGATGTGATATCATACAGGTGCTCTCCTCCAGGTGACTGCTACAGTCTGCACCGTCTGTGTGATATCATATAGGTGCTCTCCTCAACATGACTGCTGCAGTCTTCACCGTCTGTGTGATATCATACATGTGCTCTCTTCCAGGTGACTGCTGTAGTCTGCACCCTCTGTGTGATATCATACAGGTGCTCTCTTCCATGTGACTGCTGCAGTCTGCCCCGTCTGTATGATATCATACAGGTGCTCTCTTCCAGGTGACTGCTGTAGTCTGCACCCTCTGTGTGATATCATACAGGTGCTCTCTTCCAGTTGACTGCTGTAGTCTGCACCCTCTGTGTGATATCATACAGGTGCTCTCCCTCAGGTGACTGCTGAAGTCTGCACTGTCTGTATGATTTCACACAGGTGCTCTCTTCCAGGTGACTGCTGTAGTCTGCACCCTCTGTGTGATATCATACAGGTGCTCTCTTCCAGTTGACTGCTGTAGTCTGCACCCTCTGTGTGATATCATACAGGTGCTCTCTTCCAGGTGACTGCTGAAGTCTGCACCCTCTGTGTGATATCATGCAGGTGCTCTCTTCCATGTGACTGCTGCAGTCTGCATCCGCTACTTTATGTGATATTATACAGGTCCTCTCTTCCATGTGACTGCTGCAGTCTGCACCGTCTGTGTGATATCATGCAGGTGCTCTCTTCCATGTGACTGCTGCAGTCTGCACCATCTGTGTGATATCATACAGGTGCTCTCTTCCAGGTGACTGCTGAAGTCTGCACTGTCTGTATGATTTCACACAGGTGCTCTCTTCCAGGTGACTGCTGTAGTCTGCACCCTCTGTGTGATATCATACAGGTGCTCTCTTCCAGTTGACTGCTGTAGTCTGCATCCTCTGTGGGATGTGATATCATACAGGTGCCCCCCCCACAGGTGACTGCTGCAGTCTGCACCGTCTTTGTGATATCAACCAGGTGCTCTCCTCCAGGTGACTGCTGCAGTCTGCACCGTCTTTGTGATATCATACAGGTGCTCTCTTCCAGGTGACTGCTGCAGTCTGCATCGTCTGTGTGATATAATACAGGTGCTCTCTTCCAGGTGACTGCTGCAGTCTGCGTCGTCTGTGTGATATCATACAGGTGCTCTCTTCAAGGTGACTGCTGCAGTCTGTACCGTCTGTGTGATATCATGCAGGTGCTCTCTTCCAGGTGACTGCTGCAGTCTGCGTCGTCTGTGTGATATCATACAGGTGCTCTCTTCCAGGTGACTGCTGCAGTCTGCACCATCTGCATGATCTCATACAGGTGCTCTCTTCCAGGTGACTGCTGCAGTCTGCATCATCTGTGTGATATCATACAGGTGCTCTCTTCCATGTGACTGCTGCAGTCTGCACCGTCTGTGTGATATCATACAGGTGCTCTCTTCAAGGTGACTGCTGCAGTCTGTACCGTCTGTGTGATATCATACAGGTGCTCTATTCCAGGTGACTGTTACAGTATGCAGCCGCTGTGATGTCATACAGGTGCTGTCGTCCAGGTGACTGCTGCAGTCTCCATCCTCTGTGAGATGTGATATCATACAGGTGCTCTATTCCAGGTGACTGTCACAGTATGCAGCTGCTGTGTGATGTCATACATGTGATGTTGTCCAGGTGACTGCTGCAGTCTGCATCAGCTCTGTGATGTGATATCACATAGGTGCTCTATTCCAGGTGACTGCTGCAGTCTGAATCAGCTCTGTGATGTGATATCACATAGGGGCTCTATTCCAGGTGACTGGTGCAGTCTGCATCCTCTGTGAGGTGTGATATCGTACAGGTGCTCTCTTCCAGGTGACTGCTGCAGTCTGCACCGTCTGTATGATATCATACAGGTGCTCTCTTCTAGGTCACTGTTACAGTATGCAGCTGCTGTATGATGTCATACATGTGATGTTGTCCAGGTGACTGCTACAGTCTGCATCCTCTGTGTGATGTGATATCATACATGTGCCTATTCCATGTGACTGCTGCAGTCTGCATCAGCTCTGTGATGTGATATCACATAAGTGCTCTATTCCAGGTGACTGCTGCAGTCTGCATCAGCTCTGTGATGTGATATCACATAAGTGCTCTATTCCAGGTGACTGCTGCAGTCTGCATCAGCTCTGTGATGTGATATCACATAAGTGCTCTATTCCAGGTGACTGCTGCAGTCTGCATCAACTCTGTGATGTGATATCACATAGGTGCTCTATTCCATGGTGAATGCTGATGTGTGCATCGCCTGTGAGATTTGATGTCCTACAGGTGCTCTATTCCATTTGACTGCTGCAATCTGCATCCGCTGTTTGATATCATACAGGTGCTCTCCTCCAGGTGACTGCTGAAGTCTGCACTGTCTGTATGATCTCATACAGGTGCTCTCCTCCAGGTGACTGCTGAAGTCTGCACCCTCTGTGTGATATCATACAGGTGCTCTCCTCCAGGTGACTGCTGTAGTCTGCACAGTCTGTGTGATATCATACAGGTGCTCTCTTCCATGTGACTGCTGCAGCCAGCACCGTCTGTATGATATCATACAGGTGCTCTCTTCCAGGTGACTGCTGCAGTCTGCACCATCTGCGTGATATCATACAGGTGCTTTCCTCCAGGTGACTGCTGTAGTCTGCACAGTCTGTGTTATATCATACAGGTGCTCTCTTCCATGTGACTGCTGCAGTCTGCACCGTCTGTGCGATATCATACAGGTGCTTCTTCCATGTGACTGCTGCAGTCTGCACCGTCTGTGTGATATCATACAGGTGCTGTCTTCCAGGTGACTGGTACAGTCTGTACAGTCTGTGTGATATCATACAGGTGCTCTCTTCCATGTGACTGCTGCAGTCTGCACCATCTGTGTGATATCATACAGGTGCTGTCTTCCAGGTGACTGGTACAGTCTGTACAGTCTGTGTGATATCATACAGGTGCTCTCTTCCAGGTCACTGCTGCAGTCTGCACCGTCTGTGTGATATCATACAGGTGCTCTCTTCCATGTGACTGCTGCAGTCTGCACCGTCTGTATGATATCATACAGGTGCTTTCTTCCAGTTGACTGCTGCAGTCTGCATCCTCTGTGGGATGTGATATCATACAGGTGCTGTCCTCCAGGTGACTGCTGCAGTCTGCACCGTCTGTGTGATATCATATAGGTGCTCTCCTCCAGGTGACTGCTGCAGTCTTCACCGTCTGTGTGATATCATACATGTGCTGTCTTCCAGGTGACTGGTACAGTCTGTACCGTCTGTGTGATATCATACAGGTGCTCTCTTCCATGTGACTGCTGCAGTCTGTACCGTCTGTGTGATATCATGCAGGTGCTCTCTTCCAGGTGACTGCTGCAGTCTGCACCATCTGCATGATCTCATACAGGTGCTCTCTTCCAGGTGACTGCTGCAGTCTGCATCATCTGTGTGATATCATACAGGTGCTCTCTTCCATGTGACTGCTGCAGTCAGCACAGTCTGTGTGATATCATACAGGTGCTCTCTTCCATGTGACTGCTGCAGTCTGCACCGTCTGTGTGATATCATACAGGTGCTCTCTTCCATGTGACTGCTGCAGTCTGCACCATCTGTGTGATATCATACAGGTGCTCTCTTCCATGTGACTGCTGCAGTCTGCACCATCTGTGTGATATCATACAGGTGCTCTCTTCCATGTGACTGCTGCAGTCTGCATAGTCTGTGTGATGTGATATCATACAGGTGCTCTCCTCCAGGTGACTGCTACAGTCTGCACCGTCTGTGTGATATCATATAGGTGCTCTCCTCAACATGACTGCTGCAGTCTTCACCGTCTGTGTGATATCATACATGTGCTCTCTTCCAGGTGACTGCTGTAGTCTGCACCCTCTGTGTGATATCATACAGGTGCTCTCTTCCAGGTGACTGCTGTAGTCTGCACCCTCTGTGTGATATCATACAGGTGCTCTCTTCCATGTGACTGCTGCAGTCTGCCCCGTCTGTGTGATATCATGCAGGTGCTCTCTTCCATGTGACTGCTGCAGTCTGCACCCTCTGTGTGATATCATACAGGTGCTCTCTTCCAGTTGACTGCTGTAGTCTGCACCCTCTGTGTGATATCATACAGGTGCTCTCCCTCAGGTGACTGCTGAAGTCTGCACTGTCTGTATGATTTCACACAGGTGCTCTCTTCCAGGTGACTGCTGTAGTCTGCACCCTCTGTGTGATATCATACAGGTGCTCTCTTCCAGTTGACTGCTGTAGTCTGCACCCTCTGTGTGATATCATACAGGTGCTCTCTTCCAGGTGACTGCTGAAGTCTGCACCCTCTGTGTGATATCATGCAGGTGCTCTCTTCCATGTGACTGCTGCAGTCTGCACCATCTGTGTGATATCATACAGGTGCTTTCTTCCAGGTGACTGCTGCAGTCTGCATCCACTACTTTATGTGATATTATACAGGTGCTCTCTTCCATGTGACTGCTGCAGTCTGCACCGTCTGTGTGATATCATGCAGGTGCTCTCTTCCATGTGACTGCTGCAGTCTGCACCATCTGTGTGATATCATACAGGTGCTTTCTTCCAGTTGGCTGCTGCAGTCTGCATCCTCTGTGGGATGTGATATCATACAGGTGCCCCCCCACAGGTGACTGCTGCAGTCTGCACCGTCTTTGTGATATCAACCAGGTGCTCTCCTCCAGGTGACTGCTGCAGTCTGCACCGTCTTTGTGATATCATACAGGTGCTCTCTTCCAGGTGACTGCTGCAGTCTGCATCGTCTGTGTGATATAATACAGGTGCTCTCTTCCAGGTGACTGCTGCAGTCTGCGTCGTCTGTGTGATATCATACAGGTGCTCTCTTCAAGGTGACTGCTGCAGTCTGTACCGTCTGTGTGATATCATGCAGGTGCTCTCTTCCAGGTGACTGCTGCAGTCTGCACCATCTGCATGATCTCATACAGGTGCTCTCTTCCAGGTGACTGCTGCAGTCTGCATCATCTGTGTGATATCATACAGGTGCTCTCTTCCATGTGACTGCTGCAGTCTGCACCGTCTGTGTGATATCATACAGGTGCTCTCTTCAAGGTGACTGCTGCAGTCTGTACCGTCTGTGTGATATCATACAGGTGCTCTATTCCAGGTGACTGTTACAGTATGCAGCCGCTGTGATGTCATACAGGTGCTGTCGTCCAGGTGACTGCTGCAGTCTCCATCCTCTGTGAGATGTGATATCATACAGGTGCTCTATTCCAGGTGACTGTCACAGTATGCAGCTGCTGTGTGATGTCATACATGTGATGTTGTCCAGGTGACTGCTGCAGTCTGCATCAGCTCTGTGATGTGATATCACATAGGTGCTCTATTCCAGGTGACTGCTGCAGTCTGAATCAGCTCTGTGATGTGATATCACATAGGGGCTCTATTCCAGGTGACTGGTGCAGTCTGCATCCTCTGTGAGGTGTGATATCGTACAGGTGCTCTCTTCCAGGTGACTGCTGCAGTCTGCACCGTCTGTATGATATCATACAGGTGCTCTCTTCTAGGTCACTGTTACAGTATGCAGCTGCTGTATGATGTCATACATGTGATGTTGTCCAGGTGACTGCTACAGTCTGCATCCTCTGTGTGATGTGATATCATACATGTGCCTATTCCAGGTGACTGCTGCAGTCTGCACCGTCTGTGTGATATCATACAGGTGCTTTCTTCCAGGTGACTGCTGCAGTCTGCATCCGCTACTTTATGTGATATTATACAGGTGCTCTCTTCCATGTGACTGCTGCAGTCTGCACCGTCTGTGTGATATCATGCAGGTGCTCTCTTCCATGTGACTGCTGCAGTCTGCACCATCTGTGTGATATCATACAGGTGCTTTCTTCCAGTTGGCTGCTGCAGTCTGCATCCTCTGTGGGATGTGATATCATACAGGTGCCCCCCCACAGGTGATTGCTGCAGTCTGCACCGTCTTTGTGATATCAACCAGGTGCTCTCCTCCAGGTGACTGCTGCAGTCTGCACCGTCTTTGTGATATCATACAGGTGCTCTCTTCCAGGTGACTGCTGCAGTCTGCATCGTCTGTGTGATATAATACAGGTGCTCTCTTCCAGGTGACTGCTGCAGTCTGCGTCGTCTGTGTGATATCATACAGGTGCTCTCTTCAAGGTGACTGCTGCAGTCTGTACCGTCTGTGTGATATCATGCAGGTGCTCTCTTCCAGGTGACTGCTGCAGTCTGCACCATCTGCATGATCTCATACAGGTGCTCTCTTCCAGGTGACTGCTGCAGTCTGCATCATCTGTGTGATATCATACAGGTGCTCTCTTCCATGTGACTGCTGCAGTCTGCACCGTCTGTGTGATATCATACAGGTGCTCTCTTCAAGGTGACTGCTGCAGTCTGTACCGTCTGTGTGATATCATACAGGTGCTCTATTCCAGGTGACTGTTACAGTATGCAGCCGCTGTGATGTCATACAGGTGCTGTCGTCCAGGTGACTGCTGCAGTCTCCATCCTCTGTGAGATGTGATATCATACAGGTGCTCTATTCCAGGTGACTGTCACAGTATGCAGCTGCTGTGTGATGTCATACATGTGATGTTGTCCAGGTGACTGCTGCAGTCTGCATCAGCTCTGTGATGTGATATCACATAGGTGCTCTATTCCAGGTGACTGCTGCAGTCTGAATCAGCTCTGTGATGTGATATCACATAGGGGCTCTATTCCAGGTGACTGGTGCAGTCTGCATCCTCTGTGAGGTGTGATATCGTACAGGTGCTCTCTTCCAGGTGACTGCTGCAGTCTGCACCGTCTGTATGATATCATACAGGTGCTCTCTTCTAGGTCACTGTTACAGTATGCAGCTGCTGTATGATGTCATACATGTGATGTTGTCCAGGTGACTGCTACAGTCTGCATCCTCTGTGTGATGTGATATCATACATGTGCCTATTCCAGGTGACTGCTGCAGTCTGCATCAGCTCTGTGATGTGATATCACATAAGTGCTCTATTCCAGGTGACTGCTGCAGTCTGCATCAGCTCTGTGATGTGATATCACATAGGTGCTCTATTCCAGGTGACTGCTGCAGTCTGCATCAGCTCTGTGATGTGATATCACATAAGTGCTCCATTCCAGGTGACTGCTGCAGTCTGCATCAGCTCTGTGATGTGATATCACATAAGTGCTCTATTCCAGGTGACTGCTGCAGTCTGCATCAACTCTGTGATGTGATATCACATAGGTGCTCTATTCCATGGTGAATGCTGATGTGTGCATCGCCTCTGAGATTTGATGTCCTACAGGTGCTCTATTCCATTTGACTGCTGCAATCTGCATCCGCTGTTTGATATCATACAGTTGCTCTCTTCCAGGTGGCTGTTTATAGTATGCAACCGTTGTGTGATATCATACAGGTGCTGTCGTCCAGGTGACTGCTTAAGTCTGCATCCTCTGCCTGCATGCAGGCTCGCCACTGCCGCCCAGTGGTTCAGCGTAGCGCAGCACCCAAACTTTGATAGAGCCAGCTGCTCCAACAGCTGTCTGTGCCTGACAGGCGCGGGAAATTCAGCACTGCCGAAGTGGCTTTCACCCGTCTGCAGTACAAGGAACCGAACGGCAGCACGCAGCACGCAGCGCGCAGCGCTTTTTAAAACACATAATAAATACGCACATAAATAATGAGCGCCATTGAATACATCCATCGCACAAGCGCCGACATACAACACAACTGCCGTGTTCTAAAGTAGCCAACAATCCTATTGGTGTAAGTCTAAGACCAGGCCGGCTTTAAAGGCCTTTCTGCCCCACCCAAGACCGTTCGCGCGTGGAAAAGCCTCCATTTTTATTTGTAATTTGTTTATTGCTTCTTCTGGGCTCTGTCGCTGCATAATCGTTTCCAATCATAATCACCCGTGGGTCAGGCGACCCCATTCTTTGCATGGAAAGGTGTCAGCAGGGCTGAAAAGGGTTATCTTTTCCAATCCACGAATGAACAAAGGGGTTTCCTGAGCCCTGAGTGACTGGGGAAGATGGGGTCGATTCCATGTAGCCAGAAGTCCAATGGCACCAGGTTGATGGGAGACTAAACAAGGTTCATATTTCTCTCACACCTAATTCTCATTTGGAGGATGGTACTTAGCCAGGAGGCGCAGTGGTTTCTAATTGGCACGAGAAATTCACAACATGTACTTCTTAACATTACATATATTTTAATTGATAACTGTATATTAACATCAGTAATACATAATAATTATGTACGCAGTGGTATACTATACAACTTTACAGCCTTCTTATTGATAGAAATTCAGAGGAACGATGTAATGTCAGCAAATTATGTAAAATAAATAAATCGAAGTTATGACATCATGCAGCTAAATATGTATTTCGAACCAACTGCAGAAAGGGCATTGAAATTATGAACCAAAGCCTACAAATTATTGATTTTTTTGCCGTATATGGTTAGGTATGGCAACTTAATTCACAGCATATGCACCTCAGATGTGTCCTGCAGCCTAAACAACTGAGTGGTGCAGAGTTGCAAAGCTACCTAGTCTGTAACTCCTTTGTTTTTCAAAGACTAAGGGTACTATGGGAAATGTGTTGTTACTTGTACATCTGGAAAAAAAATCCCTTTGGCCATTCAGGGCAACTGCAGGTTTGGTAATGCTTGGCAGGCATCCACTGCACCCCCTTGCCTTAAAATCCTCTCAGCCATGGCAGATATTACCTTCTCACCCAAACCTTGCATAATGGCTTCCCCTTTAGGTTTACCATCCCTCCAGCACTGTTTCCTGGGCCTGCCGCACCAGGAACGCCCACAGAGCATTCTGACACACCGTCACACCACTGTCCTCACAGCCACATTACAGGGCTGGCCTCCCTAGCATCCCTTGGTGTCCCTTAGAAGGGCGCTGCCTTCCTGCTTCAGAGTGTCTCACTCGGAGCCATCTTGAAGCAGAACATGAAAGCTAGGCATGGGGGCATGGTCTGAGCCCCTGACATGCGCTCAGTACTCCTGCTCACATTACCACATCACATTGACACTGAGGACTTGGCCAATGGTCCTATCCTATTAAAACTTTCTCTTATACATGTCTGAATTGGTCTGATGTCTTTGTCTAAAATGAAGATCTACTGAAACCACTTTGTAAATGTGCCCGCTTCACATTATATCTTTATGACACGCTGAGATCCAGAATCCTGGAGTCAAGGCTGGTTTAATATATTTTAAGGTTTCCTCTTAGTTTTTAGAACTTCCTGCCTGCTGTGGCCACTCGACTGTTCTGCAACAGGCTTTGTGAACCACACATTCTCCTTCCTCATATGTATCAAGTAACTGTACGGCCAATGATACACTGTAATTTGTGCTTTGAATTCTGCATCATGCTTTATTCTGAAACTGCTAAGAAACATAAAAAACAAAAATATGTTTTAGTTAGGCCAATGGCCTTTTGAAGCGAAACGATGAAAGGTGGTGGAACCTCTGTATGTCCCTAGATCAGTTCTCTGTTGCTCACCTTTTCAATCCTGGATCTGGGTTCCGTGTTGTGCTGCTTGCTTCTTGCCTATACCTACCCACAGAGATTTACTATGTCATGTTCCCTTTGTATTTTTCCCCACTAGAGAAGCAAAACTAAGTGGCAGCACCTCCTTTGGTAACCAGCATGTTTTTTTAAATGCATTTTTTTTACTGAACGATTCACAAGCTTGTGTTTTTATACTGTTTTTAAAGGTTTTTATTAACAATGCAATAAAATTGACCATGACTGTGGTGGAGCCTCCGTATATGTATATAAGATGCATGTATAGCGGGATTTGAGGCATCTTTAGCCAATAGCTCCATTAGCTCAGAACCCTCTTGTCAATCTTTGTCTGTCACATCTTGTATAAGCCCACAGGAGTACTTTATTCTCAGTGTATTTCTGTTGGTTGTTTGAATGGATCTTTTCTCCTCCCTTGGAATTTATGGCAAACTAATTTACATCTGAAATCAGGACCTGAGTGGGAACCAGAGCAGTCCTGGCAAACATGTTCTAACCAGCCCACCCTAAAATGTACAGACAAGCTTCCCGCCCCCTTCCTGTCTTTCCTGTTTCTTCTGATCTCTCTCCCCGACTGTCAGTGTACCATCTGTCCTTTATTGGACAAAGGGCTCCTAACACCCTTTTTCATGGCCCTTTATGGGTAGAGGGCATCAAGTTTAGGACTCCATCTCTCATCTTTGGGGCAATTTTGCACTTCGTGAGTTAGGATTGCCTACTAACTCTGCTTGCGATGCCTAAAATAATCAGACATCTATTCCTTACTCATTGCTTTAAGCGGGGTGGGAGGTTTTTCCTTCTGCTTTTCTGTCACTTCTCTGCTGCTTCACCGCCATCATGGTCATTGCCTTTGCCCTTACCAGGGAGATATAGGGCCATTCTAAACATAGAAGTTCCCAAGGAATCAGTGGTGGTCAGACAAGTCCCAGTTTAATTGTGCTGCTTGATGTTTACGCCACCAATACATTGTGCAGCTGAAATAAAAACGCATGCACCAATACAACTTCAACATTTGGAGTTGTAGCTAACCAGGAAGCCCAGCTGCATTTTAACTGGCATTTTTTAAAACCTACTTCTCCGTTCTAAATGGTTCTGAAAAGGAAAGCATTTGTTTTAATTGAGGGTGGCTTTTAAACAAGCTTAACAGAACAAGGAGTCAGGTTGCTAGATTGCAGGCCCGAGGCAGGTGTAGGCCGGATCGGACCTGTCCGGTTCCATGGCCAACGGAGGCCACGTTTTGAATTTCGTGTTGTCCACAGCGAGCAACCATTGGTTACCGCATGATCGGCGCGGTCGACTGGGCGGTCGTCAGGGGCGGCAGGACAGGTTAAATAATGGTTGCAATGTTACCCCTGAAGACAGCCGATGTAGCCCTTGTCCCTTTTTCAAGCTCCAAAGTTCTTCTTTTGCAGCAGTTTTCAGATGTTAGCACTTTAAAGCCAGACCTACTGGCATTACCAGTGCTGTTTTTAAAATGAACGTAATATAGTATGTGGCTCAGATGTGCCGTTATTTCTATATTGTTCCCGGTGCATTGCATTGTAAAGTATATCTCATGTAGGCCCATTGAGGTGCACTGAAAATAAAACCTCAAACTGTTGGAAGGTGAACAAGGGAAGACAAACAGGAGTGAGCATATAAGTAAACAATTATACTTAACCTTTTCCATGCGTCGGACGGCCCACGGCGGTCCGATGTCACGGTGGGCGTGTGCGGAAGACGGCAGGGGGCTGTCCGATCTGCGCACGTGTCAGATTCCGCCAAACCCCGGCGGAATGTCGCCGCGGCGAAGCGGCTTTGATACGTAGGTGCTGTATGCACAACACTGCGTAACTGTTGACTTAATTTGAGAATCTCACATTATTTTATTTGCCTTCATTTTACGCCTGGTCACCTTTGCTTGACTATCTTGAGTTATTTTTCAAATTATAAATCCAGTGTGTGACTGTTTACTTTTTGATACTGATAGAGCGCAGGCTCACCTGCCCGAGATTTTACTATACTCACCTGGGCCCATAAATCAACATACACACTTTGCACAGGTAAACCTACGCTTAATCAATTTCGTTTAACCATTCAGGACCTATACCAATTGACTTACCAACCCAAGTCACCGGTACCTAAAGTCCTTAGGGATCAAGGGTGTTAGCATAATAGGCAGAAAATAAAAATTTGCACTCATATAATAACCACAAACACAGGGAAGGTTTAAATTCTTTATCTAATGTAAATGATTAAATGTCACTGTCTATATTACATTAACTGAAACTTGATCAATCAACAAAAATATGATTAAGGTAAGATAGAATGAGAAACTTTCATTAAGCATTGAAACATAGGGAGGGTAGAAAAAGGAAAAACAGTACAATGATGAACTCACATTTATTATAATTACCTAGAATGGTGTGAAGACCAACCCTGGCCACCGGCTGGGTCAAAGGACAGAACCCCAAAGTGCGGATGCCAGCAGGAAATAATAGATGCAAACCAGAATCAGGACAGGTACGGACCAAATTGGATCTGGACAGGACCACCTCAGGCTAAGACCGGCACCCACAGCTCATGTGCTACGCCTGCATTGCACCTTCTCTACAGCCAAACCCCGATTGGGTCTTCTAATCTCCCTTCCCAGTAACCCTGATTGGGTTATCGATTCTTCTGACAGAGTGCTCCGCCAGCACCTCTGCTCTCGATCACCTATTGAGTGCGTTTGGTCAGTGACAGGTCAGCTATTCGGACAAGTCGGACAAACTAACTAACTAAGCCTACTCTAGTTATACTATTTTCCAGGGCAGTGTACCACCCCCCAATGTTGCAAGTGTAAGGATCCCCAATTTTGATTGGACAAAAGGATGAGGAGAAGTCATCACGCCATACCAAATTGAAACTATTTTCTGAATATTTAATTTAACGTTCCCTCCCATCAATTTATGTTCCCATGCGTTTTATTCCACCCAACAATTGAATGTTCTTATAGAAATACAATGTTAACAGTTTGTCTTCCGCTTTCGGTCATCAAGTCAGGTTCCCAGGCGCATCTTCAAGTGTGAAGACGACTTGGCTTTGATTCAATGACAAATGACTTAAGTTCCTTCTGGAGTTTGACATGCGCAGTGTGGGTTGTCATGTCACGTGAGTATGACAGACGCATGCGCAGTAGGAAATCCCGCATAGCAGCAGCCATTTTAATGCAGGCGGATTATAGTTAGTAAAAGTACATTGGAAAGCTTCCCCTAGATGCTAGATATGTTGTGTAATGCAATATTAATTAGACAAAACATGTTAAGTAGTACGTTATGAGTTATTTGAGAGGGTTGAATACAAGCAAGTCGCTTTACGTGTGAATCTTTGCTCCATAGTGGAGTAGTGTGGCTCACTGGTTAGAGGCGGCAGACCCGGAAGCAGAGGATGGCCCGGGACCAGGGTTCAATTCCCGACGCGGCAGGGTCGTGAACCAGGGTCAGCGGACTCGATAATTCTCGCCTCGGTACCTACTCTAACCAGGGAACACACTTGGTAACTCTGGGCATAGCTTGCTTCATCTCCACAACGGCCCCCCACAAACGCCTGGGATGCCTGGTTTCACCTTGGAGATACCTATGAGGGAACATCTCACACGGAAAGCCAGGACGGGTTCCCCAGCGGTCTATAGCGCCAGGACGCCTCCGGGTAGCAGTGCGCTTTACAAGAAACACACATTTACGTTTACATCAATACGAACATATTTAATTTTACTGAAAACAATGGCATGTTTTATAATCATGTGTGATGTCTGTTGAAACAGCGCCTTGTCGCGTTGTTTGCTCCAACCGTTTGGAAAAGCGCTAAACCTCTTCCTACATCCTTGCCTGGACAGGTGTGCTGGCGGGCCCTCTGCAGGTGTACCATTCCTGACTTCCATGCTGTGAGGTCTCTCGCACTGTCACCTTGCAGTGACTATCCGCCAACACCGTGGGTCGCCCAGCTTCGCTTCACCGCCTCCAGACGGCCTCGAGGTTCAAGTGCTGCCCTCGGGGCCCGTGTCTTGTCGTTTCCACCGGCGGCCATCGCAGTTGGAACCCATCATGCGCTCTCACCCCCACAGTGCGTGCGTAATGTATGATGTAACAGGCGCGCGGAAACGTGTCACGCGCCCGCCAGCCGCTGTCTCAAATCCCGTCATCCCGCTTCTATCTCCCCAGAGCACTTCTGCACTGTTTGATGTGAAGGCCTGTGACCTCTGCAGTCGTTCCTTTGGAGCTGCAAAGAAACAAATACATACACACGCCCTGTATGATATCACGTAAGCACTGAAGGGAAATTTTTGTTTGGGGGAGTTTTATATAGCGCGAATTTGACCCGGTATTGGGTATCGGAGTGCTATACATAGCACCAGTTGCTTTACACGAGGACATATTGACTTTTGCTAGGCAGGGGAGATTAAGTGATTTGCCCAGAATCGCAGGATGTTCAGCAGTGTTGCTGAGACTTGAACCCGGTTTCCAGCTCGACCGCCCTAGCCGTTAGGCCAATTCCTCTCCCCAAGTTTAGATAGGTAACACTTTAACGTATTTCAGAACTTGTGTTCATTTAGGATATTTATTTATTTTATTTGGCCATTCATAGCAGCAATAATTGCAACGGTTCCGGTTAGGTTATATTAAATCCATATTTTAATGTCTTTTGAAATCTGTCGGTAAGCTCTGCGCCACACATGTACTTAAATATGTAGTTTGCCTTGTTATCAAAGGCATTTGCACAGTAACATATCCGCGCCTTTTCTCAAAGGGATAAGTATTTTCAGATGACCCCTATCCTTGACCTGTCTCATTTTACCAGCACCATTCGTTCTTTGAAGCTTGCCACGTTCGCCGGGGTGCAAAGATATAGGGAGAGTGCAAAAGTATCCATGGTCAGACAAGCCCACCTATAGATTTTTATCTGAAAGCGGCAGCAACAATAGCTTGCTGGAAGTCGACCAAATTTGGGCAGCAAAACTAGATTTTTGGACTCTTGTTCTTAGTTTGGCTACACTTGTTAGTATCCCTGTACAGCTGCTGCTTACATTGCTGTATGGAAGCACTGTACGTGGCACAGGCAGATATGATGTTACCAGACCTGTCAATCTGGTCATCATTTCAACTAGCGACTGGAAGAGGAGAATAAAGTGGCATGAGTGGGCGTGGCCATAAAGGGGGCAAGGCTTTGGAGTGAGGGCAGTGTCTAGGTAGATGAGCAACCACACCAAACTACATTACAAAGCCACATGGGTCCACTTTACCATTTCCTTCGGAGGGAGCAAAAGATGAAATAGACTATAATAAACATTGTATGATGGACATGTACCTGATGCTTGTTTGAATATGGCAAAACGGTTAATAAAGTTAAAAAAAATAGAGACTAATAGTACAAGTCAAGTCAAGTCAAGTCAAGAGATTTGTATAGCGCGCTACATACCCGGAGGGTCTCAAGGCGCTTGAAGAAGGGTGGGGAGTTACTTGTCGAATATCCATGTTTTGAGTTGCTTTCTGAATGTTAGGTGGTTCTGAGTAAGGCGAAGGTGAGTGGGAAGTGAGTTCCAAGTTTTAGCTGCTAGGTAGGAAAAGGATCTACCTCCCATGGTGGTTTTGTTGATGCGAGGTACAGTGGCAAGGGCTTGGTTGGAGGATCGTAGCTGGCGGTAGGGGGTGTAGAAGGATAGTCGTGTGTTGAGGCATTCGGGTCCGATTTCGTAGAGTGCTTTGTGTGCGTGGGTTAGGAGCCGGAAAGTGATTCTCTTATTGACGGGGAGCCAGTGGAGGTTTTTCAGGTGATCAGAGATGTGTTCTTTACGCGGGATGTCTAATATGAGCCTGGCTGAGGCGTTCTGGATGCGTTGTAGTTTTTTCTGGAGTTTTGCGGTGGTGCGGGCGTAGAGGGTGTTTCCGTAGTCCAGTCGGCTCGTGACCAGGGCGTGGGTGACTGTTTTTCTAGTTTCGGTAGGGATCCAGCGAAATGTTTTTTTGAGCATGCGAAGAATGTTGAAGCAAGATGAGGAGACGGCGTTGACTTGTCTGTTCATCGAGAGTGAGGAATCCAGGATGACGCCCAGGTTCCGTGCGTGGTCCGTCGGGATGGGTGCTTTTCCAAGGGCCTCTGGCCACCAAGAGTCGTCCCAGGCGGAGGGGGAGGTACCTAAGATGAGGACTTCTGTTTTGTCCGAGTTCAGTTTCAGACGGCTGTGCTTCATCCATTCGGCTACTTCTTTCATTCCTTCGTGTAGGTTGGTTTTGGCTGTGTTAGGGTCTCTGGTGAGTGATAGGATCAGTTGAGTGTCGTCGGCGTAGGAGATGATGTTGAGGTTATGTTGACGAGCGATGGTCGCGAGGGGGCTCATGTAAACGTTGAAGAGGGTGGGACTGAGAGAGGACCCTTGAGGTACGCCGCAGATGACTTCAGTAGCCTCTGACTTGAATGGTGGAAGGCGGACTCTCTGGGTTCTTCCGGTGAGGAACGAGGTGATCCATTCCAGTGCTTTTCCTTGGATTCCGACGTTTCTGAGGCACTGTAAAAGGGTGCTATGACAGACTGTGTCGAAGGCTGCGGAGAGGTCGAGGAGGATGCGGGCGACTGTGTCTCCATTGTCCAGTAGAGTCCGAATGTCGTCTGTTGCTGCGATGAGGGCGGTTTCGGTGCTGTGCTTGGCTCGGAAGCCGGATTGTGAGGAGTCGAGGGATTTGTTGGTTTCGAGGAATGCGGCGAGTTGGTTGTTGACAGCTTTCTCAATGACTTTGGCCGGGAATGGAAGGAGTGAGATAGGGCGATAGTTTTTGAGTTCGGTGGGGTCAGCTGTGGGTTTCTTCAGGAGGGCGCTGAGTTCGGCATGTTTCCAACTTTCCGGGAAGGTTGCGGAGTTGAGGGAGCAGTTGATGACGTCTCGGAGGTGCGGTGCAATAATGGAGTCTGCTTTGTTAAAGATGTAGTGAGGGCAAGGGTCTGTGGGGGATCCTGAGTGGATAGAGTTAATCAGACGGATGGTGTCTTCAGTAGAGATTGGCTTCCAGTCATTGAGGATGTTCAGGGGGGGAGGGGGTCCTGCAGGGGAATGGGTGGGTTGATCTCCGGGTTGGTTGTCGAAGCTGTTGTGGATGTCTGCAATTTTGTTGTAGAAGAATGAGGCTAGGGAGTCGCAGAGGGCTTGAGAGGGGGTGATGTCGTTGGAGTTGGCTGATGGGTTGGTAAATTCCTTGACGATGTTGAATAATTCCTTGCTGTTGTTGGTGTTGTTATCTAGACGGTCCTTGAAGGCTGCTTTCTTGGCATTTCGGATTAGTTGGTGGTGTATGCGGGTGGTGTTTTTGAAGGCGTCCTTGGTGCTGGTGGTTGGGTCTTTTTTCCAGGCCTTCTCGAGGGAGCGACAGAATTTCTTGGATTTCTTAAGGTCATCGTTGAACCAGGAGGCATTCTTGCTGCCTAGTTTGATTTGTCGTTTTTTCAGTGGTGCTAGGGTGTCGGCGCTGTTGGATAGCCATCGGGTGAGGTTGGTGGCTGCTTGGTCGGGGTTGGAGGATTGGGCGGGGGGCTTTTGAAGGTGTGTGCCTGGGTTTCCAGCACATTTGAACTTGTAGCCTTGTCAAAAGTGCAAAAAACGTGTGACACATGGCAACACTGTGTGGGTTGCTGGGTTTCTTGTAGTCTGTGCGGCAGTCCTTTGAACATTTCAGATGTACAGGTCTTAGCCTCCTCTGCCCAGTTACGACTGTCTGCAATGCCTGTGCCCGGTGTGTTTATTCCAGTGTAGACCTGACTAAGTTAACAACATGTAAGTTAATTGCAGTAGTTTTAGAAAGTGACATACCCTGCTCACCCTTCTTTATTGTGTACTAATCTGTGATAGGAGTTCATACCGACAGAAGAAATGTAATTGAATTTAATATTTATAAAGCACACATCACAGTGATTTCTCTGAATTAGGGTATCCTAGCGCTAAGATGCTAAATAGATTCTGTGAATTAATAAAAGAGCCATGTTTTAATTTTCCCTAAAGGCCACATTAGTTACGTTCTGCTCTAATACACAGTGGAGGGTGATTCCAAATGCACAGCAGTGCACTCTTTTTTCATTGTAGGAATGGATACTGGGTATGTATTTGAGAAGCGGAGGTTATGTGCATAGGAAGTGGTATGTGGACTATTGCCCAAGGACCCTGTGCTAGACTGATGCAGAGGACCTTAACCCTATTTATCCTTTGAACTAGAAGCCAATGTGAGGTTTGAAGATGCTTATTAGACATCGATTGGTGCCGAGAGATGCCTCACAACAGTCTTGCAGCCTTGTTTTGGATCAGTGGTGACGCTACACTGAGAGGTAGAATGAAAGGAAGTAAGTTGAACCACCTCAACCAGGCTTGCTTTACCTGGAATGTCTAGAGAGTGAAGTTGTGACAGAAGGATGAGGTGTGCGTGCTACTGTGTTAAAGGCTGCACCAAGGTCTAACAGAATCAGGGTTGTTTATTTCCTTCATCTAATGTTGCACAAAGCATTTAAGGGGCAGATATCAATGCAGAACCGGTACTATGTAAAGGTCTAAAGCCTGATTTAGAGAGGTCTGCTACCAACCCAGTCTCTGTAGCCTTGGGTAGTGTTCTTTTAACCTCCTTCTGGAAAACATATGAAGGAAGGACTGTCAATGGTATGGGGTGAAAATTAGTTCATATATATTGTTGAATCAGCTCTTTTCTTTCCCGAGCGAAGAACCAATAAGTGGAGTTTCCAACTTGCTGGTACAACTTTATCAGTTAGCGATTGACTTCCTATTTGAGGCAAAGCCATTGCACTTCCGTAGACATCAGATAGAATATGTGTGGAGATCAGTGATCTAATGGAGACACTGATTTGAAGGTTTTTTTCGATCCTTTCTCCGAATACAGTTGTGAACTGAGCGAGAAGAGCTTTATTGTTACAGTTGTCTAATTTGTGAGACAGATTTAGGGGACCTTTGGAGGATTCAGAAAAATTTGCTCTAAGTTTTGTTATTTTCTTCCTCCAAAAGCAAAGTGTTCACCACATAACGACTGATGTAGATGGAAATGAAAATGCTTTAGGAGTGCTGCATTGTATTGCATTCTGTGTGAGAATGATACATCAATCACCTCATTTTTTATTACTCACCATTGCTAAACAGTGGCAAACCCTTGCCTAAAAAAGTTCAGACGAATAGGGCCCAAGTAGTACTTTGACAGGACATCTGTAAATGTTTTTCTTTGCAGTTTTATATATAGCGAAATTGGACCAAGTTTGTTTGAGCGCTTTACGTGAGCTTCAGATTACATTATACAAGGTCAGTTTTGTTCGGTACGGGGAGATTAAGTGATTTGACTTGATTCTCAGGGTGTTGAGCTAACATCAGGACTTAAACCTGGTTCTACAAGTCAAAGGTTGACAGCTCTGACCATAAGACCACATCCCCTTTCCGTGGTTCTTACTATAGGATTGGGTTCACGGGTACATCGGATGTATTTTGGGGTCACAGATAAGAGGCATGCAGAGTGCCCCACCAGGAGCAAGACTACTCTACTGAGCCTACAGGACCAACAGGTTTTGTGGTCAATTCCAGAGACACACACTGACATATATATATATATATGTCAGAGCAGAACCGTTTTTCAGGCCGGTCCAAGAAATGTGGCGTGGGTGGATTTTCTGAAATCAAAATAATGGTATTCTTGCGAGACTAAACCAGAAGGTGGTGTTGCCTCCTCTTCACTTAATAAGAGGAATATGGTGCTCCAGCGATAAGAGGCTTACCTTTATACCGCAGAACTGTCTCACAGTAGAAACAGTTTCTGGCTTTGATAGCAGTGCTGTATGTTAGGAGACACAGCTTAAAGGGTCAGGCCACATGCCGCACAGCCATCCCTCAATCTGCACATATGTTCACTTTAGACCACAAAGGTGTCCATCATTTTACACCTATCTTGCATGCTTTAACTTTGATACAACATAACTTTATCTCAGGTTAAACAAAATGTGGGGATTCAAGCCTCCTACAGTAAATAAAGCAAGTGACACTGAACTTACACACTTTGTCCTTAGAGAGCACAACTTCTTCTCATGTAAACCAGATCCGACAGAAGTTATCTGTAGTCAGCAACACTATCTCTTGGGTGACACTAAACGTAGAAGATCAGGCCTTGGATAGAAACGCATTTTTGTGACCCAGAATGTGCAGAGTCCCGCCCTACATAGCAGGACTGTCCCTTGAATGGCGTTGAACGTCTGGTATTTGACTTCAACCAGCAAGGACATCCCTCAACTTATACAAAACCTAAAGGCTTTGGCTATACAGAACAGAAAGGTCTCCGAGGCTATAGGTTCAAGTTTAGGATAGAAGAGCTGTAATTTGTGTGAGACCAAACATACTAGCTCAGACCTGTGACAGAATGTTTCAGACATCAGTTGTTAGGGTGGTTTTAAACAGTGTATTAACACTATGCCTTTATGCTCATTCTCGCAAGCTTGTCCTTTCTCTGTTTTTATCTCACACACAGTTTCTCCATTTTCTGTTTCTTTTTCTCATTTACTGTTTTGTCTTTCTCCATTTCTTACCTCATTTTCTATTCTTTATCTCCTCTCTTTTGCGTTTCTGTTTCTCTGTCAATCCAGTTGACGGTCTCAGTACGGTACTGTGAAAAATGGGTTAAGGGGGCTAGATCACAAAGCTAATTTTACATGGGAAACATCCTTTACAACGCAACTTTTACCACGCAGTGCTTTTACATCGCAACTTTTACAACGCAAACCATTACAACGCATTGCGCTGGGGGGCGCTCTAGGATAGGGAATAGATTTAATTTACTATCCAACACCTTCCCTACTATCCACGGGGACTGGAGTTGGAATAGTAAATTAAACTATTCACTATCCAGCACCCCTCAACACTATGCGTTGTAAAGGCATGCGTTGTAAAACTTGCGATGTAAAAGCATGCGATGTAAAAGCATGCGTTGTGATGTCATACATCCATTTTACATTGCTGGGGTTGCATTGGTGCTGTTCTAAGGGGGAAATGTAAAAACACAGTTGGCAGTGGTGTTTTGTGGGTGGAAGAACATGTGGCAACTGCCTTGGCGATGTGCCATTTTCACATCGGGGGAGTATGTTTCAATTGGGATCCTATGTGTAAGATCAGCTAAGGGAACATAGCAACCTTCACCACTTGTAAGTAATATCCTGTGAATACCTCAAGCACATCAAGCAGCTTTGTTGAATATTTCATTGTTTTCCCTTGGATACCCAGTGTAATTTCTGTCCCCTTTAGCCAGATTGCTTGAAGAATTCTGTTGTAAAATGGACCCTTGAACGTCCACTTTCACAAACTTTTCCTGCGGGAAGAAAAGTCCTTTCGAGAGGCTCGATCTATCCAGCTACGTTTGCATATTTGTTTTAAGGTGTACTGTTATTTTTTTTTATTTATTTCTGCTTATGTTGGGTTTAAATCCTGTTTTGTGTGTACGTTATAGAGTTTTAACTCTATTAAACTAATAACCAGCTCGCCTTCAGCTCTACATGGTAATGCGAGGTGTAGAACTCAAATTGAGAGCGATATCTAGAGGATGTTTTAAGAAGAGAGAAAATGGAGAAAAGGGAACAATCCAGCTTGGAGATATTGCTGTCCAAAATATGAAGCGTACTTAAAAAAAATAAAAAAAAGTTAAATTGAGCTGGCAAATTGATGTGAAGCTTCATACTTAAAGTGCACATTAAAAACCACCTCAACAGTACAAATGCGTATCAGTTGTACTGTGGCAATAAACGTAATCCAGTTCAATGGATTTAATGAATTTACATGGCTTTATTAAATTGGTCACGCAAATAATATGTTTAAATATTGAATGCAACATATCACACTCAATGAAGCAATTGAGCTTTGTTAATGTAGAGGAAGTTAAATTGCAGTTTCTACACCAGAATAAGTAGAATACTTTGAGGATCCCGTGTTTGTTTTAATTTAATTTGATGCTATATTTCAGAGTTGTGTTTGTTGATATATTTTTTTCGGGCTGCCTTGACAGCGCAACTGTATTAACTTTTGCCACTAATTCGTTATACATAGAGTGGGTTTTGGTTTTTTTTTCTCTCTCTCACCTCATGCTATTGGCTGTTTGATGTATCCTTCCACCTCACATAGACTGTTTACTCTGTAGTGCCAGATAGACTATCTTCAGAGTAAAAGTACACTAAGGCTTCACATTAAATTCTTTAACTCATACATATATTTGATACAAAAAGCAATACACTTTGATTTTCTTTTTTCACTGCAGGAGCAGTGAGCCCACTACCCCAGCAGCTGGGAAGTCAATCTTATTCTGCCCCAGATTGCAATTCAGTCACTCCTCTGATGGTGCAGATCAGAGAATTTTCTGAAGAAAGTGGCTTACCATCAAGAGAACCCAACACAAAGAATTGATAGAAACATCTCTCTTAAGATGGGGTGCTCAAATGGATCACCTTTAAGTACAGCAGGCCTGGGCCAAGAAGGAGATAACATACCTCATTCCTCCTTTGGAACTGAGAGCAGTCCATCTGCCTCTTAAGTCTTTTCTATCATCTTTCAAGATGAATTCCTCTCTTATTGCAACTGACATTAAGGCAACCTTAACTGTTTAAACAAGTAACTGTTTAAACGTTTAACGGCGGGTGAGGCATGGACATTATGTCTAGGAAGTACAATCGATTTGTAAGTATCTCAAAGGGTGAAACCTACAGATTGCTGCTGTATATCTACTATGTGTGCAGCATGGTACAGAACTTTTCAAGAAAATTATGAGTGAATACTGCATGATAAATCTTCAAGCCAACTTCTATGTTTGGGTGTAACCTCCAATGGATGCAGGTGCAAAAGAAATGCAGATTTTGATTATTGGTATTACCAGCCAGCAACAAAGGGGTGCGCTCTTTTGATAGACTGGTCCAGGATATATCTGTACATCTTTCCTCTGATACACCAGATTCCATCAGTAATAATGAAATCCTACTGCAAAGTCAGGATAAATCACAGCGATCCTTAGTGGCCACCTCAGTGCTGGCTCATTTTCTACATCGGTCAGAACAAAAACACAGGAGACCACCATTGAAATTGATCTCTTTCAGAGATTTGGACACCACACCCAACACCCCCACCCTTTTCCTCTGTGAAATTGGCAGCATGGCTCCTAAGCTCGTACATTAGGGACATTTGAATCCCCTAAGACTGTAGGGACATTTTGAAGGAGGCTTAAGATCCATTGACCAAAGCTTCTTCCTTACCTTCATTTAGTCAGGGCTGGGCTGTAGTAATCCTCAGTTAAAGGACATCATGTAGCGTTTATGGCCTATTGAAAAAATCCTTCAGCAACCTATTTTTTTCCATAGTGTCAGTGGTTTGGGATTTTCTTGTTGGTTTAAAGATAGTGTGGAATCAGAAGACCCGCTCCTCCATTTTTCCTATGTAGGTGAATGAGTTCACCGTTTTTACCAATACATAAACCTTCCCTCCATAATTTGACATGGAAAGCTGTGTTGCTTGCAGCTATTACCTCAGCTCATAGTTATAGAGATATAAGCTAATTATTGCCTCAAATCTTACACTGAGTTCCATAAGAACAAGGTATTTAAGATAACTGATCTACGTTTTTTTTACCGAAAGCACTCTGATTTCCAAGTAAAATAATTTCATTATTGACCTCCTTTCAAAATACAGCTATTCCAGCGAAAAGATCCATTCAGACTTGCAATTAAAACAGTTCAGCGATTGCATTTAGATAAGTCTAAAAAGCCTAAGGCAGTCAGATAATCTGTTTTTCAGTTAAGGACCTGTTTGAGGAAGTATAGCCGCTACACAGGAGTCAATTTCTTGGTGGATTCTTTCATGTATACTCCTTTATTAGAAGTTGGCATATAAAACACTCCCTGAGAGGATTAAAAGGAGGCCTAAAGCCAAATCAACTAGAGGTAAAGCAGCAACAACCAATTTTCTTAGTAATGACCCAATTTGATAGATATGTGTAAAGCTGCCACTTGAAAGTCTATCTTCACTTTCACCAGACCTAACTGTCTGGAAATAGATACCAGGGCTGACGTCCAGGTTGGCCAGCTTCATTGAGCAATCTTTTTGGATAGGCTATGTTTTCCTTAGTTAACTCCTCCAAGTTTTTTAATGAAGGATAGGCTTGCTCCTCAGTGCTTATAAAGGACCGGCTTGCTACTCCCTACTTATGGCTAATAATGAAGATCCTCTGGAGTTTAAGAAAAAGACACTTTCCTTTAATCCTATTTCTCCGCTAGAGGAGTAAAGAGCAAGTATTGCTAGAAGTTTCATAGCCATTATCCTTATCTTTCCCTTAAAATGAACTGGCGAAAGTGTCGCTGACAGGACATGATGGGATGCTGGCAGTATGTGCTTCCTTACGGGGCAGTGCCAGGTTTCTAGCCCCTTAAGTTTGCAGCCTGCCCTACTTTCCCAAGTCTGTTTCTTAAAAAACAGACTTGTCTTTGTGAAAGAGCTTTTCTAGGACTTAGTGATTCTTTTTTGTTAATAATTAAAATTACAGTTACAGCATTTTTCATCTTTATTTTCAAGTGCAGAGTCCCTCTATAACAACTGCTCCTATTGGGAAAATATGATGACTTAGGAGGAATTGCAAGTAAAAAAAAACCGATCCCTTTCCATGAAAAATGTGGATGTGAGGGTTGTTTTTGATTAATCTAGTGTCCACTTCATGAGTCGGAATCTGTTCCTTGGCTGCCTTGGTCTTCATTGCCAGAAACGTTTCTCTGGGATGAAAACGATTCATGGATTTTACACTGGCTGCGTAAAACAAGTGCTATCTTCCTTTACTCATGGCTGATAAAATCAGTCGGGATAAGTATATTTGAAGTTTGGGGCATAAGTAATGAGTGTTCCAAAGGCATTGTGGCTATAATAGTTACACTGTTGATCTGTGGATGAGGAAAGATCGATTCCTTTAAACGTTACCCCTACAAGGGAAAGTGAAGAGACTACTTCAAGAAAAATTCTCCTTTCCATCACCCTCCTGGACCAGCCCATTACATGTGAATTGTTTACTATTGTTTGCTGTAATAGCTCTGTCATGCTTTGGCACCTATTGCATGCTGTAATAGCTTATGTCATGTTCTGGCATCTACACATAGTCTGCTACAACAAGCTTATAGCAGCAGAAATTCTGGCATTCACGCTGAACCGTGAAAGAATTTCAAGCAAGCAATATTATTCTGACCACTTGAGTTGCTTGGTTTTGATAAATGTAAGTCTACATTACGATATATCATTTTACCAGTTACTTGTTTTCGTCTTGTTTCGTTCAATAACTTGTACCAGGCATGTGGCAAGAGGAATAATGTCTAACTTTCTGTTTTTAACCTGTGTTTTTAGTCCATAATTTTTCTGAGTTGACTTATTTTCCTTTCTCTCTCTGATGTTTTTTCTGCATGGTATTCCCTTACCCTATCACTAAGAAGAAATGTGCCATGTGTACTGAAAGAACTTAAAACTCGGGCCAAATAGAAAGAGGCATTTAGATTTGATTTTTTGTTGCATAAATTAGTCTGTGCTGGGTTTCGTTTTCTAGATCTTTGTACAAGGCACTTTTTTGAAAAATGATTCTGTTGAAATCCTTTGCTAATTTCATTATCTCTTCCTCACCTAAAAAGGAGGCAAGGTTAATGGAGCATCATGCAGGCTTGTGCTTTTGCCCCCCACTCCATTGATGTCCAGGGCATGATTCACTGGCTACTTGTGAACTTCATTGAAAAGCTTGGAAACTGGTTGTGTTAGATTCTTAACTTGTCTTCATTCTTTATATATATTTTTATCTCGATATTGACTCTGCACAAGAGATTATCAAGATCTTCTCATCTCAATCAGTGCTTGTTAAGTATGGCTACTCACCCATGAAGGTCACAAGGCGTGAGTTTGGTTTGCAGGTCTGACTGGGCGCTGTGGTTCATTCGAAGAGCCAGGTCTTGAGATTCTTTCTGAATTGCTTCATACGCAGGGAAGAGCCTGAAGTTAAGAGGTTCCAGGATTAGGCAGCGAGGTAGGAGAAGGATCTTCAACCAGTCCTGGTCTTGCGGATCCGAGGGACATGGTCAGGGCCAGTTGGGCAGAGCTGAGGTGTCTGATGGGTGCGTGGAATGAGATTTGGTGGTTCAGGTATACAGATCCGACCTCGTTGAGTCTTTGTAGGTGTGTGTGAGGAGCCTGAAGGTGACTCTTTTGTTGACTGGGAGCCAGTGGGTTACTTGTAGGCGTTTGGAGATGTGGCTGCAGTGGGGGAGGTTGAGGACCAATCTGGCTGCGGTGTTCTGCATGTTCTGAAGTGTTCCAAGCAGTTTCTAGGTGGTGCCTGCGTAGAATGTGTTGCCTGAGGTGGAGCCTGCTGGTGATGAGTGCATTTGATGGCCTTTTTACTGGCCTCAGTGGGGATCCATCTGAAGGTTTTCCTAACTATGCAAAGAGTTTATAAGCATGATGAGGTGACAGCGTTGATCTGGTGGTTCATGGTGAGCATGGAGTCCACTATGATGCTGAGGTTTTGTGCGTGGTAAGTTAGTGCGGGATGTTTCTAGCTCGACAGGCCGCCAGGAGTCGTCCCAAGCAGAGGTGTTGGGCCGCAGGATGAGGATCTCGTATAGAGAGTTGTGCTTGGGATTTTGATGTTGACATGGATGACATTTGTCTTTTCGTCGTTGTGTAATCGCTGTTGCAAAGAAACAGATTCCTTCCTCGTTTCCATTAACAGCTCTAATGATTTCAGTTTATTGCTTACATTTGTTTTTTCTGAAACGGTCTGCTGGAGCCTTCCTTCAGAAGGTCACCTTCTGGTTTGTATGTACGGTGTCCATTCCTAGAGGTTGTATCCCATTTATTAAAACTTGTAGCGGATTTGTCTATTTATAAAAAAAAAAAATTCTGCCCTCTCTAAAGTTTGCTTGAACATCTTCTGGGTTCATCTTGCTGTGTCCGTAAGGGGTTGTGGATAGGGATTGACACAAGCCACCTAGCACTAATTCGCTCTCCTTTTCAAATTAAACATACATCAAAACAGCCATTGTTGTAGATTTTAATAGAGGTATCATCCTGTTAACGAGCATCCAGGATTTTCTCTTGAACCACCTAAATGGTATCCTACATGCCACGTCCTGATTAGTCAAAGGACTTGGGAAGTTTGACAGAATATCACTTCCCTGTGAGGACCTCCACTGGCTCCCTCTACCAGATTGTGTTACGTTCAAAACATGTTATCACATTCAGGAATACGACTAAAACTGTCCACCGTCCCTGGTTAAGAGTATTAAGATCCAAGGTAGGCAGTGGAACACGCCCACGGAATAAATACTATTGGGATTCAGTCAAGTAAATGCAGTATAAAGAAAGCAAGATGCGAAGCCTTCTTATACTAAACTCCAATGATCTGGAACCCACCCGTCCCTCTTTCACTTCAGAAAGGGACTGAAGACCTTACTGCTCATACAACACTTCATCTATGTTCAGTTCTCCTGATGATGGACCTCCACACCTCTGATACACGTCTAAAAATCCTCACTACCCTACCAACCTCAGCACCTTATATCCTCTCTTGTTAGTCAGCTCCTGTGCCATAATCCATTGATTTGCAGCTAAGTTCCTACGGTAAAATTAGCAAGAATATATTGTATGCTCTTAACTGCTTGTGCTGCATTTGCTGCACTCTTTTGAGAGGCACTTTTTGTAACTTTGGGCCCTCTGCATTATTCTTAATATTTCACTCCAGTTAAAGGGGCCTATGCATGTTATTCCTGCTCACTGACTAATTTCCATGTATTGTACTTGAGGAGGCCGTGTCTCCCCATTGAGTCATATCAGAATGTTTGGTGCTTACTAGAACTGAGGTCTGGCGCAGCTGTCTGCGCACATTAAAGTTTGTTTCATCGTCTGTCCATGTGCCCATCTCTTCCCCTCACACCTGTTCGCAGGCCGCCTCACTTGTCTACAGACTAACCAGACCCTGGAAGCAAGGCCCAAACTAACAATCTCTTGAATCTTCTCATGCAGGATCAGCCTTTTCAGTCTCGAACCTAGTTCATGCTGGTCACTCTTAGTGCCACATTCAAGAGGGACTCCCAGAACTGAAAGGTCTGTTGTCATTCACATTTTTTTTCCATCCACTTCAGCCGACAGCATGTGGAAAGGAGTCTGCCTGCTTCAGCGATTGGTTAAAGTTAGGGTGAGTGACGCCACTCTGCTCTTTCACAGAGAGCTAGGCCTGGGCGGTGAACTCCGATATCCGTTGAGTTTTCCGCACTCCTCAGAGTAACAAAAAACTCTGCAGAGCAAAGTTTTTGTCTTTGCTCGTGTTTGCCAACACAAAGTTGGTGAGTGTGAGCAGGGAAAATCCAACTCTAGTACACCTTTCAGCGAGATTTCTCAGTGCGCGAGGTCGCGGCAGGTCGCTACTGCTCGCGTTGAGAAACCTTCTGTTAATGTTGAGGAAACTGCTGCTTGAGTAGCGCTTCTACACAAACAGCAGAAAGAAGCAACACCCTGTTATGCTGCATGTTATGCCATCTCGCTGATTTTAAAGCGCAAGACAAACACCCGGCTCTAAAAATCAGCGTGAACGTTGCAACGTAACGCACTCCGCTACTTGCGGAACTCCACATAGCGTGGCTGAGTTTTTTTGTCACTTCGCAGAGATCTTTGTTGTGGAACTCTGCAAACTCTGACTAGGTCTACAGAGAGCAGCACATCCACAGTAAGTAGTGTCTCTTCATTACCAGGGGCTTCTATGGCAAAGTGCGCTTTGTAAGGATGAAACAGATCTTGCTTTTGTTTATTTTTTATATTGTCGAGTGCCCGGCAGAGGATCAAAAATAAAGTTTTACAAAAATAGCATTAACAAATCCAAACAGCCAATGTAGACCTATTGGCTTTTCCAATGCTTTTCTCCATTGGCGTTGCAATTTGATTTACGGCCTTCGTTGTAATGTGGCTAAATCTACCTCCGAGGCCTAGAGAGGATTTCCTTTGGAAGTTGTCAGCTCATTGCTTTATCCACATATCCACATTGCAAAGTACTTTCGGAAGTCGGGCCTGAGGTTCACCCGGGGATAGTATTTTCTTCCTTTTTCCTGGCCTTGGCCTCTCACGGCGGCCTGTTTCTGACGTTCAGAAGTAGTCGTGCTGTGCCTGCTGGAGTCACTCAGGGCTCTGTTTATTCAACAGGATACATTTCTCACAGTTGTCGTCTGACGCGGCAGAAAAACGTCAGACATTTGTTTTCTTCTCAGACACTACAAAATGAGTAGACCGTTTGATGTGGATAGAAAAGCGAACAGAAACTTGCCGAGGCGGAGCAGGGGATGCGTGTTTTTTTGGCCGCGTAAGACCGATGTTTGTTGGTAGAGCTGTGCAAGCTGTCAGCATTGGGACATGGTAGGGGCGTGGCGGGCAAGAATGGGGTGTATGGGCCGAGCTGTGTATTTCTACCCCACGGCTTGGAGAGCACGGAATGCTGCAAGGAAGGATGAGGCTGGCATAAAGAAGCTGCATATGGGGGACTGTGGGTAGTACACAGTTCAGGGCTGAAGGACAGCATGTTCTACGATGTGCCCTTTTGGCCAAAGCTGCCGACTTTGGAGCAGGGGAACCAGGTTCGAACGTCGGCTCCGCATCCTATGATTGTTGGCAAATCACTTAATCTCCCCGTGCCTGCCGAAAATGAACGTGTCTTGTGTAAGGTAGCTACTGCTTATGGAAAGAGCTCCAATACCTCCGGGTCGAGTTCGCACTATTAATGGACCTTCCATTTGCGATGTCAGGGGCCCACAGATAGAATAGCATGCTGTGTTCCAGTTAAGTATATAGATGTACTACTGCCAGCGGTGCACATAGGACCTCGTATTAGAAATGTAGCAAGATGTGAGCCCCAGTACTGCCATGAACTAGTCCTACAAGGCTCAATTGCGAGGTCAGAGGTTCATCAGCAGCAGAGCACACAAGGGTCACACAAAGCTAAAAGTATGGTTCCAATGTCAAGATGGTGTATCCTACCAGGTTTCTGCTAAAGGAAGGAGTACATATTTATTTCTTAAAAACCCCAACATATAAGGAGCGTGCAAAATTACAACTTGAATTTATCTAATTTCTATTTCTTATTTCCATTAAACAGAGTGTTCACAACAATTCCAAAAAGTAGTCTTTCAAGCAAAAGTAGTGAAGTTCCTTTTCTTTATTCTGAAGCATATTTTGATGTCAGTCAGCTTCCAGAAGAAACATCATCATTTCCTATACAATAGTTAAAAGCTAACAGCCAACGCGTTTCGTCCCTATCCGGGACAACATCAGGGCTGTAAATAAGGAAAACATATAACCTCACCATGAAATCATATCACATTTGAGTACAAAATATAATAAAGAACATACATCCAATTAACATATTATACAGAAAAAAATGTTCCAAATGTGCTTAACACAGATACCACTCTGCCTATTGAACATCTAGAAATCCTATTGTAGCCAACAACTTATATTTCTTAAAAATTGTAATCCTTACTCTGACATGACGACCATCAGTGTTTGAACCAGAAAATGTTCAAATCATTGCATATCAAATAATCGGACAAACAGAAGCAAGGTGGATCTGCAAATGCAGGACGGTAAGTAAGGGGCTCAATACAGATTCAGAATTGCATTATTTCTTAGTATAATGACATGGATGGGATTTTCCGGTCAAGAAATATGTAATATTTTATGGGGTGATGGATTATTTTGATATTTATGGGCTGAAGAGGTGAGGGCACTTTGTACTGAACAGTGCCTACTAGTGGTCGTGGTAAGTTTGTTCAGTTTTTGCGGTTGGTAGAAGTGACAGAATGAGGTTTGTGACATGGGGTTACCTTTTTATAGTTTTAATAAAACCATACAATACACTCACTTGTGATTACTATCTAATGTATATTGATGAGACTTGGTTTCAAGGGTCACGTTGGTAGGCATAGTATTGTAGAAGGATACTCATGAATAACAGGGAGAAGCATAGTAGGAAACTTTACAATAGCATGGAGAAACATATCAGTCGCTAATAGACATAATAGGTTTTCCAATGAGTTGGCTGAAATTGGCTGTGGTAATTGGGGCAAGACGCACATAGACGTAGGTATTTTTATATTTTGAGAAGACTTGATATTTGAATACCGTAGTTACATGGTTGAAATAGTTTTTTCTGTGGGAATGTAGTGAGCATTCACCTAGACTTGGGATAAAGTATTTTGGTAGTCATAAATAATTTTTGGTTAAATTTGGTTTCATCTGTGGAAATTTGGTTAGAATGATGCAAGACATCATGATTCAATTCTGTGATGACCTGATATCAGAAGCTATATAGCAGTGTGTTTGGAATTGGTTTTGTTTGTGCAAATTCAAGAAGTGTGCATATAAAACTAAAAGGATAATGGATCAGATTTGTAAATAGACTAAAGACTGATAGTTTAACGGGCCGGAAGGACTGCCGAGTGATGATTGGTAAAATAGTGCCAATCGAATCGGTGCCACTCGTTTTAGACTTTTATGTTATAGGTGCAGTTTCCGAGTGAATTCAAATGGATGATAAATAAGACCATCGAAATTAGGCGTACAGATGTTGGGAGTGGTGCGGTGCTGCACTTAGATTGTAGAATATGAGTTGGTTAGACTATTTTACACGAATAGGTATACAGCAAGTTAACATGTTAGATGGTATAATAGAAAATACGAGATGCGGACCAGAGAGGGGACCGCGGTCTTGTTTTCAAAATATGTTAATCCTCTAAAACGGACCGGATAGGATTACGGGCGGTGGATGTGACGGGCAACGGAGGATTTGCCTCGGTGATTGGTTGAGTTAAATAGACCAATAGAATGGTGTTAATCTTAATTTGACCGCCGCCGCTTGAATTTTACACTTAGGAAGTTACGCAAATCAACCGGAAGGGAACAGAATGGCGGATGGGATGGGAAACATATATAGTTATTCCTAGTGCATGAGTGGTTTTATGTAACAAGCAATAGGATTGGTGAGTATATTGTTTAAATAGAATTTCAAAGGATAGACCTTCGCATTCCGGATTTATCGGGCCAGGAGCGTGTCGGGGTCTTTGATGCACGGAATCGGTAAATTGAAGGAGAGCAGTCAGGGGTGACTTGTGATATAGTTTAGAGGACTAGAGCAAGAACTTTTAAATATCCCTCCCCTACTTTTTTTCTGGTTTATTTTTTGTAATGCTACAGGGTGATGATATATAGAAGTAGGAGCATTTGGACTTCTTATGAAGTAATATTGCTGGGTTGGCAGTTTGGAAAGGATACTTCCAAGGAGTTGGTGATGAATACCTGTGGATTCAGGATTGTGATTGGTAAGATAATTGTAATTCTGTTATGTTGGGATTTGGGGACAGACACCAGGGTAAGGTTGGAGGTTGATGACTTAAAAATATGCACAATATGTTTTTTACAGTTTCAAATTGGGATTGAAGTGGATGGAACAGGAATCATTGAACGTTTCGAAAAAACCAAATCTGTGCTTGATTTACATGAGAATTAATTTTGATTATGGTGACACCAATATTGATTAAGGTGAGCTTAGGATTCAGATGTTGTCTAACTATATATCAGCTGGTTCAAACACTCCTAGTGTCTACATGAGGGCTAGAAGGTCATAGGAGTATGTTGATGAAAGGGAAATAATATGCAACAGAAACAATTATTATAATTTTTTTTGTGAATGTTGTAATTCAAAAATTATTTGATATGCAATAATGTGAACATTTTCTGGTTGAAACATTGAAAGGGACATGATATGCAACAGAAATTATTATTTAAACCTTTTTTAATGTTGTAATTCAAATATTATTTGATATGCAATGATTTGAACATTTTCTGTTTGAAATACTGATTGTCTCCATGTCAGAGTAAGGATTACAATTTTTAAGGAATATAAGTTATTGGCTACAATAGGATTTCTAGATTGTTCAATAGGCAGAGTGGTATATGTTCTATGCACATTTAGAACATTTTTTCTGGATAATATGTTAATTGGATGTATGTTCTTTATTATATTTTGTACTCAAATGTGATATGATTTCATGGTGACGTTATATGTTTTTCCTTATTTACAGCCCTGATGATGTCCCGGATGGGGACGAAATGCGTTGACTTTTAGCTATTAACTATTGTATAGGAAATGATGATGTCTCTTCTGGAAGCTGACTGACATCAACATATGCTTCAGAATAAAGAAAACAAACTTCACTACTTTCGCTTCAAAGACTACTTTTTGGAATTGTTGTGAACTGTCTGTTTAATGAAAATAAGAAATCGAAATTACATAAATTCAAGTTGCAATTTTTCACGCTCCTTCTATGTTGTGGTTTTTACTAAGTTTACCAGGGGTTTTGACGGTGTGCCCCTAGAGAGGTTGAGCGTGTCCCCCAGTATTTAACTTATGAGTACATTATTTTGATGGAATAGCCCTTTGGTGCACACAGCATCAGACCCTACATCGTCTAGACGGAGAGTAATTACACATTTATTTCACACACTTTTACAGCAGTGACATCACTTTATGTTATGGGACATTTGTAGCTCGCACGGATACTTAAGAGTGTCCCAGCTCGGAAGCCAATTTGAAGGAGACAGAAGGGCGTGTAACAAGGCTGGATGTTCAATTAAATAGCAAGGTTTTTACTGCTTTACATGAACATTGAAATTTCTGTAGTTAAGCTCCTTACAAGTTTACGATTACTGTCATTTTTCATGTTTTACTAGTTCGTGTGCAAATATTTTTGTCTGGTTCTGTATCTTTAGAAAGTAAATATAGAGTTCTACAGAGGCCAGGATAACTGATAAGAGAAAGCCTATGTCCTGGACCCACTGTGGCGCCTTAAGCCAGAAAGGCCTGCCTTTCCTTACCCACCTGATAAACCAGCCTTTGTGAATAGGTTTCTTATCGCAATAAGAGTCCATCTGAAGTGTTCGTCATGAGTGATGACTGCGCATTGCTGGCTGACTTCCATCCCAAAGGCGAGCTCACTTGTCCATCACAACCCTCCACCTGTCCTTGTAAACATGCAACTTTCTGGGGTACGAGTTGTAACAAAGGGGGGGAACGTAATGTAACTTTTAAGATATGAATTAGCAGTGTGAGTTGTATCAGAAGCCCTGCTTATTGTGTTACCAGTTAACTGGAAAACACTCTAGCCGGAACTAAAATGAAAACTGGAGATTTGTAGAAAATAGAGTAGCAAAATACGGCGCACCATCCAATAATACTAAGGTCAACCATGGAAAAACTATTTGTATTGATTTCCTAGTGGTGACATGATTAAACTCCAGCACTTTAAAAGGCGCACTCCTTATCCCTGCTAGCTAGTCTTGACGAACTGGTTGGCCATGCAAAGTCCAAGCACGTTTTCCAAGGTAGTGAAGTTTGCGTAAGATACCAACGTGTATAGCTATTGGTATAAGTGGGGCTTCGTTTAAGCCAGTGGTTGCAGGTGGGGCCCTCTGGCACTCCTTTGTTTGGGGACCTTTAGTTTTTGTCATCAGACTTTGACCCAGAGCAAGAGAGAGAAAACATACCAGGTTAAAAAAAGACAAAGATAAAGGGAGGAAGCAAACAATGGAAAACAGTGACAGAGGCAGAAAGCAGGTATGAAAAAGAACTTGCATGAGTGAGATCTAGGAGCAGGGAGTGTCTGGTGGTGGATGAAACAAGCAATTGATTGATCTAGAACTACATAGCCTTTGTATTCAGCAATATGACATTCTGTAACTAGAGCAGCGAGTTTCCGAGCTAAATTATTAGCCCCTGCACTTATTCTTTTACAAATTAAGCCCTGAATAATAATGAGGATAGCTCACCCCGACCCCCGGGGTGGTTTGGTATTATTACAAAGATCCCTGCAATAAGAGAATGGTGGCCAAACGATGCCCTCCTAACTAAATGTACCTAAAGGTTTAAAAAAAAAAAAACAACTGTCCAGCAGGGGAGGAACCGGGAATACACCGTTCTTTCAGTAAGGTCTTGGGAATTCCTCATCAACCCAGTACAGTGGCTAATTTTGCCACATGTAATATTTTTTTTATTACATTCACAGCGAATAAAACAACAGTGAGAATGCCACAATTTAGGATACACATACATGATTGATATAAGCATTGCACCTCAGTGCACACTTGTCTCAGCGTCTTCTCCTGTCTCCCCTACCCCCATACCGAGTTATGGGTGTAGTTCTGGGGGACTGTGTCCATGCCGATCGCAGGGTTGAGGGAGGTGCAGGGGCTCCCCCTATAGGCAATCCAACTGCCCCAGATTTTCTACCACTTTTTGGGGCAGCTCCAACTTTCATAGACCACCTTCCGTACCACCATGCACCAGTCCATATCCCGCTTCCAATCTCCCAGGAGGGGAGCAAGAACCGGCCCCCAAAGACAAGTGATGTTAGATATGGCTATCATCAGGCCCGAGTCGTCCATGTCCGTTCTGCCAAATTAAGGTCTGTTTCTTCTCACATGTTAAAAAGACACCACTTAGCAGAGATCAGCATTTCACTCCCACACACTGCATTCAGGCACTCCACCACTGCCTCCCAAAATGTTTGTACTACTAGGCCATTCCAAATGATCTGGAAGAAAGTCATCGTCTGGCCACTTTGTTGATGACAACCCGCCTTTGCTGCTCTACCCATCTTGGCCTCTGTCCTCCATTCCAGATAAAACCTGTGGTGCATTTTGAGCTGCACTAGCCGAAATCTGGCCTTAATGGCCACCTCACATGGGGAGGTCAAAGCATCTGGCCGCACATCTCCAAACCCTCCCAGGTCTTGACTTCACCTTTCCCGCAAGTGTAGGAGCATGACCGATGTGTTGTTGATCAGCTTCCTGTAAGTAAGGCAAATTGTTTGACACATGCATCGAGCAGCCTATCCTCCAGGCAAGACAATTTTGGGTGGTCTGTTCCCTGGAGGATGGCCGCCTGGAGAGTGTGCCTTATCTGTAGATAACGAAAGGTCACAGATGTCGCTTGCTTGTATTCTCGTAAGTCAGAGACAGGGATAACGTCGCTCCATGCCCACAGGTCCCCAACCTTGGAAATGCTTATAAGATCCCACTTGTCAAAACCGGGTGGCTTTCCTAGCGCCCTCAGTTTCTTGGACTCACGAAGTGGAGAAGCATGAGTTATTTTGTCTCCCCAACCCAGTGATTTAAGTGTAGAATGCCAGAGTTGGACTGTGGTATCCATGGGTCCCGAAGAGTCAGGCGGCGTGGGTTGGTATAGAGCGCAAGCAGATTTACCCCTGTCATATACCTTGCTGACCCATATGATACTCCGGCTCGTCGCCTGGGTGGTGAACCTATTGGTTAACGACCAATAGTTCCGCTGCCCAATAGTATTTACGGATGTTGGGCAGGAATATCTCCCCATCATATCAATCGCTAGTCAGTTGGGCAAGGGCGATATGCGCCAATTCCCACTTCCTACACCAATGTTCTGATTTCACTTTCTATGGCCTTGAAGTATTCTGGAGGACCTAGTTAGGGCAAATTCTGTAAAATACAGAGAAAGTGCGGCAAGGCCATCATTTTGAACAGTGCTTCCCTGCCATGCTGAGCAGTGATAATGATAACGACCTCCAGTGTTGGATGTTGCTTTTTAGGCACGCCAGCTGTACCTGCAAATTGTGGCAGTAGAAAAGGATGGGGCTTGTGGTGACATAAATCCCAAGGAAACGGAACCCATCCACCACAACCCATGCCTCACGTTCCCTGGGCAGGCCGGGAGCCTGGCCATTCAGGACATAAATAATAGTTTTGGGCCAATTAGTCGTGTATACCGAATATTGACCAAAGAGAGCAAATATGTGCATAATCCTGTGGATGGCTAGGATTTCTTCTTCCATGTTAAATAGCGAAATAGGCCTTTCTGATGTACAGCCATCAGTGCCAAGAAAACTGCCTTCAAGGACCGACTAGATAACAACGCCCACAACAGCAAGGAATTATTCAACATCGTCAAGGAATTCACCAACCCCTCAGCCAACTCCAACGACATCACCCCCTCTCAAGCCCTCTGCGACTCCCTAGCCTCATTCTTCCACAACAAAAGTGTCGACATCCACAACAGCTTCGACAACCGACCCGATGACCAACCCACCCAACCCCCTGCAGGACCCCCACCCCCCCTGAACATCCTCAATGACTGGAAGCCAATCTCCACTGAGGACACCACCCGTCTGATGAACTCCATCCACTCAGGATCCCCCACAGACCCATGCCCTCACCACATCTTTAACAAAGCAGACTCCATTATAGCACCGCACCTCCGAGACGTCATCAACTGCTCCCTCAACTCTGCAACCTTCCCGGAAAGCTGGAAACATGCCGAACTCAGCGCCCTCCTGAAGAAACCCACAGCTGACCCCACCGAACTCAAAAACTACCGCCCTATCTCACTCCTTCCATTCCCGGCCAAAGTCATCGAGAAAGCGGTCAACAACCAGCTCGCTACATTCCTCGAAACCAACAAATCCCTCGACTCCTCACAGTCCGGCTTCAGAGCCAAGCACAGCACTGAAACCGCCTGCATGAAGGAATGAAAGAAGTAGCCGAATGGATGAAGCACAGCCGTCTGAAACTGAACTCAGACAAAACAGAAGTCCTCATCCTAGGCACCTCCCCCTCCGCCTGGGATGACTCTTGGTGGCCAGAGGCCCTTGGAAAAGCACCCATCCCGACGGACCACGCACGGAACCTGGGCGTCATCCTGGATTCCTCACTCTCGATGAACAGACAAGTCAACGCCGTCTCTTCATCTTGCTTGAACATTCTTCGCATGCTCAAAAAAAACATTTCGTTGGATCCCCACCGAAACTAGAAAAACAGTCACCCACGCTCTGGTCACGAGCCGTCTGGACTACGGAAACACCCTCTACGCCGGTACCACCGCAAAACTCCAGAAAAAACTCCAACGCATCCAGAACGCTTCAGCCAGGCTAATACTAGACATCCCGCGTAAAGATCACATCTCTGGACACCTGAAAAACCTCCACTGGCTCCCAGTCAATAAAAGGATTACTTTCCGGCTCCTAACCCACGCACACAAAGCGCTCTACGAAATCGGACCCGAATGCCTCAACACAAGACTGTCCTTCTACACCCCCACCCGCCAGCTACGATCCGCCAACCAAGCCCTTGCCACTGTACCTCGCATCAACAAAACCACCATGGGAGGTAGATCCTTCTCCTACCTGGCAGCTAAAACCTGGAACTCACTTCCCACTCACCTTCGCCTTACTCAGAACCACCTAGCATTCAGAAAGCAACTTAAAACGTGGATATTTGACAAGTAATTCCCCACCCCTCTCCAAGCGCCTTGAGACCCTTTGGGTATGTAGCGCGCTATATAAATTTATTGACTTGACTTGACTTGACTATTGAAGCCAAACGCTGGTCTAGGGGGAGGGTAACCCAGTCCTGACATTCTTTGTACATTCGCAATAGATGGCGCTTTATGGTGGTGGAAGTAAGTTTATAGAATTCTACTGGGAGACCATTGGGGCCCATTGCCTTTCCCACAATCAAGACCCGTATTGCCCGGGCTACCTCTGAAGAACCGGGCTTTTAGAACCCAGCGGCGCCAGGGCCACGCCCAAAGTCTTCAGATTCACCTGTCTTAGTTTACATAGACACGGAATACTTCTAGGTGGCGTCAGAGACCACGTTTATTAGCTGCAGCCAGTAACAGTGATCCAAGAAATACAGCATGGAGGTATTTCAGGGGACTGCTCAAATTCGTAGAGCAAGACATGTCCTTTTATACACAATTTTCACATTTACGAACTTACACACCCACTGCGCCAAAAGTTAACCAATGAAATACATTCTCAAACAAAGTATCACATTAAAAAAAGCTCAGTTTGCAACATCCCAACCCAAAGTTAATCATTGGGAATGTCCCAAATCCAATTTCCACAAGCAGAACAAACTCATAATTGAAAAGCACAATGCATGTAGTAAAGAGCATAGAAAAGGAAACAATGTCTGATAGTGAGCAAGATAAGGCATGTGTAAGGAGACTAAAAGTTAACGATGTTCTGAACAATGATTGCCAATCTCAGACAACGATCAAACCCAGGAAATTGATTCGGCAGGGTCAGTTTCAGGAGAAGGAATCAGGTTCTTGCAATTCACCTCGAAGTCAAGAAAGACCCTGTTAATGTGTAGCAATACATGAAGGCCAGGCCGCTTCGTTCGTTCGACCATACGCGTCGGCCTGCGTGATGGCAAAACAAAATGGAGGCCTAAAACAAAATGGAACCCATGTTCGAGACCAGACGAAATCTCCAAATACATGGTGAACTCGCTAACTAATGTGACAAATTCACTCCACACTAGCCGCATTCGCTAATGGAACCATGACCTTACGTAACCAGGCCCGTTTTCACAGAACCACAGACCCTCCTTTTGCCATTACGTAGGCAATCACCTAAACTCACGTTAATCTGAATCTAGGTCCATCATCATCAGACCATCAAGGCGTTGCTGGAACATCATCCTATTTTTCCTCTACTTCTTTCCTCGGGACAGGTCTCCACACACACATCGTAGCACAAAGACCACAAACGGTGGGAGTACACTGGATACAAACACAACAAGAGAAGAGAATAGCTAAAGCCATACCAAAGAAAATCAAAACTTTCCATCCCCATTTAGACAACAATTCCCAAAACCATCCAATCAACGACCAGTTCCCTTCGTCTACATGAATAGACTCAGAAACCTTATGCAATCTGGAAATGGCTTGGTTCACTGTTGGGGCATTATCTGGTATGTAAACGCAACAACTAGATTGGATCAATTTGCATACCCCTCCTCTATCTGCAAGTATAACATCCAGGGCAACACGATTCTGCAATGTCATAACATGGTCAGCCTGAACTTCCGCTGTAATATTACTGAGAGCACCTGCAGTTTCATTTATAGTAGCCTCAACCACTCTCATAAGCTGTTGTATGTGTCTGCTATTGGCCATAGGACCCCAAAAGGGTAGGAAACCCTCCCTTGAAGAAATCTCCTACTTCCTGTGCTGTGGTATCTTCCTGATCAAAGACACCTCTAACATATCTTGTCCTGTGGTAATCCATAGAAGCCGTGTACGTAGGGGGAAGCAAAAACGCTACATAACATGTGCCTGAAAAATCAGGTGGCAACCATGTGTAGGCTCTGTCGTAACATACAAAATATGTACCTTTAGCTGGCACAAACGGAGAAAAGTCTTGGATGCAAAAACATGGGTTTGAGCACATACACTCTCACCTAGCTGAGCTCTCTGATTTCGACCATTACCACGTAAACAAAAGTGGCCTCGATGGGGTACGATTCAAATTAGGGGAGACCTCTTCCGTCTCTCCTTTTCTGTCAAACTGGTGCTATACCCAGTATCATTCCAACCAATATATGCCTGTGCTTCAGGAATAGCATTGTATGCATCGACATCTCTGATCATATCTACTATTCCCTTAATCAAAGCACTATTGCTCAGGTTGTCTCTCATGGAACGCATAGGGTATACATCATTCGCATAAATGAACATTGTCTGAAAAGCCCATACAGACCCATTCAAAGAAAAAGGCAAAACCAGGTATGGCATACCTCTATCCGTTGTATGAGGCATAAGACTACATACCTAACAATTCGTCGTATTGACTACCAGCTGATGCTGATGCAAAAGCTGTATAAATGAATTGTTTACTCCGATCTCTGTGTCTGTTCATGTTCAGGCAACGTGTAGAACTGGTGCAAAGAAACAGTAGTAGAAGAAAGCATAGGTTGAGTAGTAGGTGCAGAAAGCAATGGTGTAGCATATATAGCCCAACCCACACAAGTCAATGTGATACTTAAAAACACAAAAGAACACAGTATAATAAAACATTTGTTACGGACCAATGTACACAATCTCATTTTAAAATTCATTTTCTCAACAACTCTATCCATCACAAAAGACTCCATCCTCTAACCGTGCTGTTCGCGGCAGTTGTTTCTCTTCACTCAAGTGTGCGTCTGTAAGTCTAGAGAACGCCCTAGAACAAAACAGAAACGCTGACCTTGCGTCCACACGGCTCACAACCTTAAGTCTTTATACCGCGACCCTATAGCTGAACCCAGATGGTGGTTCGAAAAAGAAAAAGACAAAAAAGTCTCTTGTGTGATAGAGTATAGTTCACCAGAAGCACCCAAAAATCATACTCTTTATTTATCCCTTATACTGTGCAAATTATAGCGCTCTTTACCAGACACAGTCTGGTCCTGGAATAATGTCTCTGGATTCGTAGTATCAAGTCTCAACAACGGAGGCACAGCTTCTTGTAAAACTTCATCATCCTCACGTTCAGACTGAGTCCATGTCAAATGCGCATCACTAAAGGGGACAAAATTCCCAGTTCTCTCGTTTTCTGAATCGGGAATACCATCAGCAATACATTGGTCATATGGCAGGGGAAGTGGAAGCTTCTTGGTGTGGGTGGCATGCACCCAATTTTTCTTCCCGGAAACTTTGACGGCTGTTCGAGTGGTTAGAAGAGTCTGATAGGGACCGGTCCGCCTCGGCTCGAGATTCTTCGTCCTCTGAAAGTTCTTAACGAAAATCCAGTCGCCAGGTTGGATGGAATGTCCTGCATCTACAGAAGCTGAAGGTAAAGTATTGTACACCTGTTGGTGAAGAACACGCAATTTAGCAGTCAAATCATGTAAATAGGCAACCAACATAGGGTACTCGATATCGCTATATTTCTTTGGCCGCGGCACACCCCAAACATTTGCCGGACGACCAAACACAACTTCATACGGACTAAGTCCCATACGAGAATGCACTGTCGTCCTCGTTGACAAAAGTGCCAACGGTAAAGCATCGGGCCATGATAGGCCAGAGCTCGCTTGTATCTTAGCCAACTTCAACTTCAGAGTGCCATTGTAGCATTCAACCAAACCAGCTGACTGGGGGTGATTCGCAGCATGAAATGTCTGCCTTATTCCCAAACCTGCACACACTTTCTTCATAATCTGGCCCACAAATTCACTTCCATTATCACTCCATACCATTCTCGGCAAACCATACCTAGGGAAAAACTCCTTCAATAAGACTTTAGCTGTAGATAAGGCAGTATTATCCTTTAGAGCAGAGGTCTTCAAACGTTTGGATGCCGAGACCCCCCTGTCAACATTTTCAAGCATAAGGACCCCCTCCTGACAAAAATTTCTAAACCTCTAGGTTATGAGGAAGGTGAGGACCAAATTATGCTTGACTAAATTGTGTGAGTAGAAAATGTAAATAATGTTCTGTGATGCTGCGTATTTTGGGGTAGCATTGCTTTATTATTTAGATTTTTTTTAAACACAGTAATACTGAGGAAAGATTTCACCCCATCAGTACCAGTTTATAACCAAAATACAGCAATTAACATCAGAAAGATGTCTAGTCAACCTCTGTGAAGGGCCTCCCAATCCGCAGGAATACGCGCTGCCACATTAGAAGCTCACCTGGCCATGGCCGGGAGCAGTAAGGGTGAGTGCATGGTGATCAGTGTGAGTGCATGGTGATCAGTGTGAGTGCATGGTGATCAGTGTGAGTGCATGGTGATCAGTGTGAGTGCATGGTGCATGGTGCATGGTGATCGCTATGAGTGCATGGTGATCGCTGCCTGCATTGCTCTTAGGTCTCTTGGAGTGGCGCTACTGCTACAGCAAGAGGTTTGCTTGAGGGGCAGGAACGTGGCGGGACTGGGAGATGATGCAGGTTTTACTTCTGCCTACCGAGGTTCAACAAAAATCTTTACATTTTGGGCAGATCGTCTCATTTGCTCGTGCATGTAAACGTGAATGTAATATGCATGTTTGCTAAGTGCACGTTCACCTCTGGAGCTTCTTGGCACTGAATAACAGAGGTTTACTGTTACCCGCCGCAGTGATACTCATTTTATGTTTCATGTAAATATGTCATTTAAAAGCACTTCTATTTTTTACTGTCCCAATCACGCGTACACCCCTCCGTTTTGTGTAATCTAATTCACAGCACTGCGCTGCGCCAGATATACAGGGACGTGTCTGTAGAGCTCTGTTTGTCACTGCAACAAGATCTACGACACGGCAGTCTTCTAAGGAACTGCCTCAGTTGTGTGATCCTGGCCAACTCGCTCTGTATCACTGCGTTCAGATCGGCATTCATCAAAGTGAAGCAAACCAAAACCAGTGCCTACCATTGTGTGAAAATAGGACAGTGTGTAATCTTATTTCAAGCATAAGTCGTACATCTCAGGATTCGCTCACAATCCCTAATTTATCACAAATTCAACACCCTGCAAGCGGAATGTGTCAATTTGTGTGCGTGTGAATTCGAGATCCTACATTTTCAAATTAAATAGTGGAAAGTATGAGGTCCTAGAACCATGCCCTCGAGGGACCCCTCTGTGACACACCCTGAAAACGCCCATTATTATATGTGCACACATGTTGGTTCTATGAGAGCAGTTACTTCACAGCCTAAAGGCCCCACTCCATGTGACATCCCTTTTATGCACCATATGAACATGACATGAACTTGCTTAATTCTTAGATGTTTGTATTTAGCATCCATGCAGAGGGTTGAGGCGATGAGGAAGGTCACTTGCCCAGTAGATGGCCCAAGATTGTGAAGACAGGTTGTCTTTTATTCTGAACGCTCTCAGATGTATGCATGACCTTAACATATGCATGTTCTTTCATATGCCTGGCCCTAGGATGTCCTCAGACATGCCTGACCATAACATACTGTGAACAGAATATGAATGTACTTACATATTTTCTCAGAGATGTCAGATGCTCTTGGGTGGTGTGCCTGCATGTACGCAAGAGCGTGTGTTGCTTTGACTAAAAAAACAAGCACTGGCGTTGCCAATAGGTCTCGCAGTAGGAAAGTTGGAGCTATTACAATTGCAAATAGCAATGCCTTTTATTTTTGTTTTCATTTTAAAAACATAAAGGGCTTTGTCATTTACAAAACCAATAGCTCCAACTTTCCTACTGCGAGACCTATTGGCAACGCCAGTGCTTGTTTTATTTATAACTCAATTTAGTGTCAAGAGTAGGCCTCTGCAGGATCTTTAAACAACACATAGCAGGCATTTTTCTTTTGGCAACCCAACTTTATATTTCTTTTCAATAAATGCATTCTCACACTACAGCAGTAAGTGTAAAAATACAAATGTAAGAAATAGGCAGAGTGGGGGCCCAGGGGGTATTGGAACCATAAAAAAAACGAATCTTTAGTAATCAGTTAACAAAGGCATGTAAATATGCTAATGGTCTTTAAAGACCTGTGAAAACTGGGCCGGAGATAAGACTCCAGACACTGCCCAGCCGAGGCCCCAGGAGCGCGAGCTGCACTGCAGCAGCCCGGGCTGAGACACAGGATGGGGGAGGAGGGGGGCTGAAGCCCTGGAGGCAGAAGTGACACTGTGAAGGCGCGACCCCCTTTGCATCGTTCCACGGCCCCCCTGGGGGTCGCGCCCCACAGTTTGAAGACCCCTGCTTTAGAGGGTAAGCCTCTATCCATTTTGTAAAGGCACAAACAACCACAGGACATATTTTAGGTTGTTGCATCTCTCCATATGAATAAAGTCCAACTGTAGAACCTCAAACGGATACGTCTGAGGAGCAAAATGGCCTGCTGGAGTTGGGGTTACCTTACCAGGATTGTGCATCAAACAAACCTTACAATTTCTCACCAAATTCTCAGCACATTTAGGAATTCCAGCATTCTGCCATACTGGGGCCAACAACTTACATATCCCTTTCGAACTAATGTGAGCCATTCCATGTGCCATCGTAACCACTGGAAGCACATACGCATCAGGCAACAACCATCGCTGGTGTTCTGACAACTCAATCCAACAACCAGTCGAATCCAACATTCCCGTAGTCTCTCTCCACACACTCAATTCTTTCTCAGTAGCTTCAGCCTGAATCGATTTCACACTCTCTATTGTATCCTCACACATTCCTCTATCCGGAACCCATCTCACAGGGCCTGCAACATACATTCGACTTGTCACATTCTTCGCTGTTTCTTTCACTACTTCATCCGCAAACGCATTACCACGACCAACGTCATCCGTAATCTTCTTATGTGCACAGCATTTCACAATCGCAACATGTGTCGGCAAAGTAAGTGACTCAAGAAGTTCATTCCCCAACTGTCCATGCTGAATCTTCGTACCATGGGAGGTAAGAAATCCCCGTTTCTTCCACAAGCGTCCAAAGCTATGGGCAACACCAAACGCATATTGGCTATCAGTATACACAGTCACTCGATTTCCTTTCGACAAGACACACGCTCTCGTCCGTGCAATCAACTCTGCTGCTTGAGCTGAATTCTGTGGAATTCGTGCAGCTTCAACAATCGTGTGCAAAGTCGTAACCGCATACGGTGCAGCCGTATCGCCATTCGAAAGCTTGAAGCATGAACAGTCTACCCATAAGGTACCATCCGAATTCGAAAGAGGAGTATCTTTCAGATCAATTCTACCCTGTGTTTCTTCCTCTGTCCTAAGAAAGCAATCATGCTGTTCCTGAACATCTGTCTCTACAGAAATCGGCAACAACGTAGCTGGATTCAACGTGTTGCATCGCTTTATATGCACGTGACTCGCCAAAAGAGTCAACTCATAACCTGACAAACGCGCACTGGTAAGGTGCTGAGTGCTTGTCTTATTCAATAAGGTATCCACTGCATGTGGGACCATCACAATCAACGTATTATCCAACACCAGACCAGCAGACTGTCGAATAGAAACAGACGCTGCCGCTGTAGCTCTCAAACAACTCAGCAATGCCTTTGCTACCGGATCTAACGTAGCTGAAAAATACACACATGGGCGTTGCTTGTCCCCAAACTGTTGTGTCAAGACTGACAACGCACATACTTCTCTCTCGTGGACATACAACGTAAAAGGCTTACTATAGTCAGGAGTACCCAACACCGGCGCAGAACACAGCGCATCACGCAATTCAGAAAAACTCTCCTGACATTCGTCAGACCAAGGAAGAGGATTCGGAGTATCCTTAAGAGTAAGTGCCAACAGAGGTTTCGCCAGTAGGGAAAAATTTGGAATCCACTGTCTACAATACGAGGTAATACCCAAGAAAGCACGCACTTCTCTCTGTGTGGATGGTACAGTCATTTGCGCAATTGCTTGTATACGCTCTGGGGTCAACCGGCTTCCCTCCTTCGACAAGAGATGACCTAAGTAGGTCACTTCTTGGCGACAATATTGCAACTTCGAAAGCGACACTTTATGATGGAGGTCAGACAAATGCCGTAACAAAGAAAGCGTAGCTTCTTTACAAAGCTCCTCATCATCAGCAGCAACCAACAGATCATCTACGTATTGGATAAGAGTCGCACCAGAAGGCAAAACAAAAGAATCAAGCTGAGTCTTTAAAGCTTGACTATAGATTGACGAACTCTCACAATAACCTTGAGGAGCACGCTTTAACCGAAAGCTTCGGCCTCCTAAAGAGAAGCCAAAAATATCTCTACTCTCTTCAGCAATCGGAATACTGAAGAAAGTATTTTTCAGATCTATCACAGAAAACCAAGCAGCTGAAGCTGGAATCATAGTCAATAAAGCAGTAATGTCCGGGACAACAGGAAACTGCGGAACCACAACCTTATTCACTTCACGAAGGTCGATCACAAACCGATACACAGGTGGCTGGAACGAGTCAGTACGTTTAAGGACAGGCAAAACCGGACTGTTACACACATTACCTCTCGTTTCTTCAATCACATCTTTCTCAACCAAATCATAGATGATCGCTAAAAGAGCTCTCTCACCATCACTCGAGATTCGATATTGTGGAATACGAGGCAACTTAGCATTCGCCTTGAGGGTAACAACATATGGTGAAATCTGCAAAAGGCCAACATTATTTGGACCTGTAGCCCAAAGAGTATCAGGGAGAGAACGCAATTCCAGTGGAAGCCGATCTTTAGACAAATACTTAGGAGAAATCACTCTAGTACAATGTTGCATTCAATCTTTTCAACAAGTCCAAACCCAACAGATTCTCACCACAACCTGTCGTTAGGATCAGAGGTGCTTCCAATTCACAAGGCCCAACAGAAAGAGACAAGGGACAAGAAACCAGGTTACGAACTGGGGCGCCAGAAAAACCTACTGAAACATTCGTTAAGCCAGACAAAGGTGCGCCAGGAAGTTTAGAGTGCATGATAGAACTCTTTGCAGCACCAGTATCCAACAGAAAAGGCTCTGACACACCTGATGTAATCACTTCAACATAAGGTCCACTCTGATCTACTGGAACTGACACTACTCCCTCTCTTTGTCTATGGCTGTACTAGCAATCATTACAGTCAACATTCTCACTCTCAACATAGTAATCATCAGCATAGTATTGAGCCGACTGACCAGATGCAACATTCTGTTGATCGAAACAATTCATAGAATTCTGTGGGGGAAAGGAATGTCCACTCTGGGGGAACACACCACGTCCTCTACCCCTAGGGACTTGCTGGACACCTCGACCTCTCACACCAGACACACCATTCGCACGTTGTAACAAAATCGGACAACTATTCTTGAAGTGGCCTTCTTCCTTACAGTAGGCGCATTGATTAGGGCCTACCGGAATTCGCTGCTGAAAAGACTCGGGCTTCTGCAACAGTCTCCGAAGCTGTGGGGGTTGCTGAAACTCACGCTGATTAAAACGAGGCGGATACGCCTGTTGCAAAAGAACCTTCGTCTTCAATTCTTTAGTCTTACTCTCTGCATTATCTTTCTCATCTTTATCTCTGTTTTCGTAATATTGTGCAGTAGCCAATATCTGGGCCGAAGAAGAAACAGCCCATGAACTCTCAGAGTCCTTCAATTTCTTACAGAGCTCAGGAAGCAAATTATAGACAAACTTATCAACAAACCACCTTTGGCCACCTTCTGTACTCATATCTTGACCACTGTGATCGATAAAACTCTCTTCAAACCTAGTGAAGAAATCAGACACGCTTTCGTCTTTCTTCTGCTTACATGCTGCTAACTTATCCCAATTCACTTGTGTAGCATGCATCAAAGTCTTCATTAGATTAATAATCCTACCAGGGAGTTCTGTAACTAAAGGCTCAGGTTTAGCCCCTCCACTTTGACGACCATCTGCAGCAGTAATATTAGCCCACATATCTCCTAACTCTACTGCATGATCCTCGTGACGGATCTTGGCCCACAAGGGTTGAGGGACTACATTCCCCAACAACATATCTATATCAGCTAAATTCATCACACATGCATCAACTGTCTGGGACAACTCTTTATAATAACCTGCAGGATTCTTATGGGGGTCAGGTAGAGTCTGCTTAAGAGCCAAAACTTCAGCTCTCTTCCAAGGAACATGTACCCAAACACGCTGAAAATGAGCTGGTGCAGCCGCAATACCATGAGTGGCATCAGCCAAAACTTCCTCTCTCCATACCGGAGGAACCTCTCTCATCGGATACTGCTTCACTTTTCTCCGAACCGAAGGATCGGGTTCAAACAACGGCTGAGAAGGAAGACTGCACCTAAACGCAAGAAGCGTCTCTACCGCTTCTTCAACATCGGGACCCACTATCGTCCCTTTAGCAAATTCCGACTGAACATTAAACAACTTCGATGGAATCGGACCCAATTTAGCATCGTCCCACTCTTCACGAAGGAAAGTACACATAACATCAAAAACATACCTTTGCTTTGGCGCTTCCCACTGTAGGAAAACATCCATAACCGCTTGCAAATCATATCTGGAGACATTCAAAACCCATCTACGAGCAAGGAGATCTAACACAGCCCGCTCCTCAGAACTAGGGAGCTGACTACGCGTTTGTTTCCTCACCGAAACTGGGGTCATATTAAACGACCCAAACAAAGGAGACAAAAGGCTAGTGACAGTTTCAGCCATTCGTTGTCGAGTAGAAGGAGAAGAAGTCGACATGAGAACAGGAGACAAAGTGTTTTGAGATGACAAAGACATAGGGTCAGTAGAAAAGGAAGTTAAAGGCAAAGGAGTAGAAGGCAAAGGAGTTTGAGGCAAAGTTGTAGGCAAAGCTGGCGGCCCTAGAGAAGGCTGCGCCAGAGGCGGGAGAACCAACTGTGGAGGAACCAGTGGCTGAACAACAGCAGGAGGTTAAACAACTGGAGGTTGCACAACTGGGGGTTGCACAACTGGGGGTTACGGAGGTGCCGTAGCACTCTGCATATAAGGGGTTGGTGAACTAAACAAATGCGACATCAAAGGATCCATTTCAGAGTCCTTAGTCACATTCGGGACAGGAGGTGGCAAAGCCGGATAACACTTATCAATGGCCATGCAACGCTGTCTATCTGACACCTCTATCGCACGATCTTCTTCATCTTCTTTAAACTGCCTAGCAGCCTGCATTATCAACATATTCTTTTCTTTCCTACCTCTTTTAGCTTGCTTAATTTCTCTCTGTTTGGCTTCCTTACGCCAGAGGCGGAAAGAGTCAAACATCGCCGGCCGGGCTTTCTTCCTAAATAGCGCAACTTCCAAATTATCTAAAATATCTGATTCGAAACTACCATGTTGTGGCCATTTTAAAACACCATCTTCACGTGTATAGTGGACCCATACTTCATTATATGTAATGGGACCCACTCCATGCTTTGAATAGAGCTCATAAGTCGGAGTTCCAACCGGAGGTATCGGACACGAGTCCTCCAATCGGGAATCCCTGTTACAACTACAACAAAACAAATTCCTAATTTTGCTAAGACCAGGCATCTTCGCTCACTAATCTAGCTTCAAACTTCAAGGGGTTATCTAACACGATACTCTCGCAAATGTACGAGCCCCTCGGCTTTGGTTTTTGCAAAGACCAAATCAAAGAACCCAAGAAACAAAACCAAGTCGTGGGAGCGACCCACTTATACTTAACCAAAATGTCTTGTCACGCCACCAGAAGACCGTCTATCCTCTCGCTCTACAAATCATCACAAAAGGGTCCAAGACAGGGCGACAGTCAGGGCAGCGGTCCTTCGTAGCCGTCGGAAAGGGGAAGCCTCGCAGCAAAAACCTTCAGTCCACATTCGACATGCCGGGGTCGATGAAGTGGGGGCCCTCTTCCAGAATTTCCTCACGAAGCTCCTCACGATCTTCGGGCTTGGACCGGTACCACTGAAGTGGCCCCGCATGGAGGTATTTCAGGAGACTGCTCAAATTCGTAGAGCAAGACATGTCCTTTTATACACAATTTTCACATTTACGAACTTACACACCCACTGCGCCAAAAGTTAGCCAATGAAATACATTCTCAAACAAAGTATCACATAAAAAAGCTCAGTTTGCAACATCCCAACCCAAAGTTAATCATTGGGAATGTCCCAAATCCAATTTCCACAAGCAGAACAAACCCATAATTGAAAAGCACAATGCATGTAGTAAAGAGCATAGAAAAGGAAACAATGTCTGATAGTGAGCAAGATAAGGCATGTGTAAGGAGACTAAAAGTTAACGATGTCCTGAATAAAGATTGGCAATCTCAGACAACGATCAAACCCAGGAAATGGACTCCTCAGGGTCAGTTTCAGGTGAAGGAATCAGGTTCTTGCAATTCACCTCGAAGTCAAGAAAGACCCTGTTAATGTGTAGCAATACATGAAGGCCAGGCCGCTTCGTTCGTTCGACCATACTCGTCAGCCTGCGTGATGGCAAGACAAAATGGAGGCCTAAAACAAAATGGAACCCATGTTCGAGACGAAATCTCCAAATACATGGTGAACTCGCTAACTAACGTGACTAATTCACTCCACACTAGCCGCATTAGCTAAATACGGTCCGACATCACTAAAATCGTGACGGAACCATGACCTTACGTAACGAGTCCTGTTTTCACAGAACCACACCTCATCTTCTGTTGGATCACCCATCGAGCTATTCCCAGGCTTCTGCTTGCGACTTGAAGAACCAAGTCTTTCCTTCTGCTTCCACCCTCAACATCCCAGGAAATAGCATTGAGTAGTTCACCTCTCTGTCTCTCATGGCCCTCTTTACCTCCAGGAAGCTATCTCATTGCTTTTGAACTTAGAGAGTAAAATCCTGAAAAAAGGTTATATTTGCATTTTCGTAGGTCAGCGGGGGAGAGCTGCGGGCCATCTGAAGCCCCGCTATAGTTGAAAAGACAGGTTATTATAGGACGAAGCGAGGCCCCGGCGTAGGTTGCGTACCTGAGACTCCGTGGACTCTCTCCACCAAAAAGTACTTGATAAGGCCCCAGGGTTTCAGTTTCTTAAGGATGAGATCCTTCACAAAGAGGTCCACTGCTGGCGCCCACTGCCTGCTCCAAGACTCGATTGATGCAAACATTGTTACCACGTGAGCGGCCTTCGTAATTCCCCAAACAAGCATCCAAAGTTTTAGTTGTAGCATGTAGTTTGTCGACCTGAGCTTTCAAAGTTGCTGTGTCTTCCTTAAGAGCTACCGCAGAGTCGTCTACCTCTTTTACTCTAGCACCCATGTTGTGGAGGTCTGCTCTCAAAAGCAAGACCTCTGACATGACTGAATCGATTCTGGCTTTCAGGGACGTGGGCACACTTTGGATTGTGGCCATATTGTTGTAGAGTGGCAATGGATCCCCTCAATGGATCCCCCTCAGAAGACAAGTGCACTGTGGGAGATTGCGGGTCTCTGGTTCCCTCCGTTGTCGCTGTCTCTTTGGGGAGAGTGTACTTGTTAAGCTTAGTCTGTTCTGTGCCCCTTCTGCCTCTGCCACCCATCATGGCTGATGTGCTCCATTGGTAAGTGCCATAGCTCCGATTGAAAATAAAGGAGGGGAGGGGAGCGGGTCCTCAGGTGTACTCTCTGCCGCCTGCCTGTGGGCTTACAGAAGCACTCTATGCGGTCTGTTGGGTTTCCTGCCACAAATCCCCCGTCTTCTGAACTCCCTGCACATCTGCCCCGAAAAAGCAAAAAACAACAACGCTTTTGAGGCTATCGCTGATGTTTTGGGGAGGTTTCACACCTCAAAATGGACATTGGCTGAGCAGAACCGCTAAACAATTAGCTGGAAACCTGCTTGTTGCAGAGGTTTCTAGATAATTATGGGCACAATTGACAATTTTATTTATGCAATTTTATATAGCGCGGACTTTACCCGAAGGTGTCAGAGCGCTTCACAATAGGAACAGAAAAGATACAAACTGAGAACGTTACACGAGCAACAGATTGCAGAGGCATTCGTTATGTTACATACGGTAAAGTGATAATTGTGAGCAACCAAGAATACATGAGGTAGTAAAAATTGTGAGAAACCAAAAATACATGAGGTAGACAAGGTAATTGTGACACTTGTGAGCAAACAAAATACATGAGGTAGTAAAAATGTGGGCTACCAAAAATACATGAGGTAGTAAAAAGTGCTCAGAAGGGAAAAGTGACAAGTGTGCAGGCTACAAGAGAAAATAGAGTATAATTTGTGGTATAATACTGCAGTATATGTTACACACTGAAGCACAAGAACAAACGATTACGTAGGCAAAAGTAGCACTTGTGCAAGTATCAAAGGTAAAAAACCTGTGAGAGGAAGCAAACCGTGTGTTACAGGGGCAAAGTGGTGAGTGCAAGTTGCAAGAGGGTACCAAACACAAGTACATGGATAATACTGCAATAAAAGGCAAACACTCTAACCGCAAGAACACACTGGGAAGGCACTTCCATGGACATGAGAAGTAGAAATTATCAGTAGTGGGAGATCTTCCTACAGACAGAAGAGAGTTACTTTTGGAGGTGTCTCTGGAGGAGGAGAGCTTTGAGGTCCCTTTTAAAGGCCTGGGAGGAGGCTGTGGTCCGGAGCTGAGGCGGCAATGAGTTCCAGATTCTCACTGCGTTGCCTGAAAATGATTGGGCCATCGTTCTTTCCTTCTTGAAAGTGGGAGGTTCAAGCAGTAGATTCTCCGCATTGCGTGAAGGTCTAGAACCTCCAGAGAGTTTCAGTTTATTCGCCAGGTAGAGAGGAGAAGAGGAGTGCAGGGCTTTGTGGGTGATACAAGCGGTCTTGTAGATAGCTCTAGCCTCCAAGGGAAGCCAGCGGAGGGTAGATAACATCGGTGTGATGTGATCGCTTCTTTTGGCCCCATAAATGAAACGAGTTGCTGAGTGGAAAACAGACTTAAGTGGGGACACGTGGGATTTGGGGAGGCCAGTAAGAAGAGAATTGCAGTAGTCGAGTCTGGAGAGGACCAGTGCTTGCACCAGGGTTATAAGGTCCCGCTCCGCGAAGAAGCGACGGATTCCCCAAAGAAGGCGCAGTTGGTATCGAGCTGAATTCGCAATGGAATTGATGTGGGGAATTAGATTAAGTTTTTTGTCTAGTATGACACCAAGGGATTTGGCGCTGTCGACAATGATGGGATTATTGTTTAGTAGATTCATCTGATCCATCCATGATTGAACCGGGGGAGGAGAGAGTGAGGAGGAGAAGAGGAGGAATTCAGTTTTGGAGGGATTCAGAATCAGTTGATGAGTTGACATCCAGTTTTGAATGGAGTTGAGAGTACACCAAGCGTAATTGCCAAGCCTGGTTTGTTTCAAGTCCGGTCGCGTTTAAAACCATTTGTTTTTAAAACTGCTTATTTAGAAGCGCTGCAAGAAGTAACTTGGCCAGCTGCCCCCCACCCTGCCAGCCCACATAAACGCTCGGTAGACAGTCCAGCCCTGTACGTGACTATTGCTCTGCGTGCTTTGCAGAGGCCAAGACTTGGATGACCTTTTTGACCCACTGACAGACACTTAGAGAAACTTGCACAGCTCTCTCGTGGCCGATTATACGCACCTGGTATGCACTGCACTGGAGTAATATGCTGTCTGAAACAAAACACTGTACAACGACAATCTCTTAAAAGCAAGCACTCATGGGGAAAGCAAGAGTAAAGAAGGCATGTGAAATATAAACAGAAACGTCATAGATTATCTTAACATTGTTTACGTTCATTCTATAGAAACCGTTCAGTGTTTAAAGGACTGGAAGTAAGGAGACTCGTGTCAAGGGCTGTTTTGAATGACCCAGTCCACTTGACTTGTAACCTTGACCGAGCCGTGGCTGTTTCTGGCTCCGCCTCCTCTTGCAGCACCTCCGCGTCATCCTCTAAGCAGCGTTTCCCTTCGTGATGCCAGGGGAATGGATATTCTTGCTTGGCCGAAGCATGTGTGATTCTGGTCGAGTCACTTCATTTGTGTGCCCAGGTTCGGAGTTCTTGGAAACCACCGCATTAAGAGGTGTTTCAGACTTGTAGACCTGTGTGTTCAGCGACAAGCACCTAGAGGTCGTCCGGTTCACATTGCCTTTACGTGTCCTCTCTTCCCATAAAGCTCCCTCCCTAGTCCCTATTCCTTGATCCCGCGCCCGCAGGCGGGCTCCTCTAACCCTCGCTGTTTGTTGTTGCTGGCAGCCGGGCCTGGAAGTGATGTCAGCATGCTGACTTCAATGCCTTCTCCTTGGGGGAATATATTTCTTAATAGAAGGGAGGCCTGGGGAGGCTGTGGGATTTTTCTTCTGGAGGCTGAACTGTCACCTACCTTTAATTACTGCACAGAACCCCTTGTATTCCGCTCTTATCATCTATTTTGGGTGCATGTGATCAGGTGTACTCAGCAGATATTTTTTGTAACTGAATCCCAGCTGCTTCCTGCCGCCTTCCCGCTGGTAGAGATGTTTGACTTTGGCATGGACTCTGATAATGTTTTCCACTTGGTATGTTTTCTTTGGCTGTTGAGGCAGCCACAGTTCCTCCATTGGTATATCCGCTGTCACTTCCTCTCCCTCTGCTATGAATGTTCAGAAAAGTGAATACAACGGATCTTCATTTTTTTTTTTTATGTAGTAGAACTTTATTGCATGATTAAAAGAAAACCGTTGCAAATACAAAATTTAAAATATCAAGAATGCGTTAAAAGAGGGAGTAGGTTGGTCCGATAGGAGTGGGGATAACCGGTGGATTCTGCCAAAATGTTATGCCGATGGAAGATCACAGGCCATGGGCCCCTCACAGAGTTTTCTAGCTGCATGATCCATAAACCTTACTAGAGCGCAGTTTAGTTTGGTGTTCCTAGGGTCAAAGCAGGCCAAAACAGCTGCTCTACAGGTTCTGATGGTTTTTGTATTCCAGAGGTGCTTTAGAAGGGCCCGTCTTTCGATCAGCAGTCTTGGGCAGAGGCATGTGATGTGTATGATGTCTTCTTTGTGAGACCCACAAAGGCGGCATAAGTCTCGGCCGTGCTCTCTTTTCCATTTTGGCAAGTGTACCAGCAGGTTGATGACACCCAGTCTCAATTTTAAGAAACTTAGTTTCGTTCGTGCAGTGAAAGATACGGTTAAGTACTGCTGTGGGGTCAACAGGGTGTAAGATTGCAAAGTCAACCAACCATGACTTCTTTTTGCTAGACAAGCCTTATCTTCCACTATTGAAAGTTGTTTTGTGCTTATTTTCGCCAGCCGTTTGAATTCCTTCTGGCTTGCATACATGCTCCAGAGGTCATTTAGGCATAGGGTTGTTAGGCTTTTTGCCCAATAGTCATGTCCTGCTCGCCATGAGTTCGTATCAAGACTTGCCCACAGGTGGTGTCCTAAGCTTCCTTCCTTCGATGACCTCAATTTGTGGCAGCACACGAGAAATGTCATGGCTCTAGCGAGTGATTGTTGGCAAATTCCCAGTTCCAACCTAATTTGGGCCGGTGATGTTTGGGTTGGTAACTTGAACACTGATCTATAGATCTTTGTGATGATTTTGTCCAGTTGGCCACTGTCCAACCCTTTTAGGACTTCACTGCCATAGGTTAAGGTTGGAATAATTTTTGCCTGGGCGACCTGTATTGTCGGTGCAAAAGTTGGGCCTTGTAGTTTCTTTTGAATTGAACCAATTGCAAAAGCAAGTGCGGCCCCTTTCCTTTTTTGTTCCTCTAAGTAAGATTTGTATTTGTCATTATTGTTAAAAATGACTCCAAGGTACTTTTGACTTTTGGATTCTGTGATACTTTCCTTGTTCAGCGTCCAAGACAATTCCTTTGATTTCCCTGGGCGAGCCGCCAAGATTTTGGTCTTCTTGTTGTTGATCAGGAGTTCGTTCTTCTCCGAATATTCAGAGGTAGTGTCCAGGAGCCTTTGCATTCCGATCTTAGTTTTGCTGAGGAGAACCACGTCGTCAGCATATAAAAGGTTTGACAGCAGCAAGCCAGATACTTTGGGAGCATGAGAATTGACCTTATTAAGGGCTTCGGGAAGGTCGGATAGAAATAAGTTGAAAAGTGTCGGGGCCAGGACGCAACCCTGTTTTAAGCCTTTTTCCGTCGGAATTGGGCGGGATAATCGTGAGCCGTCCCCGATCTTGATCCTGACCCATGTATCCTGATGTAGGAGTTGTATCGCTCTTAGGAGGTCAGCTGGAATGTTTAGTCTGGACAGCTTCTGCCAGAGCTTAGCTCTGTTCACATTGTCAAAGGCCGCTTGGAAGTCAATGAATCCCATATAGAGTGGGCAGGACCTGAACTTCGCTTGGTCAATCAGGCAGGAGAGGGTCATGAGATTGACTGAGGTGCCAGTATTCCTTGTAAAGCCAGTTTGATTTGGAGGAATTACAGAGTTGTCATCTGCCCATGCTCTGAGTGAATTGAGCAACACTCCCGCAAAGTACTTTGCTTCATTGTCGATAAGGGCGATGAGGCGGTAATTCTTTGGGGAATTTTTGTCCCCGCCTTTGAAGATTGGTGCAAGGATTGATCCCCGCCAAGAGGCCGGTATGATGTTATTCTGCATGACTGAATTAAATAAGGTGCTTAGCTTCGCAGCCCAGAATGTTGCATCTTCCTTAAACAAGGCTTGTGGGATTCCTCCTGGACCTGGGGCACCGTCCTTCCGTCCCTTTTTGATCAATTTTTCAATTTCTGCCTTCTGAATTGTTGTAAGTTCAGGGCTGCTTTCGGTCGAGAAACTACCTTTTGTTGTTTCCGTTATTTTTTTTTTAGCATCATTAAAACATTCCTTCATTGGGGGATTTAAGATGTTCGGGTCAGGTGCCCAATCAGCCCCTTTTTGAGCCGCTTTGTCTTTGGGGGGGAAGCTCTGGTACGGAGAATTTGCTTCCCTGTGGTTGAAGTGATGCTGGAGGAAATCAACCCACTCTGACTCCAGTATACATGAGGAAGCAACTTTGGGTACGCCACCAGATATGCTATTGATTGTGCGCCAAAACCTGGCGGAGTTGTTCGTTCTTATATCTTGCTGTAATTTGGCCCAGAACGAGTTCCATTGATTTCTGCGTAGCTCACTTTTGACTTTCTTAAGGTGACTGCGGGCCTCTCTCAATTTCGTTATTTTTGTAGGATCAGTTGGATCAGTTTTTAATGCCCGCCATGTCCGATTCATGGATCTTGTTGCAGATTGAATATCACGATTCGAGCTGGGTGTCAGCTTTTGCACAGTCTGGTTTCCGAGCTTTATTGGTTTTGCATATTTGTCGGTGAGTTCGGTTGCAAATATTGACCAATTGGTTATTATGTCATCCGGGCACCCACTTTGGCACTCGATAATTTGTTTGGCCTCTGTTGCTACTTGTTGGAAATTACTAAAGGAGCATTTAATTCGTTTTAAGTTGATTGTGAAGCTGTCGAATTGCAATGCCCTTTCTGCGTCGTGTTGCGTGAGACTAAGCCTCAGCAGTATTTCTTGGGGAGAGTGGTCACTTTCTGTTCTGCTCCCAAGACTGTAACCTGTTGTTTGCTGGAGGAGGGAAAGGCTGACAAAGGTATAATCAATTAATGAAGTGCCTTTTTTTGATAGATAGGAGAAGCGAGGAGGCTTATCTGTGGGAAAACGCCCATTGAGGGCTCTAAGGCCCAGGTTTTCAAGGTTGCCTTGTAGGGAACGTCCCTTTGGGTCGTCCTTATGCCATCCTGCCCGGTCCTGCGATGGTATCTCCCAGATGTTGTCATGTGAATTGGTGACCTCATTTTTTTGTAGATCCGACATTAACCACATGTTGAAGTCACCTGATAGTAGTATTTCTGCATCAAGAGGTCCAGTTTTCACTCTCACTACTGTTGCTATGGCTTCTTCTACAAAGGATTGCCTTGATGCTGTGGTTGGACGGACATAGACGTTCATTAAGATCACTGTCCAGCGTGGACCTTTACTGGAAGTGTGAGAAAGTCTTACGCACTGTAGACAGTGTGATGAGCCCAAAAGGTCCCAAGAGGCAACTGCGTTTTTTGTTGATATGTAGATTGCGAGGCCGCCGCTCCCTCTACCTAAGTGATTCAGCTTCTGGGCTGGAATATGATGGGTTTTGAAGCCTTCTATGTGCTGTGCTTCGAAGAGCCATGTCTCCTGAAGTAGTATTATGTCGAATCCTCTAAGATAGGTGATTGTGGCGTTGTCCTCGAGTTTGCTTGTAAGACCGTTGATGTTCCATGAACAGATCTTTAGGAGTGGTGTTTCATGTCGATGTTCCCTGTAGGGCTGTCATCGTAGTAGTCGAGTTGTATTCAAAGTGCCGGCCAACCATGACCATGTACCGGCCTCTTCCGGGCCCCTGGTTGATTTGGTCCCGTCTTCTCTTGATTTCCTCTGTTTGTGGTCGGGAGTGGGGGATTTATTGCGTGCCCCCCTAAGGACTGAATATACTGCTCCCCTCGCTGCTCGTCTGTGTTCATCATCCTGGCTTGCCTGCAGAACGTGTGGGTAGCCCGCTTCCCTACCCGGTTGTATCTGTATGCCCCATTGTTTGAAGGTGTCGGTTTGCCCTAAGATGATGTTCATTGCCTCTACCGAACTCCAGGTGACCTTTGTGGTTTCATTTATTTGGCCTTGACTCGGTGCAATAAATTCTATCGATGTTATGTCTTGTGTGGTTATTACATTTGTCAGACCTGCTGCTTGGGTCAGCTTTATGATATTCCCCCGATTTAACACGTCATGGCCGCCTTTAGACTTGTATTCTGGGTAGAAGTAGGTAAAAAGGGCAAGCCCACTCAGTGATGCACTGAGCGCCCTTGGAGTTACCTCAGTTGGTTGCACACTTGACCTGTATACAGTTTTTGCCAAGGGGCCCATGGAGCGATCCTCGATCGGCACACCGACAAGCCTTTCATTTTTTCCATGTCCCACGGATCCTTTGTTGCTCGCTGGAGTTACGCCCTGTGTGTTATTGGCACCGCTAACTATGAATGCCTGATTTGAGGTCGTAATGCCGCTGAGTTGACTTGTCTTGTGGCAGGAAATTTGGCTCTGGGTCTTAAGGTTCTGTGTGTTAAGTGGGTTTGGGGGGGCCGTGTGGGGAGTCATGGATTGCTCATTTGTCCCACTATGCTCCCTTTTTCCTTGAGGTGCCGTTACTGATTTAGTTTCTGTTGTCGCTAGGGAGATGCCCCTCTTCCTTCTTTCACTGTCCTGCGTGATTGGTTGATCTTCCTCTACGGTTATAGGCTCAGAAGAGTTTTTTGGATCGGTGTCCCCTGTGGCTACCGGACGTCTAAAGGTTTTAAACATCGGGTACAGGCTTAGATCTTGTTTGCCCCTTCTCATTTTATTGCGTCCTTTCCGCTTCCTTTGTCTTTTCACCTTCCCGTCAGGGGCTCCCGGCTCTTTTTCGATTGAGGAGAGAGGGGAAGAGTTTACGCTGCTAACGACCGGTGAGTATTGCTGTTCAGTAGTTGGGCAACTTTGCCCAGATGGGTCTTGGAGTAGGGAGGAGTTGGTCCCTTCTGCCCCACTTGGCCTTGAGTTGGTGGCTGTTTTTTTTTCCGGAACTACACTTAAATCTCCTTGGTCGGTATCGCTGACAGTTCCAAGGGAGGGTTTTGCTTTTGCGATTTCTTTTAGATCTGCCACAAGCTTTTCCATGATCCCTGGTAGTGTGCTGAGCTTATCCACTATAGGTGTACAGTCACATCCTTGTTGCGAGTGGACTTCCGCTTCTTGGGCACGTCTGATCAAGCTGTTCAAGTTTGAGATCCTGTCGTCAATTTTGACTACATACACGGCAAGTGTGTTTAGGAGGCTGATTTGTATATCCATTTTATCTGCCTGATAAGACATTGCGTCAGCTGACTTTTGTAGAATGTCAAGGGCAGTGGCCCACGCCTTCTCTTGTTGGCGGTCCACGCTTACATCCGGCCTTAGTTGTGGTGATAACTGCGGGTGACCAGGAGCAGTGTCCCCGTATGAGTGCAGCATTTTTTTCCATTCCTTTGACTCGAAGTAGGAGGGTTCTTTCACACCCCCCTCTGCTTCCTCTGCACCCTCTAGCGCTTCTGTAAGCTCAGGCTCAGGATCAGGCTCAGTTTTCCTCGCTCTATGTTGTCCCTGTTGGACCGAGACTATTGCACCATCCGCATGGTGGTTGCCAACTCCTTTTGTCCTTGCGACTGAAGCGCTAGCCTTTTCTGAGTTGTGGTTTCCTGAGTAGATCGGAAGTTCGCCATTTTGGCTGCACGGGATGCTGAAACTGAGTTCATGTAGCATTCCATAGGAGTCTTCTAAATTGCTAGATTTTTCACCAGATGGATCTGTTAGGGGATCCTGTGTATTATGTGGGGCGTTGAATATGGCAACAGAGGATAGCGCAGGGGATGGTGCCGAGTTGAGCCGATGCCCTCGCTGGATTAAGGCGGACTTGGCCACTGGACTGCCCCTACACTCAGTTGGAAATCCTGCTGAGGGTTTGGTAGTGACGGTGGCTGATGTGGGGCTGCTTTGAGGAGTCCGAATCCCCCCGTTTGCATCAGAACTGCCCTTGATGATGGTCACTAGAGGACTTAAAGGGGTTGGAAGGCCCGTGATATTCTCGTTGCTTGAGAAGACCGCCGAACCGGTGTCTTTTAAGTAGAACAGTTTTGATGTTATCTTTGGCTGATAGCCAAAAGTGTTGCAGGCCGCCCTGTCTTTGCCCTTCAAGGTGGAATTAGACATTCTGTCTGTTGTGGTTTCTGTGTCACACAGCAACAGGTTGGGGACCTGCTCAGAGTCCGTTGTTGCCCTCGCAGTTTTCCCTCTGCTTTTCTTTTTCTTTTGCGGGCCCAGTATCCTTACCCTGCCTGATCTCATCCCAGATGGACAGGATGCAGCGGGAGGGCGAGAAAGGGCAGGAAAGAGCGCGGGACCTCTGCCCTCACTTCTGTGGCTGCTTCAGCTACTACCTCAGCCGTTTGTCTCCGGCCGCTTAAAGCTGAGGAACTGATCGCAGGTTTGTGCCACACCGAGCTGCAGGACTATTAGAGCGGCTGCACGTGAGCCATCACAAACCCCGTACTCCCGTGCACTTCATCTCACCACTCCTCCCCTCTCGCAGGCAGTAAGGGCAGAATGGCAGGAGGGCAAGGGGACAGGAGAGGCTGCTGCAGCTGCCTCGGCAAATGGCAAAAAAAAAAGTCACTGGCTGCGGTTTATGAGCTTTATGAGCTCAGCGGTTTTGCGGCGGTGCTGCTGCGGGGGAACGCCACTGCAGACTCCTTGCTCCTCGCCCCACTCGCTGACCAGACGCCGTTGTCCTACCTCTCTGCAGGCGTGATCATGAGGACGCGTGGGCTCGGCCTTCGGATGGAGCTCGGTCCTGTCAGAAACCGCCGGTCTTTTCCCCGCCGTCAAACCGGCCCGGCTCGGCTCCCCTCTTTGCCTCCGGCTCTGCTCCTCTACACAAGCCCAGCTGGTGCACCGCCACGCAACAGATCGGCCCACGGACAAGATGCTCAACAGATCTTCATGAACTGTGCCGGTAAAGGCCCGATCCATGCAATAAGAGATGTGCGGGGAAAGCACAGAGCCATACAAAATAAGCAAAGAAAAGCTTTCCGGCGAATCCGTTTATTGAAGGAGGTATGGAGGAAACACCAGTCAGTTACCGAATGCCACACACGTTATTTATCCCCCAAGAGCCCAGTACCGGCATTTCTAATAATACCATTCTACTCCCATTCTCCACGAGCCGATGCATCTTGGGAAAGATAACACGAGCGCAATAACCATCACGCTCGTGTTCTCCAGACCAAAGAGGACGGGAAAACCCACGAGCACACACAAGAGGTTGGGGAAAACCCACGAGCACACACAACAAGATGTTCGCAGCCTAAGATACGTATTAAGGATTCTGCGAATGGTCGAGGTATTGTAGCCAGTGACCACGTAAATGGTGTCTTTATAAGATCATGGAACACACCAAGACTTGAATTAATACCTCGAATACATGTCTCCTCCATCCCACTCTTTTCCCACTATCGTACCAAATCATCTTTAGTGTTTTATTCATTCCGATAAAATAAGTTTTCCGATTGCAGGTATGTAGAATAAATACAAAACAAGCATTGGAAATGCAATAGGTCTCGCATTAGGAAAGTTTGAGCTATTGGTATTGTAGCAGGGTTTCCGTTCTCTCACAGAACTGTGCATAGAGATCTAGAACCTCAGTGAGTTAGGATGATCCAAAACTCATCTCAGTATCAGAAATCCCCTTACCTAGCTAGCTACAGTGTCTCATGGCTCATTATGGAATGATCCATGTCTTAGACAAACCAGAACATGAACTTTAGAATACCTCAGGAATCGTGGAACACATGAACACTCTTTCGTTATATAATCATTTCAAACCAAAACTGAGAGTCAAAGAACACAAGTGCAAGTTTGAAATATTTATTATTCAATGCAAAGTTCTCAAACGCAGTATCTTGTATAATACCAAAATGCAGATTATAAAAATCAGAGTCAGCAGCATAGTCACTAATCCATAGTAAGCAAATGGTGATAGCATGTTATAATGCAAAATCTATAGAAATCTATATCACCTATATTTCGCGCACCCTATTTATCATATTATTTTATATATATGAAGGTCTCATTCGGGCTTTAGCAGGGCGGCCCCATACCTCTAAATGTCAGTAGGAGTAGATCACATCAACAGCTACCAGCTCTCTTCATGCGCAGCACCAAGTGTCTTCGTTCATTCCGTGTAACTCTATCTTAAACCCGCGTAGAGCCCAAAATGTTGGCATCAACATTATTTGTGTTATGTCTAATGTGGTGCGAGGATCAGGCCTTCCAGCAACCTTGTGTTAGGTTAATCTTAGACTGTTCAGCTCTCAGTGTGCAGACAGTTGTACCAAGTGTACCAGGCAAAGCTGATAGCATAGAAATAACATATTATTCCAAATAAACCACCTCACCGCTTCTAGGGTGAAAGCGACAACAACAAGTAGGTGTCGTGTGCAAAACTGAAGCCAAAGGAAAAACGCTTGTTTAAACATGTAATACACTCATGCTAACGTAACGCAATATATGTAACGAAGTATCCATATGACACCCCCCCATTGATCCGAGCACCGTCAAACATAAGGGAAAAGGCAATCATAAACAAGATACACAAAATGAAAGCAAAGTTCAATAATTTTGAGCTAAAATAAGCTAAAAAAATATGTATGAATGAATATGTATGAATGCCTACAGGGGCCTCAAATCTAAAATTAAAAATAAAACTTTTGAACCAAAAAAAGTCATCCGCTAGGTCTCAAAATTATAAAATGTAGGACCAGGGCTCATTAATTCAAATGTCTGTATGAGAGAAGAACAAGGCACTTATCCGATATCCAAAGTCATGTGCCATATTGACGTTATCTTCAGCGACATCACGTGATTGAACTCTCCATCATTTGAGTACAGTTCACTCCTCCAATCCAGCAAGGGGAAAGTCATATTCCATAACAAAGCAATCCTCCCAGGTCTCTCACGATTGGACAGTATATGCAAAGTAAGTTGCAACAGCCTCCAGCAAGAAATCACTGCCATCCTCCGAAAATAGTTCAGCAATCCAATTCAGCAATGGGAAAGAACATACGTGCTCTTCCAGCATCGGATCCTCCTGTAACGTCAGAGGACAACTCGGTGGGTTCACCAGAACGCTGTGTGTCAGAAAGGCATTTGCCGCTGCAGAGATCTCCCATTGGCCCAATATTCCATTCATCGCTGCCAAGGCCATAACTCTTTCGCCAGAACAAATCAGCTCGTGAGCCACCACGGGACGCATTAGCTGATCAAAATCGACGTCAGGAGCAGTCCTTAAGCATAGGCACAAATCAATGGCCCAATCGAACTCGCAGCTCAGGCAGTGAAACACAGGTTGGACACACGTGAAGTCGGTGAACCGAAATGACAATCTATAGGCCGTGCTTAATGCTGCAAGCGGCAAAGTTCCATAGTAATTGAGCATCCGATTACGGCACAGTGTCAGGAGGCGTTGAACGGCTTCTTGCGCAGGATGGGCATCCATGTTTTATGAAGAAAAACACCAACAAAATGCCAGCGGCTACAGCCAGCAACACAGGTAGTCCACCAAACAAACTCGAAAAAATAGAGTGGAAAAACGTGGGAATGATACCAAAAACTTTTTCAAACGTAGTCACGAGGCCACTGCTTACCAATTTAAAAAAATGTGCAAGCCCAGTCGTCGAAGAAGCATTAAAAATCTGGTGCACCAGCTCACAGAAATGAAACGGCAAATCAGTATTTAAAAGCGCCTGCACCTCTGTGCGGGTGTTAGCTATGTGAAGGACATAAGTTTCCCGGGCCGAACTCAGGGTCACTTGTTTTTGAGACAAAAGGGCCCTTATTCTGCTTAAACCATTGAACTTCGCTTCCAAGGTTGGAATCCGTGGCCAGATGGAGACATCTGAAGACCCATGCGTGGGTGGGTATAGAACATTCTTGCAACACACCACACGCTCTGATACAGTTACCACATAAGCCACACCAATTAATAACCCACAACATAACTCGTTGTTTAAAAGCAAATAACTACCATTAGCCAATAATGTAAATGTGGGAACCACTGCTGGAACTGGCGTGCCTTTTAAAACACATGCTAAATTTGGGCGGTCCTGATTACAAGAACCGTGTAACTGAATGTGTCTGCATATTAATGAATGGTCAGGTGACTGTGTGCATTCCTCACCATTAAGATTCACTTCTTTTCCATCCTTCAGACATCTATATGTGTATGGTAATGACCATGCCTCATGTAGAAATGCATTGCCTAGTGGTTCATAACGTCCTATAGCAATATACCGCATACAGTTAGTAAATTTATATAAGGGAAATGGTAATGTAATTAATCCATGAATAAGCCACGTGGCAGTAGTGGTTTCAGCAACAGAGAAAGGTAAGGATTCTAGCTTTTCAATATGTAACATAGAAAATGAAGCATCACGCATTGAAAGCATGCGCTGTTTTTCAGTCAGATTAAAAGGGGCGAAAAGGGATGAAACGTTCAATGAGGTCCAGGGAACTCGACCAGCCTTAAGTGTCTGTAGGGTCCAGGCAAACTGCATTACAGAACGCAATTGATTTTGACCATGGTATAACGTGGACACTTCATCATGTACAATATCAACAACAGAAGATACAATATTATCCAATGTGTAAATCCTGGAAGAAAGCATGTTAATACTGTTATCGACCACTGCAAGCACTTTTTCCAAATTTGCTTGATCAATAGCCCTCAGGCGTTTAGCTGCCTCAACTTGTGAAAATTTCCAAATTTCATTGTATACAGCATAAAGAAAGCGTTTAGATCTACCCCCAGCCGGGCCTTTTATAAAATCATTCAGTTCTATATTCTCATTCAAACGTGACAGATGCAGTTTAACTGCAGCCAAAGTGGAATGTTGTAACCAGTTCTGACACAATTTGCCTACTGAATAAGTAGTAACCGTGTGATCTGTTTCAAAACGGGGATCCGGCCTGATGTGTTTAAAACCTTCAGACAAACCCAAAAAACGACGTTGGCAAGAATCAGAGCTTCTTTGCCACAAAAGCCACCCCTCTGGGTCAAAACTGGAAATATTAAAGGAGGAATTGTGCAAAAGGTCTCGCATCTCACTTATGGACAATGTAGTGAAATTATTCCAACCTGAATATTCTTCCAAATCAGGGATGGTTGGTGCATTTAATTTTTTAGATGTAGCCAATCCAAAACATGTTGTCTGGGAAATAGTAGAATTTAAAAACAACATGTGATTCGGGATGAGACATGCACGATGCAAAGCCTCAGTGCCTTGTACCTGCCAATCTTTGGTACCCCAAACCGATTTAAGGTCAATAGCTTCCTTCCATAACTCATAGCCATCTACAGCCAACCTGTCAAGAAAGGACTTTGAATACAGCAATTTTGTATCGGTAAGTCTGACTTTGGACATGAATTTCTGTTTCACTTTAAAATAAAACGACTCAGGATTTGATTGATTAAAATCGGTAAAATATAAATATTTTCCCAGAAATGTACTCGAGCTCCCTTGCAAAGGCGCAGGACAATGTTCCCACTGTGTGTAGTTCACCGGAACCCTCCCGGAACTCGTTTTGTGTAAGAAATGATTCCCATAATGTTGATAGCAAAACAAATCACCATAATTAACAGAATCCAAGTACAAATCCTCAGCATCAAAGGCCGCATAATATTTCAAATCAGAGAACAATGCTTCTACGGCCTGAAGATCCCAATCATCAGAACGAACATTTTGCTTAATCACATCTCCCATGTTTACTCTAAGCACATTAGGAACATTAATAACTTCTGTGGGGCCATGTATCTGAAACCTAACCGCATCCCACACAATCCCATCAAGGACAGGCCAAGCAGTAATCTCTACTGTATTTAAGTCTCTTTTCAGTCTGTGTGCTGAATGTGAGGAGGAAAGAGGGGCCAATGTTCCATTAAGGTACCGAATTCCTGTTCTTTCTTTCACATAATGGCCATCGATCAAGCGGAAAAAATAAAACACAAAACCAATTGACATAAAAAGATAAAATGAAAATAGTATCAGCCAAATGTATGTCCAAGGTGGAATCAGAAAATGTTTTTTAAACAACGTGGCATATTTTGCAATGGTCGATGGTGTCTTTGAAAGTTCCGAAACAGAGTCAAAAGAGAATCTGGACTGGTTAGCCAAACGAGCTTGTAAATCGGACATAGATAAATCAGCAGGATCTGCATAGGTCAGCTCATCAATGTTAGTAACAGGAATAGTATTTAATAAAGGACTGGACATAGCAGGCATCTCGAGGGACACCTCCTGATCTGCACCAGATGTAATAGCCAGCACAGAGTGCCTCACCATGGAAGGACAGGATACAGCCGGTGTCATGCTATGAAGAATCGGCCACCCTGTGTGTCTTGACATTGTCAATAGAAATAAATCTGTTTTCTTTACGACCTGGAAGTGGTGGTAAAATGACTGTTCTTGTGCCCTTCACTCCAAGTACTCGAACCGGTGCACGATACGAGGGACCAAACTCTTTCTTGTTATCGATCTTCTCTCGAACCAGTTCTCCAACTTGGGGTAGCCAGCCAACTACCGGGATCTGCAACGCATCATCCGACGTGGAGGGCAAGTGTTCCTTTGCAAGACTGTCTCTGGTCTTTTGTAGATCCTGTAAAACATTGCAATGTTCATCTACGTCAAAGGCCGCGGCCTGGGCCTGGCAGTCTGCACCATCGAGGTCAGGGACGTACATCTTGATACCAAAGAGCATTTCGTACGGGGTCCGCCCACCCAGAGACCTTCTAGGGAGATTATTAAGCGCACGCTGCACGCCATAGAGGTGGGTCAGCCAGTTTCTACCAGTGCCTATAACACGGGCTGTCAAAGATTGCTTTAAGTCGCGGTTCATTCTTTCTACTACAGAATTGCCCTCAGGCCTGTAGGGACTTGAAAACTTCACCTGTACTCCCAATGAAACCATAGCATCCTTATACGCCTTAGAGGCGAAAGCCGGACCCTGGTCCGAATGGAAAGCACCACAAGCAAAGATTCCCACAAAGACACGCAAATCCTTAATGACAGTTCGCGAATCAGCGTTTCGATGCGGCCATACCCACACAAAGCGTGTGCATGAGTCAACTGCTACTAAGATGTATTTATACGCAGTATCAGAAGAAAAAGGACCGCAGTGATCCAAATAAACGCAACCAAGCGGTTTATTAGAGATGTACAACTGTGTCTGAGGCGGACGCGCAGCAGTAGAAGGCTTGATCTGCTGACAAATGTCACACATAATGACATATTCGCGCGTCTGTTTGTACAGTCCCCGCCACCAGAACCTCTGTTGTAGCTGAGTTACAGTGGCCGAGACGCCCGCATGCGCAGACGCCACACCTTCATGAGCCGCTGTAATCAGAGAAGCTCTGCGATCCGAGTTGGGAACTAGACGCTCCCCAACTTCAGGAATTTTCACATAAGGAACCTTATCGGGACTTAAGTGGTATGTGTACTTCGAAGGGAACCCCGCAGGATATTTACCTCCCTTCTCCGTGGCAGCAACAGCCGCCAAGATGTCATCATCTATTTTGCTTTTGGACCTCGTGACTGCTGCAACCAAGTATTTCGATACCGCAGACTTCGCTGCCTCATCAGCAAGCGAATTACCAACAGCGTGGACCCCCACGCGCTGGTGGCCGAGAGTATGAATCACAAACACGAGCGGCAGTTTCTCTTTAAGTTCCGCCACTCGGACCCAGATCATTTTATGTTTTATTGTGCTACCTTTGGAATCACGAAAATCATTCTGAATCCAAAAGAACAAGTTCTCATTGTAAGACTGGACACAGTAGTAAGAATCACTTACGATTAAAGTAGTCACACAAGGATCAGCGTACTCCAACGCGAGCATAAGAGCACGAAGCTCTGCTAATTGTGCGGTGCAGTCCCCTAGTGTTTGCGTGTGCACAACACTGGACTTGAACTCATCGTTCACCATGGCACCGACTACAATGGCGCAAGCGGAAACGTAGGCATGTTTAGAGCCATGCGCAACCTGCGCCGAACCATCAGTGTAAATGATACAATGGAAATCCTCCAACGGCCGCATTGCTAAAGGAGCAGGATGAACAAATTCATACTGTAAATACTCCTGCGACCGTAAAGCGGCGTCAAAAATAAACGTGACATCCTGGGATGTCAAGGATGTAGCCCACTGAATCCACCGAGGGTGCAAAGCTTTAGAATTCGGTACACTGGCTTTCGTGACCGCCTCCAAGGCAGGACACGGGGTAACAACCAACATGCGCTTCCCCTGCGACAGGGCACGTTCCTTAAGAATTGCCATCTGCACAGCCGTTAAAACTTTCTCCACAGTGGAAAAACGCAGTTCAGCCGAAGTGTACAAGTGTGACTTGTAAGCAATAGGTACAGTATCCCCTTCATTAAAAGTCAGGTACGTGAAACCCACCGTCCCAGGGATAATTCTTATCACCAGGTTGGTCTGATTATCACGAGTCTGTAAGTAGTCAGAAGCGAGCAAATCAGCCTGCAAAGACTGCAGAATGGCTGAATGCTCAGGCAGCCAGCATGATTTGGAAAAAGATGGTTGTACCAAGACATATAAAGGCTTGATACGCTGGGCATATTCCGGAATGTATGTCCTTCCGAAATTTAAAAAACCCAGTAAAGACTGTAATTTTTTCAGCGTTGTCGGAGAGCGCAACTGCGCGCATTTCTCCAGGAAGTGAGGAGCCAACCCCTTTCCTTCGTGGTTAAGTTCATAACCCAGAAACAACACTGTGTACTCCGCAATGTGTGATTTTGCAAAGTTAAACTAGTAACCCATGTCTGCAAAGTTACAAATTATGCTGTTTACTCGACACAGATGCACCCAAAGTTCGTCGTCTGTGAGATAAATGTCATCCACATACGAACAAGCAACTGGATCGAAGCTCTCCAAAAGAGAGACTATGCGGGCGGAAAACACTCCAGGACTATTCTTATATCCCATTGGGAGTCGTTTAAACATTTTTTGCACGCCGCCGCACGTAAAACTGGTCCATTGGGAACTTAGACCATCTAATCTATGTGCATAAAAACCATTGGAAATGTCAAGCGTGGTTTTGAACCGTTTACGCTCAAGACTATTCACTAGGGCAGAGCCGTGAGTATTCTGTACCGCACAGTTACGGCAATGCGAGTTCAAATGCCGGTAATCCAAAACCAGACGATATGAGCCGTCCGGCTTGTTAACAGTAAAAAGGGGATTATTCATTGGTGACACACACGTTTCAATTACACCTTGATATTCCAATTGTTAAAGGATAGCCGCGACCGAAGCTTTAGCTTCACGCCGTATGGGATACTGGGGTTGTGGCTGCGGCTGTGACCGTAAAGGAATCTCATGGCTAGGGGACAATTTATCCCAGCCACACTGATTTCGGTACACAGCCGGCGCAAGCGCCAGAGCCCACTCTTCTGCAAAATGCAGCGCTTCCACTCTCGATACAGTGTGCGCGAAACTGGGGAGGATCACCTCCTCCCCTCGCGGAGCTGCGAGAACAAAAGGTGGGGGCCAGTCAGCCTCTGAAAGCAAAATGTCATACGTATCCGAAAGATTTTCCCAAAATACCCCTTTTACAGTTCGCTGCATGTCACCTTCAATTAACAGGACAATTCCAAAAAGTCTTTCAGGGGGAGCAACATGTGTATCAGCCGTTTCAATCACAATAAAAGTTTCAGTCGCTGTCACCTTCAACAGTGGACGGAGGGCCTCTCTCACTATGGTAATCTCCGCCGCGCTGTCCAGCAAGGTCAGAGCCCACGTCAGATTCCGAAGCCGCGTTCTCACTATCTGGGGCATATCGATGCGCCGTTAAGGCTGCGACTTTCTTCTTGGCAAACTGCGGTCTCTTTGGCGTAGAGTCGTCCCGCTGATCCCCTTCACTTCGCGTGCGGGGCTGGCCACGTCCTTGCTGGCCACCCCTGCCCCTGCCGCCCCCTCCACCACCGGTTGACGGAGCCGATGAGTCCTGAAAGGAACGAGGAGAGCGTTGGTCAGAAGCCTGAAATCTCTCAGGCGATTTAATCGTCGCGCGATCGCGCAAATCATAAACTCGATCTGACTGCGCAGGCTGCGAAGGCGTAGGACCAGAAACCTGTGTCTGCTGTTGTTGTTGCTTACCCTGATTCTGCTTTTTAGGCCAATTTTGTTTTTTGGACTTGGGCTGTCCACCCGTTTCCGAAGACTGTCCCTGGGGCTGCTTCTTCTCTTTTTCAGAAAAAGCCTTTACCCCCTTAGAATTGCGGCCAACCGTTTTATAAGCCGCCACAATAATTCTTGCCAGCTGACGGGGTTTCTCGGCATCGGGAATCAAAGCCAGAGCATTGGCCACCTGAAAGTTCACTGCATCTCCCTTGACATTTGCAAGGACAAGACCGCAAACTGTCTCAAACGAGCCGCTCAGTCGCATAGCATACCCAATTCAACCGCCGACTCCGGTCCGTGATCATCCTGAACACGTTTTAGGACCGCAGAAAGGTTCGACACAGACGGGGTGCCAAAGCACCTCGAGTAAACCGCCGCAAAAGTCTTACCCCATGTTTCACAGTCAGCAAGTTCCGGGGCCAAATCTTTCGGTAAACTAAGCGTAAGAATCCGGTGTTTTTCACCCGGAGTCGTATTAGGAAACACAGCTTCCAGCTGGTCGAATTTCTCGGCAAGCCAGTAAGGAAAATCATCCTTATTTTCTGGCTTTCTGCCCATAACGGAATTCACCAAGACAGGACTGATTTTCAAACCAGCCTGTTCTGCCCGAAGCTGCGCACCTGCGGGGGCTGCGCCATGAATATTACGACCAATGTAATGAACAAGCGCTCTAATCACTCCAACCGCGACATCATGAAGACGCCGCAGGTCACCCACATTACAAGTGGCGCGATTAGGATGAGGAGTAAATCCACCCAAAGCGGGCCAATTTGTGCCCGGAATGGACAAAGGACCTAACCTCGGAGCCGTTAAAGAATGGGGTAGGGCGCCACCAAACCAAACTCCGTGCTGCCAAGCGTCGATAGGTACTTCCAGTGCCCTGTACGGAGCATAAGCCGCCGGTACAGCCGAGGCAGTGTATGAATGGAAGACACCCGAATTAGCGTCCACTGCCGGAAATGTTACCCAGGAATAAAACAATTCGTACGGGTACGCATGTTCCGCACTCACCACTAGAACCACAGCCAAGCCTTCCGCAGGGACAGTATATGCCCGCAAGTGGTCGCGAACCGCGACGCGGCTATGCTGCGGTATGTCCACGGCCATGGTAGCACAGGAAGAGAAAAAAAGGACAAAGAACACTTTGTAGCACAACTGGGTAGTAATTCAAAGAAACCGTTTTTAGAAGAATTCAAGCTTGAAAAGACCTATTAAAAAATAGGTAGGTTTTTCCGACACCACCGTTTACCGGAAACGGGAATGAAGGTGTCAAGGTTTGAATGATATACTACTCGAGTGTCATGTTTTAAGGCCAACAACGTACGGGCGCCATGTTGCAGGGTTTCCGTTCTCTCACAGAACTGTGCATAGAGATCTAGAACCTCAGTGAGTTAGGATGATCCAAAACTCATCTCAGTATCAGAAATCCCCTTACCTAGCTAGCTACAGTGTCTCATGGCTCATTATGGAATGATCCATGTCTTAGACAAACCAGAACATGAACTTTAGAATACCTCAGGAATCGTGGAACACATGAACACTCTTTCGTTATATAATCATTTCAAACCAAAACTGAGAGTCAAAGAACACAAGTGCAAGTTTGAAATATTTATTATTCAATGCAAAGTTCTCAAACGCAGTATCTTGTATAATACCAAAATGCAGATTATAAAAATCAGAGTCAGCAGCATAGTCACTAATCCATAGTAAGCAAATGGTGATAGCATGTTATAATGCAAAATCTATAGAAATCTATATCACCTATATTTCGCGCACCCTATTTATCATATTATTTTATATATATGAAGGTCTCATTCGGGCTTTAGCAGGGCGGCCCCATACCTCTAAATGTCAGTAGGAGTAGATCACATCAACAGCTACCAGCTCTCTTCATGCGCAGCACCAAGTGTCTTCGTTCATTCCGTGTAACTCTATCTTAAACCCGCGTAGAGCCCAAAATGTTGGCATCAACATTATTTGTGTTATGTCTAATGTGGTGCGAGGATCAGGCCTTCCAGCAACCTTGTGTTAGGTTAATCTTAGACTGTTCAGCTCTCAGTGTGCAGACAGTTGTACCAAGTGTACCAGGCAAAGCTGATAGCATAGAAATAACATATTATTCCAAATAAACCACCTCACCGCTTCTAGGGTGAAAGCGACAACAACAAGTAGGTGTCGTGTGCAAAACTGAAGCCAAAGGAAAAACGGCTGTTTAAACATGTAATACACTCATGCTAACGTAACGCAATATATGTAATGAAGTATCCATATGACAGTATTGTAAATAACACTTTTTTTATTTATGTGTAGGTTTTGAAAGTAGCAAAATTAATAGCTTTGTCAGTTACAATGTCAATAGTTTTAACTTTTGCAAATGTGACACCTATAGCATTTGTAATGCAATGTGTGTTGTATTTACGTGACTTAGATGTATTGATATTACAAATAACAATGGCTTTTAATTTTGTAAATAATTAATACTTAAATAAAAGTTATTGTAATTTATAATGGCAATAGCTTAAACGTTTGTAAATAACTTTTGTGAAGATTATGTTCAGTGTATTTTATTGTGACGACAATCCAAGAACATTGCATTTGCACCTACACACACAGAGCCACACACATGTAGATGTGGTGGTGGTGGATCTAGGGGATATGGTGGTGGTGGATGTGGTGGTGGATGTGGTGGTGGTGGTGGATGTGGTGGTGATGGCGGTGGATGTGGGGGTGGATGTGGTGGTGGATGTGGGGGTGGTGGTGGATGTGGAGGTGGTGGTGGATGTGGTGGTGGTGGTGGTGGTGGAGGTGGTGGTGGTGGAGGTGGTGATGGTGGAGGTGGTGGTGGTGGTGGTGGAGGTGGTGGTGGTGGTGGTGGAGGTGGTGGAGGTGGTGGTGGAGGTGGTCGATGTGGTGTTGATGTGGTGGATGTGGTGGTTGTGGATGTGGTGAAAGTGGTGGTGAAAGTGGTGGTGGAAGTGATGGTGGTGGGTGTGGTGGATGCGGTGGTGGATGCGGTGGTGGATGTGGTGGTGGTGGTGGATGCGGTGGTGGTGGATGTGGTGGTGGTGGATGTGGTGGTGGTGGATGCGGTGGTGGTGGATGAGGTGGTGGTGGATGCGGTGATGGATGTGGTGGTGGTGGTGGATGTGGTGGTGGTGGTGGATGTGGTGGTGGTGGATGTGGTGGTGGTGGATGTGGTGGTGGTGGTGGTGGTGGTGGTGGATGCGGTGGAAGTGTTGGATGTGGTGGTGGATGTCATGGTGGATGTGAAGGTGATGCATGTGATGGTGGATGTGGTGGTGGATGTGATGGTGGATGTGATGGTGATGGTGGATGTGGTGGTGTTGTGGTGGATGTGGTGGTGGTGGATGTGGTGGTTGTGGTGGATGCGTTGGTGGATGAGGTGGTGGATGAGGTGGTGGATGAGGTGGTGGATGAGGTGGTGGATGTGGTGGTGGTGGATGCGGTGGTGGTGCATGTGGTGGTGGTGGTGGATGTGGTGGATGTGGTGGTGGTGGATGTGGTGGTGGATGCGGTGGTGGTGGTGGATGTGGTGGTGGTGGATGCGATGGTGAAGTGGTGGTGGATGTGGTGGTGGTGGTGGATGTGGTGGTGGTGGATGTGGTGGTGGATGTGGCGGTGGATGTCATGGTGGATGTGATGGTGGTGGTGGTGGATGTGGTGGTGGTGGATGCGGCGGTGGTGGTGGATGCGGTGGTGTTGGTAGTGGTGGATGGGGTGGTGGTTGTAGTGGATGTGGTGGTGGGTGTGGTGGTGGTGGGTGTGGTGGTGGTGGTGGTGGTGGATGCGAAAACAGCGAAAAGTTACTAACACCCTTCTTCAATGACTGAGTCAACCTTCCACTTTTGATGTATTAGCTTGTAGGTGATTTAAAGGTAAAACAAACCCTCGAAACATAGCTAGGAAGGAGTAGATGCTCCCACAGTATATGCAATGCAATGGTTTTGGATAATGTACACAGATGAAGAGATCGTGAAGGGTTGGGAGTGGGGGAGAAGTTTTTGGGCTTAGCCCTACTGACCGGAGGAACTGAATATCCGGAGGATGCAACTGACTGTTTAACTAGAAGCGTTTTATACTAATGCTGTCCATGGTTTGTGATAAACCAAATAAATCTTGTAATAATAAAAATAAAAATAATACTATAATATAATGTACAAATAAAAACAGTAGCTATAAGAAAAACGTGCACGTTCTAGTGAGTTGCTGTCCTGTTTCCTGTGCTGCAGATCACCATCGTACACCCTGAACTCGAACGCAGAGCATCTAACAAAGGGTAATGCAGGTCGGCGAAGTTCCTCGTTCAGCAAAGTGCTCGAAAATTGCCGTACAATTCCATTTGCAAACATGTTTACCACCGCATTATATGTATTATATATTTCACGAATGCGTGCAAATAGGTTCTCCCTTTGGTACAACGAGCACCAGGTGTATGCATACGTTTATAAACAGTAGACGCATCACTACATCAACAGCTCCCTGAGTTACAGATTAATATTTTGAAATGTAAAGCCAGGCGTACAGAGCCGTAGGGGGCGAGACCTGTTGATATATAAAACTATTGGTACAATCATCACAACAACGGCACCCTGACGGGTAGAAAGGGTGTAGCTGGGTAGAACGAGATGCCCATCTAAGCGCTAGGCCCCGCACCCCCTCGCTCCCCGTCTACCAGCGGGTCCACGTGCCCCACATTTCAAAGGTGAAAGCCGGGCCCGGAAAAAAAACACGTTGTGTGCTAGATAGCGCCGAGACAGTAACAAGTGGGAGGGAATAGCTCTCGGCATTGCTGGGTGGGCGGGGGAGCAGGAGTCTGTGGTGTGAGAGACAAATGTTGGTGTGTGAGGCTGCCTTTCAAGTCGGGTGGGGGAGAAGGTAGTCTAAATGCGACAAATGGTAGTCTGGTGCGAGGCGGGGGAGGGGGAGCAGGGTAGCAAGCGGGAGTGGGAGAAATAAGTAGGGTCGGGGAGTTTGTTCGCATATTCGCAAAGGAAACTGCAATAATATATTTTCAGTAGTTTAATGTGTCACTTTGAAAACTGAAATTTAAAATATGCTGTACGACACAGATACATTCCTTATTGATTGTATGAAACTCCAACTGTGCAATAAATAAACCCTTTCCTAAAAATGTCTCCGTGTTGCTACCTTGCGTGTCAAAGCCATTTAAAGATCAACTAATTATTATCGTGAGGTGCGGAGGATGTGTCGTTCTTTCACCACACCCGTTTCATTTTAAATAAAAGTAGTTTAAAACAAAACAAAGAGGAGCTCGACCAGAGAGAGAGAGATGCCGAGACATTTCGAATGCATACAATCGAAAGGTGTCAGTTAATGGAGGGAACATACTGAGCAAACATAAGATCTTGAAGAATGAATATACAGACGACCTCTGCCTCCTGCACCCAGCACCGTAGCTAGGAAAGCTCCTGTATCCCCGACTGCACAGCTATTAAGATAGGTGGCTGCGTGTATGTGTTAAAGCTCCTCCTCCCAGAAGCACACTTTCGGGCTTGGGACAAATTGCTTGCAATTTGCATTTTATCTGTTGAAACAGCAGGGTCAAATAGCCGCAATTGAAAACAGAAGGGCAAATACAAATATTGGTTCCTAAACAGAACCACAAAGCGCGTTTACACGGTCTTTTGAGTTCATGTGAGTGATTTGGGCAAGAGCGAGGAAAAACAAGCATTGGCCGCGGGGCCGGGAGCGATGACGAATTTTGGATGGGGGGGAGGGGGGAGAATTGCCAAGCACTTGAGAGCTAATAGAGATTTTATTACAAAGCCAAACAAAACTGTACCGCAAGTCACAAAAAGAACAAGCTTTCACTTTGTAAATAATACACCCCACCCAAATGGAGATCAGGACTTCAAGGGAACATACAATACCAGGGCTTTGGGGAGAGGAACATTTTCTTGCGTAGTGCTGTGCATTTTTGCCGCTTGGGCTCTCCGTGTCCTATAGAAAGTACAGGATCGCTCGAAAATAATTAAAGCACTCTGTCAAGGTTGAACAGCAATTGTTGAAACATCTGAATGCGCTTCCTAGGTGGGTATACACACATACACAACTTGCGACTAGTCAATTCAGCATCTAAACAGAGAAAGCACCAAGTATAGATTGCGGGTGCACATTGTCTGTTACCAGAATGCAGCCGAACGTTATTAAGAAACCGCAAAACCCTGCGATGAGGACGAGTACTCCTTACGACGAAGGAAGTCGGCAAAGCAATTCACCGGCCACGGTGAGTGACACACGCCTTCCTCTTGACATACACTGAGAGTGCACGCGCTTGGGTATTGAGTAGCAGACGGCGTATTATGAACGCGTTAAAAGCGGATATGGAACACTAGAATAAACAGAAGGGAAAATAATGTGATGGGGACCGAAAATAATGACCATAACCCTGCGATGAGGACAAGTACCCTTTACGACGAAGGAAGTCGGCAAAGCAATTCACCGGCCACAGTGTGTGACATGTGCCTTCATCCCGACATACACTGAGAGTGCAAGCGCTCGTGTATAGAGTAGCGGATGGTGTATTATGAATGCGATAAAAGCGGATATGGAAGAATGCTACATTAAACAAGACGGAGGGAGAGAAGGGGAGGGGGGAGGAGAAATGCGACACGGCGGGCAGGGGAGGGGGCGGAGCGGGGAGAGGGTGTTAAAGCAGCAGGGGCCTGGAGTGCGGCTGAGGGAACTGATGTGCACGCGCTTTTAAGCTCAATGCGCATGCGCATTGAGCTTGAATTTCACGGGCACTGCAAGGAATCGCCATGATTCCTTGCAAGTTAGTTAAAGACTGTTTAAGCCCCCATAGTCTCGCAAGCTCGATGCGCATGCGCATCGAATAGCGAGACCTAAAAAGCTAATGAGTGTATAGGGTGTAATTTGACGTAATCAAAACTGTCGTTGTTTAAGAATGTTTAGTAACATGCAAGTAGATGGCTGTTTACTATGATGAACTCCAACAGTGTAATAAATACCAGTGGCGGCCGCCACCTACCTAAAGTGGTAGGGAGGCTGTGGGTGGAGAGGGCGACGGGTTGGGGAGGGGGGAGAGAAACAAAATATAAGTATTTGAAAAAAGTCTTAGCTGCTGCACCGCTCACGCTGACGTCTACCTCCCTCTTCCTCTCGTCAGCCGACGGCCAGAAGTGGATGGGTCCTCAGGGCACAGGGTCCGCAGCCAATCCTGGCGCTGTTCTCAAAGAGTGCAGCACCAGGATTGGTCTGAGCGGCCTCGTTTGCCGCTCAGACGGCGCAATGGAGTCTGTGCTGTTTCCCCAGCCTGACTGTAACACAGAGAGGTTGGAGAAACATAAGTGTGCATGTGCACTGATGAGTGCACTTTACTCCTCCCTGACATGATCGGCCCACCCGCCCTATACGTTTGCATTGCGGCGGCTCAGACAGCATAAATAAAATGATAATAACAGTGCGTTATCATTTTATTTATCATCTGCTGGTATGGGCTGTGGGGAGACACTCCGCCGCTATTACGAAGGCCCGGCGCCTTATAAGTACACATGCTACCATAATCTATCTTTGTCAGCCAAAGGCTTGTTTTTTAGGGAACTTTGAAAAAGGGATGTCCCTGGCTCTGAGGACTTTGTTACCAGTGCCTCAGTAACCCACACTTTAATGCCACTCTCCTGAGCTTACCAATACTGGTAATTCAGTGGACTGCTTTACCTAGGAATTACAAAGAATCCCCTTAAGAAATGTGGGATTACTAGGGAATCAATGATTCCAGTTGTGGATCCCCCAGTGATTTTGTTTGCTCCTATTAGCAGCAAAAATCTCTGGGTGAAAGAACCGGCTCAGTTGATTTACCAAAAGCTTTGTAATTCAGCTCGTACTGTAACTCCAGTTATCTCCCCCAATCAGAATTAAGTAGGCACTTGTAATAGATACTTAAATGTATATAAGTGGAGTTTGATCTGCATAGATAAAGTGTTCTTCACAGTGTCTGCTGGCTCTGGCAGAAGACATTGTGATGCCACATCTCATCGTAATAAATGATTGCAGTATAGTGGTGATCTACTTTTTCTTATTACTGATGAGTAGTGGTATCAAAACCAAACTGCACTAGAGAATTAGAGATAGTTCATTATACAAGAATATCTGATAGCTTCTGGCCACAGATTCCATACCCTAGGCTTATCCCTAGGCATCAGACTAAATCCGTAAGTTTTTTATTAGAAAGTCCCAATGCACGCCAGTACATGGCATCTTTCAGCTCCATATGGCGTCATCCCTGCCAGAAGTGATGTGCGTGGTGCCTATATATGCGCCATCTCACTGTGCTGATGTCAGTTATTTTCTTTCTGTGCCAGTCAGCACAGATCCGAAGAGAGCTACACCCAGTCATTTTTTGATAGACTTTAAATTTTTGTTTTAACTTATGTCGCAATCTTTTAAAAAAAATCTTTCTCCTGGTGTGGCAGGTATGTCAGCCAGGAAAGCTGGCTCCAAGCCCTGTGGCGCCTGTCACTGACATGGACTGGAATCTTTTTTGCCTATGGTGCCTCAAGCGCGATCACAACAAGACCTGCATCGACTGCTCATCATGCCTTGATGGAACTCTCTCTCAAGCATCTTGCTGCCCGACATGCTGTGACATGACAGTCTTGATCCCGGTAGAGAACAAGGTCCTGGGATTGATCGCGGAGTCCTAGATCCTCGTCGCCCTTGAAGTCATCTCATGGTAAGTCCCACAAGAAGCCGAAAAGCAAGACATTGAAACGGTCTTCCTTTTTACCCCGTCCATCAAAGTCATCCGATAAGATGAGGGAGCATAGTAAATCAAGGCCTGGCTCTGTGGTAGAGCCTGCGCCAGAGTCAGTTTTGTACCTCCCTGAATTTCCAAGAGCCAGAGAGACCCCTGCCCAACTTCATGAGTTTTCTGAGGCCAAGCATCTCATATTTGGGCAGCCTATTCCCACTGGTGTACCTTTAGGCCCCGTGGGTTCCGGAGGGGCCCCTACTAGTTCTCCGCTGGCGATTCCATTCCCAGCTCCATTCGGGCCTCTTGGATCCATGGATGGATTCGGACCAGCGCTGGTCGTTTCACCTTGACCATCCTCGGTCCTGATGCCAATGCTTCCGGCGTAGTCCCCATTCTCATCCTGGACACAGAGCCGGAGGGGCATCGTCTGGCGCTGCCTGGAGCCATGCCTTCCAGGCCAGAGCACAAGCCCTGTTCTTATGGACTGGGACTTGGGGAGGGTGGGAAGGGGTCACTGGACCCTGAAGAATACCAGCCCCTAGACCCCAACATGGACTGGTTTGAGGAATTGGCGGATGCCAGTGTACTGGACACCTCTCCAGATACTGACAAGGTCTCTCATCCTGCCATGACTACAGAGGAGTGAGCCTCTTTTGCTATGGTGGTGAGAAGGGTGGCGGAATGTCCTAGACCTTAGCTTACCCTCAAAGGCAGTCAAGACTAATGTCTTGTTAGAGGTGCTTCAACTGGGAGTGACCCCCTCAGAACTATTTCTCCCATTTAATGAAGCCCATTCGGACGTCCTGTTTGGGACCTGATTCAAACCCTGCACAGGAGCTCCTGCGAGTAGGACGATTGTCCATCGCCCTGCCCCAGGGCAGCCCAGTTTCCTCAAGCACCACCACACTCCGGAAAGCTTGGTGGGCCAAGCCTCCACTTCCTGAGTAAATCCTGGTGTATTCTCTATATCCCCTCCAGATAGGAAATCAAAGAGGCTGGACACCTTGGGCAAGAAAATGTTTTCTTCCATCAGCCTGGCTCTGCGGTGCATGAACACTGCACACCTTTTGGGCCATTGATCCTAAGTGCTATGGTATTTGGTTGCTCTGGTGCTGCGCATTGTCCTGAAGGAGGCCCAAGCCATACTCTCCCAAGCTATCACAGACGGAAGAGATGCAGCGAAGTTCACAATTCGATGTGGACTGGACACGACCGACTTGCTGGGCAAAGTGCTTTCTTTGTCAGTCATCATGTGGCACCACTCCTGACTGAGGTCGGCTGGCTTTTCCAGGGATTTTCTAACATCGCCTTTAATGGTTCCTGTCTATTCGGAGACTAGGTAGACTCATCACTGGAGCGCTTCATGGAAAGGAGAGCTAGGGCCAGGTCCTTGAATCTTTCCAAGGCCCTTCATTAACCCCAGTCCGCCTTTCATGGCATTGGAGGCTGTTTCCAGCCATGTCTTTACTTGCCCAGCCGCCATTGTGTGCAAGCTTCCCAGCCTTTACTTGGCCGAGGATGCAGTACCCACAAACCATGTGGGTCTGGCAGTCAAAGGTTGGGCCAGCACACAACTCCCCCCTCCAAACCTCTTCAGTTTCCTCCCTTCCCTCCCTTTTGTAACTTCTCCTCCACCCATGCCACCCACTTGTGACATACCATCTTTCCTTGCTCTGCCAGGAAGTGACAGCTCTCTTGGCCAAGGGAGTCATAGAGAGGGTGCTGATGCCAGAAGGAGGTAGTGGTTGTTGATCCTGCTACGTTCTGCTCCCTGAAAAGGAAGTAGGCCTTTATCCTTATCTAGACCTGCACCCTCTCAATTTCTTCCTAGGAAAGGAGAAATTCAAAATGCTCATACTCGTCCTGGAACCGAGAGACTGGATGGTAGCGATGAGCTTGCAGGACGCATGCTTCCACATTGCCATACTGCCATACTGCCTGCCCACAGGTTTTACCTGTGGTTCACAATAGGCCACAGGCACTTTCAGTGCACCATGCTCCCTTTTGGCCCTACCAGCGTGTTCACCAAGGTGATGGCAGTGGTTGCAGCTCATCTGTGGAGATCAGGGCTGCTAGTCTTCCCCTGTCTCGATCACTGGTTGTTGAAGGCAGGCTCGCTCCTAACTAAATCCAAATCCAAACTATGGTGAACCTCCTGCACTCATTGGGGTTTACTTTCAATGTGCCGAAGTCACACCTGACTCCTTTTCATCAGAGTTGTTCTGGACACAGTGCAGCTGTGGTTTTGTCCTCCTGAAAAGGCCAGTCCAGGATAGTCAGGTTATCATACCAATGTTTCAGCCTCTACCCTGGATTTCAGTGAGACTGATTCTGAGGCTGCTGGCTAATGGCCTTGTGCATCCTACTTGTTACACATGCCGATGGCATATGCGGGCTCTGAAGAGGGCCCTGAAGTTCTAGTGGGTGCAGCATATGGGGACTCTCTCTGACACGATCCAGATCCCTGAGGGTACTGCAAACGATCTGCAGTGGTGGTTAACGCACCGCGTTTGGGTCAGCAACAGATCCCTCTCTCATGCCCAACCCGATAGGACAGTAGTGGCAGGTGCATCACTCCTGGGATCAGGCAGCCATCTGGGAGAGGTGGAGATCGGATGCCTCTGGCGGAATCTGGACTCCATATCAACCTACTGGAGCTCTGGGCAATCCGGCTGGCATTGAACGCCTTTCTACCCTCTATTTAGGAAAGGCTGATGCAGGTGTTTACGGACACCACCACCGCAATGTGGTACTGCAACAAACAGGGCTGGGTCAGGTCATGGACCCTCTTTCAAGAGACCCTGTGTCTCTTGACCTCGCTGGAACATCAGGGCATATCCATGGTGGTTCAACATGTAGCAGGCTCTTTGAACGCCAGGTGGGACAAATTCAGTTGAAGATGCCTTATGAATCATGAACGACGTCTCCATCAGGGGTGGTGGTGCCAGGCTTCCTTCAGCTGCGGAAAGAGCCTTGGTTAGATCTGTTCGCCTCCATCGAGAATGTGCAATGGCATCAGTTTTGCGTGCTGGAGTTTCCAAGGCGGCTCTCGCTCTGAGACTCTATCCTTCTCAAGTTGAGCTCAGGCCTCCTCTATGTCTTTCCATACCATACCAATCCTGCCCAGAGTTCTCGAGAAGATCAGGAACGACTGGGCTGAGGTCATCCTTGTGGCCTTGGTCTGGGCTCAGAGTGTTTGGTGTCCCAAGCTGTTGAGCATGGCCAACGGTCCTCCGATCAGGCTCCCTTTTCTGGAGGATCTGTCACAGCAGCAGAGGAGAGTTCTCCACCCAAACTTGTCAATGCTCCGCCTTCAGAGTGGATATTGAGTGGCATCAGATGACAGCTTTCGACCTTCCTCCTGAAGTTTGTAATGTTATCTTGGCAGCCAGGCATCCCTCTACTAAGACTGTATACACCTGCCGTTGGGGCAAGTTTGTGGCATGGTGTGCAGAGAAACAGGTTGACCCTCTTTCTGCTCCCCTCTCTCAGGCCCTTCTCTTTATCCTTTCTCTTGCCCAGCAGGGCAGTTTTGGCCACCTTAAAGGGCTATATTTCTGCCATCTCTGCATTTCTGTGGTTGACAGATCAGCCATCCCTGTTCAAATCCCCTGTTGTAAATAGGTTCTTGAAAGGTTTTCCAAGTGCTTCCACCTTTGCCCTTCATCATGCTTCAGTGGAACCTCAATCTCGCCCTAACATTTCTGATGTGTGCTCTCTTTGAGCCACCAGAAAACTCTACGCTCAGGCGCCTTACCATCAAGACGGCCTTCTTAGTGGCAATAATATTTGCCCAGAGCACCAGTGAGCTTCAGGCTTTGTCATCCAAGTCTCCTTACTTAAACATCTGCCCAGACAAGCTGGTTCTACGTACTAGAGCTCCCTTTCTGTGGAAATCCATCACTCCCTTTCATGTAGGCCAGTCCATTACCCTGCCTACCTTTTACACTAAGGAAGAGGAGCATTTTCATTACCAGGACCCAAAAAAAGCATTGTCGTTTTTACCTTGACTGCTCAAAAGAGTTCCGGTTTGATGACCAACTCTTTGTGGGTATGTCGGAGCAAAGAAGGCAAAGGGGGTGCAAAAATGGTCCATCTTCTGATGGATCATGGTCTACATTAAGATCTGGTACGCACTGGCCAAGAAGCAACTCCATGAGTGTTTGCATGCTCGGAGCTAAGGCTGTGATCACTGTGTCAGCACACAGAGTTCCGGTCCTTGATGTCTGCCAGACACCAACTTGGTCATCTCTACACACGTTCTCGAAATATTACTGCCAAGATAGTCTGGTCTGTCGGGACAGGCACTTTGCTTATTCGGTCCTACAGGACTTTCTAGTGTGAAACAGTTTCGAAGACCGACCTCCAGGGAGGTATTGCTTGGGTATATATTCTAATGTAAAGAATCTGTGACTAGAAGTCTCTATCAGGTGCACAAGTTACTTACCTTCGGTAACGCCTTATCTGGTAGAGACTCTATCTAGCCAAAGATTCCTTGCCCACATGTCACTTCTGTTGCAGAAGACACTGCCAATGCCACATGGAACGGAAAGATGCTACCTCTGGGGCACAAAGCGATACAAAAGGGGGTGGTGATGGACGGAGCATCTGAACCAGTCAACCGATCTGGGTTTAATCCATCACCGTTCTTTAGCCCACTCTGCCACTCCAGTTCAGACATGGCCATATTCAAATCAGTCTGACTGGGTGTGAGTCAGACTGATTGGTACAGATGCTCCGTCCATCACCACCCCCTTTTGACCCACCTCTGGTGCACAGGCGTACTGCTCGCCAAGGCCGGACTGGCCATAGCAGGCACCGGGCAATCCCCCGGTGCGCCGCACGGGTGGGGGTACGGTTTTGGGCCCCTGGGGGCAGTTTTTGTTACAGGTCCGTTTTTGCAGCAAAGCTGCAAAATCGTCCCTGTACCAAAATCGGCCGAAAACCGGCACCGGCAAAGAGCTCGGCTACACCCCCAAGACCCCTAGAGTGGGGAGGAGGTTGGGGTGGGGGGGGCGGCCGAGCACTTTGCCAGGGCCGGTTGTGGTTCCCAGTCCGGCCCTGCTGCTCGCGAAAACTTTCAAGATCCAGCCTGATGCCCGGGGATAATACTAAGGTGAGTAATTTATACTGCTGATTACCTAAGCACAGGTTAAATACATTTTCTCCAGTGCTCTTGGTTTCAAGACCAGACAAAACCTGGTTTCCATGAAGTAATCTTCAATGCGGTCTTGGTCTTTAGTAGTAGTAAGTATGCATGGATCACAGTAAACGTAGATCTAGATTATAGCTTATCACATATAATAGTGCCTATGTTAATTTTGTCTGGCATTTCCAGGTGGCACTTAACACACAACTGGTATAGCAGGGATCATCACCCTGAGTTTTATCAGGGACACAAAAACAACTTATGTGCTACATGAGATAGTTAAACAAGCGTCAAAGATAGTAGCGGGTAAGCTGACCTCTATCTTCAACTTAATGTACACAGAAGGATACTTCCTGAAAGACTGGAAACAGGCATCAATATTGCCCTTACTGAAGAAACCCAATTTGGATGCAAAAGATCTGAACAATTTTAGACCTATCTCCAGATTACCCCTTCCAGCAAAGATAATAGAAAGGAATATGAATGCCCAACTCAATCAGTTTCTAAAATCATCCCTGGCGCTGAATTCGACCTAATATGGATTCAGAGAGGGCCGTAGCACGGAAACCGCACTCATACAATCCACATAGGAAATAAGGACCATTCTTGATTAGGGCAGAAAACCGCCCTGATCATGCTGGACCTCTCGGTGGCATTTGATACGGTCCATCATACCCTACTGGTGGACCGATTAGAAGAAATACTAGTGAAGGGCACTGCCCAAAAACTCCTCAAATCCTTTCTGTCAGAAAGAACTCAAAGGGTGAGTCTAGACACATTTGAGGCTGAGGAATTCTCCTTTCCCTGTGGAGTTCCTCTGGGCTCCTCATTGAGTCCAACGCTCTTTAACATATGTGTGTCCTCCCTGCCATCCTCATCGAATCATTTGAATTTAGCTTAACTTCATATGCAGACGATACCCAAATTGTGGTGGCAATAAGACCTGAGCGGCTACAGGACATTACATCCAGACTACAAGACTGCATGAACGCAGTAGGAACCTGGATGGCACAAAACTGTTTAAAGTTGAACTCCAGCAAAACTGAGATTGTGCATTTCGGCAACAATCCAACATTCTGGACCCCAGACTGTTGGCCGAACTCCCTAGGACCACTGCCCTCCTCAACTAGAAAGCTTAAAAACCTGGGAGTATGGATTGATTCATACTCTTAGTTTCAAGGACCAGGACCAGGTGAACTTCGTGGCATCTTCCAATTCGTACATTATCAGACCATGCAAGAAAATAATGCTGCTACTACCTAATGACGCACAACAGATGGTAGTTACAGCATTAGTAATGTTGAGGTTAAACTATTGCAATAGTCTTTACCTCAAGTTGCAAAAAGGAGCAATGAATAAACTACAAATGCTGCAAAATGCAGCGGCCAGACTCCTTACGCGCATCCCCAAATATGCATCAGTTAAATCGGAGATCAAAAAACTTCACTGGCTACCTATTAGGAAGCGCGCCCAATTTAAGGCGCTGTGACTGGTTTTCAGGGCCCTTCAGGGAACAGGCCCAGATTTTTAAAAACAACACTTCCGTCGGTACTCACCTGAAAGAGCACTCCGGTCCTAAATTGGTGATGTTACCCCGGACAAAAAAAGCAAACTGGGGCGGCAGAGGTTTTATTGCCAATGCTGCCAAGACATGGAATACCCTTCCTATACATCTAAAGGCGCATGACAAATCTCATGGCATTCAGGAAGGCTCTAAAAACATGGTTGTTCACAGACTAGCCCGTGCAACATACTTCTTATGATTCTCGAGTTCTTCACCCCAGCGCCAGGACACCTCCGGGTAGCAGCTGCGCTCTACAAATGTAATTAACATTAACATGAGGACATGACAAAATACAGAGCTATTGGTAGGAAAGGACTCACCCACTCTTTTTTTGCATGCTTCATCATCTGCCAGGTGACATGTGTGCTTCTCTAATCTTCCCTTTGTGCAGCTCTTCGATGCACAGCATTAAAACCTGATTGTTTGTAGCAGAAACAAAACTACGGTGAAAAACAATTGTTAGTTAGCACAGATGTGGCAGAGCCTATAGGTTGCTGAAGGATAGGATCTGAGCTGTCTTCTTTATCCGAAGCAGGGGTTGTGTAAGTCAGTATTTTTGTGGAGGGGCCTTCTATCTCTGGGTTAAAAGATAGAGACCTCTGTGTTTTCTGGTGATTTTAATCTGTATTGAGGAATTAAAGTCACACCCCTATCAAGCTACCTTTGTACCTTTAGCCCCTTATCTTTGTTCCACTTGGTTGAAAGGCAAACATGGTATTAGATTGTTATCAAGGATTTTAGAACTCCGTTTAATAGTCAAAGGTGTATTCATAAAAGGTAGGAAATCCAGACGGGTTTCTCATACTGGCCGAATATTTAAACCTTAACGTCTACCATATCCCTTTGCGAAACAAACAACCCCAACATCTGGTTCTAGACCGAATTTTCAGATTTGAGTTCTCAGGAGTATCGGGTCTTCTGCATAGCTAATTTTCTGGAATTTTCTAAATGTTTTTGGTCATATAATATACATTTTGTATTCTTGCTAATCGGCATGAGCTCATTGTTAGCACCAAGAAACCTCTACCACAGTGGCTGTTTTGAGTGATATGGGCCACTAGAAGCTCCATGGAAGGGTAGCTGAACCCACAAATGCCCACCGCTCCTATGAACACACGCAGTGGTTCACTAAGAGACCAGGCTCATTCAGAACGGATGTACCCCAGACCCTGCAGCCCTTGTAGCACAGTGGGTCGGGGCAAACCCTTCAGGGGCCCCCAAACACATAAGGGGGCCCCATTCTGCCCAGACCCAATGAATATCAGTGAGATATGCGAAACTCTGGGGCCCTTTTTTTTACTTTCTAGGTTTGGGTGGGGGAGGGTGTGCATCCTTAGGATCGAATCAGCAAAAGCATGCGCTTGTGTCTTGTGTGCGAGTCACTGTTGTTAACAAAAGGGCCTGGAGCCTGCCCATTGCTTACCATTTATTGACTTGTGTGGCACTCTTCTTTACAGCCTTGAAATTAGTCAAGGAAGGCTGAACATCATGTGCCAAGCATGTGTGCTATAGATCAGCCACGGCTGGCAGTGGGAGTACCTGCAGGGCGGTGACGTGGGGAGGAGGAGGGGCAGGGTGGGGGTGGGAGGGTAGTAATGTATGGATTACGGAGCTTTACAGGTAAGTAAACATTTAAATAAATAGAATGAATTTCGTTGCGCGCACTGCATCACATTTGGGGATGCAGTGCACTCAATGAAATTCGTTTTATTTATTTATATGTTTACTCACCGCCCTGCAGGTACTCCCACTGCCGGCCACGGCTGCTATAGATACACATGCTGTGCATACGTTCGCCATCTAGTGTTGGGCTCGTATGATTACAAGTTGCTTTTCTTCGAAGAAGTTCTTTGAGTCACGATGTTGTGTGACTCCTCCTGTTGGTGATACTGGACATGGGCATTGACTCCATTGTTAGATTGTTTTTTTCCGCTGATGGGTTCGGATGTAATCTCTCGCACTCCGATTCTAGATCCATTCCAGCTCCCTTTGGTTCGCTAGTAGATTGATGCTATTATCTCAATTGCGTATTTACTCTTGTGTTCTGAGCAAATAGCATATTTGTGCATTGGTCACGCCTTTTCTACTTCAGCATAATTTTCAGAGAATGAGCTGCTGATAGAACATACTCTGCTACTTTTCTGTCAGAAGTTCTATCCAAATAATCTCACACCGACCAACATTCAGTTTGCATTCTATGCCTATCACTCGACCATCAACAGGATACCTTTGAGGCCTGCAAATCTTTTAGGTGCAAAAAGACACTTTGGGATCGACGTGCCCATTGCCAAATGCTTCTCAGACAAGCAGATGACTAACAGGACATCTTCGGTCGACAGGCGGAAGAAGAGGCATCAGCAGCACAAGAGGAATCCTTGTCCCTCCATGATTCCGACTCCGGTTCAGATATGGAAAAAGATTCAGCCTTCACGAGTCTGCTAAAAAAAATCAGACCGCGAGTACAATTGTGCCCAATCCAAAGACAAAAATATCAGTTTGTAGCAAAATACTGCTTAAGGTCCGCCACTACAGAAAAGCTATGGGGCGCACCAACATATAAATACAGAAGCCTCGCCCTCAGGATCAGCACTGAAATCTCGGCCTACAGCAGGGACTTCTACTTTCTCAAAGTTCGATGCATCATCTCATCGAATATCCACTTCGGTTTCGAAAGACAAAACTCATGGTGCTTCGGGTCCGACCACAACGACACCGAAACCGAAACATTCTTCGGCTCCAAAATATTACACCTTCAGACCCGAACCGAACAGACCCGAACCGATCCTCGATGTTATGCAGGAATGGCATGATCTGAGGCAAGAAACATTGAAAAATCAACCCAGAGCTAAGAAAACATTTGTTCAGCTGGCAAAGCCCACTCCTCTGAAAATCAGCTTTTGAAGAGGCTATAGACATTCTCTTGCAAATTATCAAAAAGAATAAAAAGGATATTGCTACTGGCCCTTTATACATTTCTGTTAAGTTGTTGCTGGTCCTCACACAGTCTATCTTTTTGCGTCCCAGCTGGACTGTCAACTGCCGCTGTTTTTCAGTTGGAGACCACATCCCGAAGCAATAGCGACCAATGCCTTTCTCCAAGACAGGTCCATGGAGACGAGTTATGCCTTCCCACCATTTAAATCTAATATAATAGGAAGGAGTGGTGGATCTGTGGCAGATGAATCCAGCACGGTGGCCGATCGAAAGTAATAACAAAATTGGCAAAAGAGAGTGGAGATTAAAAATGGGAATAGTTGAACCTTAGCACCAGATGCCACGATACAGCCCGGATATATAACTCAAAACTGGCTAAATGAGACTGCAAAAGCAAAAGGAAAAAAAAAAGGAAAAAAAGGAAATAAAATTGAATAGTGGGCAACACACATCCTGGTCACATTGCCATCCTGTAAAAACACTCTCAAAGGTATCGAGCTCTGAGGTGAAGCTCGAGGAAAGAGTAAAATAAAAGTGTGATCTAATACCTTTTAGTCTGTACCAGAGATCATCGCTGAAGGTTTTTTGTTATACTTTTTTTCAGTCCTGAAGAAGGTGAGGGTAGACCCAAGAAACCACCGAAACGCTGCGTCAGCAGTTTCTTTTGTATTTTTAAAATAGCTTTTATGTAAATTAGTTTGTAATGTATGTGCAATAATCTTGTAGTGATTGTATTGTGTATATAATTTGTATATATTTTTTAATGTGAAGACAGATTCCTACAATGAGATATATGTATTTTTAATAAACAAATGAAAGAAAGCAGCAGATTTATTGGTATTGATTGGTGAAATTGATGTGAAGAGGTTATTAGGTACGTGCTATTGAGATTGCCCAATATGGTGTAGTAGCAAAATTGTGTTTTTAAACTAAAGGGAAATTATTTGTTGTCTGGTTATTTTTGGTATCCTCAAAGCGTCGGACCTATTGTAAAGCACTCTGATATCCTTCGGGATATTGTTTGCACTATATAAAACTTTATAAATAAATAAAAATGTGCGTTGCTAATGAGACTCATGGCACAGACTTGCCATCAGCTAGAGAACTTGGTGGTAGTAACTCCGACTTGGAGGTCGCAAGTCTGGTTTCCAGTTCTACTGGAACTTACTTGAGATTTTCCAATCTGTCTACCACACAAACAATTTATCCTCAGGGATCCCTCGGGGAATCCCCACCAACTGGTGACCAGTGGATCCCTCCAGCTTATGGTGTGTAGGATTACAGATCATACTAGCAAGTCCCAGGGCTTTTGCGCACAGCTGCGGACCTGTCCCAGACGTGAGCGGACATTAACGTTAAACAGTACCGCTAGGCCTGCTCTCAATGGTTGGGTTGGTGTCAGAAGCAAGACTTGAATCCCATGGGGGAAAATGCTGTATACATCGTACATTTTTTGGCTTCTCTGGCGGAGGAAGGATTGGCCTATATTTTGGTCAACACCTTCAGGTCCCCAATCTCTGCAGGATATACCCACGTGGGGGCCATCCAGTTGGTGAACATCCATTGGTCCGGAAGCTTCTCAGGGGTATTAGGTTGTCTCTTCCTCCAGAACTGAGATACTCGGTGCTTTGGGATGTCAACAAAGTATTGAATCTCGCCTTCTCCTGGCCCTTGAATAAATATCTTTCTAGATGGCAGTTATTGGCAAAGTTGTCTGTGTTATTGTGCTTAGTATCTTGCCGCCTGGTTTCGGATGTCTAGGCTCTAGAAATTACCTTTACTCCTGAGGGGGCAATTCTTTTCTTGTGCCCCAAAGGACGAAGTGCAATTCCAGAATTATCTCATATCCATTTTTCCCGGGTTCTCCTAAACTGTGTGGTGTTCACTTTGTGAAATAGTACGATTCAATTTGTCTCTGAGGGAATGCTTGTGTAGTAACGCATGTACACAATTGCAAAATGACACGACCGGTAACAGTGGCCACATCATTCCGTTTTTTAAAAATTATTATTTGCTGATGCTGTGCATTGGTGCAGCCAATAGGTCTGAAAAGCGCGACCTGTTGGCTTTGCCAATACTTTGTTTGCTGGCTGGCAAAGTCTGTTGTATGAGTTCCTCACTTCAATGTGCAGGTGTCTCACTGTGCGCTGACACAGATTGTTGGTCAGTGGTATGTATCTTCATCGGTCTGTATCCCACAGGGGAGCTCTAATTGACCCTTGTTGGCATTAGCATCCAACATCCTGGTTCAGTAGGTAAGGCAGCAAATGTTGCCCCTGATAAAGTTAGGTGCTCTCTGCCCTAAACATGTTCAGGAATAAAACCTGACATACCTGTACTTTGGAAATAATTGTCAAGTCTTATTTGGACCTTAAACTGGGCACAGAAAGGGAAGGGACAAATGGTAAAGAGTATGGATCCTTTGCATTTATAAGGTGTTAACTGTAGACCAGCTAACGACAAACCTCACAACTGAAGCTACCTTTGGTTTTGCATGCTTTTTTTTTGTGCAGAGCACACAAACCTAATGCACTCTGTGTGCATGCGTTTATCCCGAAAACATACAGCCATATAAAGGTGTGTGTTCTTCTGTCTTTGCAGGAGGCGGACAGCGCAGAGGAAGAATGCCGGTCGCAGCCCCGCAGGTAAGCATGTGTTCAAATCAGGTATTTTCATGTGTGTCCAGAGCCAGGTTTGACTGGTCATTTTAATGTTTGAAGATGATAATGTTTCTGTCGATTCCACATGCATGAGGCTTGACTTTGGAAGGGTCACCCGTGAGGAGAATTTGAAGTTGTTTGAAGGATCATCTGGGTATCGATTTTTGATCTGTGTTGCGGATCCTCTCTTGTAAGATGTGCAGGAGGTCATCTGATACCAGGGCACTATACAGGGCTCTTTCATATTGCCCCTGGATGGACTTTTTGTTTTCTCCCAATAGAGCCTTTCTAAACATGCACGTATTGTGTGCAATTTAGGCCGTGCCGTGCTTCAGACCACTTTCCCTGTCCCAGGCCAATTCAGTGTATATAAGCATTCGAGCTGCAGTTTGCAGGGACTTCTTAGCTTCCCTAGACAGATGTTTTGTGTAGTTCACAGAAGATGCAATCTGCACTGTGCTACAGCTCAGTCTCCTAATGTTCATCTTGCTGAGTACCCTTTGCAGGCAGAGTTTATATCAGTACTTTTTTGGAACGCTGTCTATTATTATCTGGAGAGGATGTATTGTATGAACCATAGTCTCCTCTCACCCGCTGTTCATATGTATATACCTATCACTGTGCAGCTTGTAGGACGCTCGAACGTTTCAGGTTTGGCAGGATGCAGGCCAGAGGGAGAACTGGAGCGCTCCACAGACTGACACGTTTACATCTGTATTTTGCAATCTGATGACAAACAAGGACTCGCATCATCTTTCAGTCTACACCCACCTGTTGCAGTCCTTCAAATCTAGTGTTCCAAATCTGTAGGGAAGAACAAGCCTCTTGAACGTTTGTGCGCCTGCTGCTGTTGCATTAATGTCCCACAGCTCCATTAAACTGCAATGGGAATGTTGCGCCCTCCGATATCCTTCTGGTAACCCAGTGTTGTGTATGCCATCCACTGGTCACACCTTGTTGCGCTAATTACTAAAGTGATGTGTATCTTCATATTATTTTATGTACATTCATACACAAATAAATGTCTTTGTTTACAATAGTTCAGAGTTCTTTTAGATCAATGTCAGTGAAGTCAGAAATCCTTAACGAGCAGTGCTAAGGGCAGTAGAGTAACCATCGCCAGATCATGCTGTTAAACTATGTGGTAGTGTCTGGAGAGTAAAGGAAAAGACTTTTTTAACACAAACTTGCTACTTTCAAGAGCTTGTCAATTCCTGAATTATATAAATATGTTCAATGCTACCATTCTGTGATTATCTAGCGGATTCTAATTCCAGTACTTCTTCATGATGTGAATCCAAGTCGGAAATGTGTTTAGAACCATCTATACCTGTTCACACTTTTCGCCTACCCCACTGTAGCAAGGTAGTCCTGAATGTCATGTCAGTCATATACATGCGCAACTGTTTTAAGTACTTTACACTTAGCAGGGTAATCAAATCCCGATTTAAAAAAAATAGATGTCTAAGGGATTCTTTTTGCATCCCATATACATCCCAAGTAGAGTGCAAATCGGAGTTTGCAGCCAAATTGATATTCTAATTTTGTAGGGTTTGCTGCTCATTCTATATTTTCTCATTCACATCTAACCAGGAAAACCTTTTGAAATGTGATACTCGGTGAAATGTGAATATAAAAAATAGCTGGAAAGGAGGAAAAATCTTCAGTATCAGGGGCGCAAAATTCCAATACTGAATGTTATCCCTCATTCTGAGCAGAAAAACTCGGTCGGGAGGGAATATCAAACCCAACGGTGCCACTAAGTACAAGGGCCGATGTTATGGCACCAAAACCAAAGCATTGGGAATGAGCTCCTAATTTTTGTCTACAGGCAAAGAGGTCGGGTCTACCGTCACTCACCAACACCTGACCAGAGAAAGCTAAATGTCTACAGATAGCTGCCTCCAGCATCTCTATAAACGCCTCCTGGTCGCTCCCCTTTCTGCTCCTCTGGCACGGTTGTTCATTGTTCCTGTCTTCCGGCTCAGCTGGTGAAACGTATAGGAGAAGCTTAGCCGTTGCAGGCAGTGCTGACTAGAGTGACGATAAGCCGGCAATGTGCTGGAGATATAAAACAAACCCCTTTCGATATGATTATCAGACTTAGGGGGTCATTATATAGTGGTAATATCAGAAAATCTTTCTTTATCAGATAGTTTGTGAAAGTGTGCTAAGAGTCTTCAAAAATTGTAAGAAGGGTGCTCTGCAGGTTCAAACGATAGTTTCAAATTCTGTGCTTTTTGCTTTGTTTCCCAATCTCGGTGCACGCTGCTTTATGCACGTGTCAATCAGAGGGAGGGATGTACACAATTCTCTAGTTTATTGATGTGTCCAATTTTCAGTTCAAAGATGGCGTGAGTGCACATTTCACCTTCTAAAGGAGTGTAAACACAAACTTGCTGCTTCACTATTAGACCTAAAAATAACTCTGCCGAGCCCTAAAGGATTAAAGCGCAGCTGACACCTTTGAACCCCAGCCAACAGAGCACGATGGTGGCTTGGTTTACTGTCTACCTCTGCCAGTGCACTAGGAACGCAACCTAGTGTGTCCCAAGGCAGGGATGTCTCTGAAGCATGTCTCCCGGAGACCTCAGCTCTCTTAGTGCCCCATTAAAAGCTGAGGCATCCATTACATTGTTATTGAGCTTAATGTGGGGAATTTATTTTAGGATTTTGCTTTGTGTGTTTATGTGAGACCTATCACATAAATGGCCATTGCTCACTGAACACAGTATTCGCAATTTGTATTCTGCAGGCAACCTTACTGTAGGTGCAGCAGTAATGCATTTTTGCTTCACAATTTGCCATGGTGTTTGGCTTCTGGGGATTGATCGTGACCATTTTCTTGGACTACTCATAGGTAGCACTGGGCTTGTTCAGCCGATGTAAACTAAAATCCAGTTCGGTTATCAATGAGTATATCTAAGGAAAAAAAATCCTACATTACATTTTTTTTTTTATTTCTTTGTAAGGCATGATCTACAAATGTATGTTTACACATTAAATAAACATTAGGTACAATAGAAACGTATGGAACTCTTAGTGGAGACTGTGGACATTTTTCCTGGAGACACTGAAACTCCAGCTGGATTTTACTATCCAGCGACTGAACAAGCTGAGCACACACATAGATTGCTACACTTGCTTGTAGTATTCAGATCCATTTTGATCTTTTTCGCTACTCCTCAGTACTTTTATGGAATTCAAGGCATGAGCAGCGGTGACTATATCCCAGAAAAGTCTTCTGGTTTCCCCAGGAGCTTAGGCTAACTTGGTCCTTTTGGGGGTTTGACTCTAGGCATACGGAGAAACTGCTACCCTTTTGACTCTCATCTTTTCTGGTTCTTCATTTGGACTATAAGTCACTGGAGTGGATTAGGGCTGGAAATTGAATAGTAGCTTTTGGGTTGATGCTAAATGCTGAACAAAATTGAACGAAAACAGTTTCTAATAATGGTTGGGAACTTTTTCTCCTGGTCTTAGGGCAATTAGGACTTTGTGGGCAGGATCAACGTTTGGTAGTGTTGTTTGTCTTCACTCTGCCAGGGCCTTGGATTCTGTTGCTTGCAAAGGTAAGTCATGAATCCAAGAGTTTCCTAGACTGTTCCTTGGTGGTTGTGGTTGAGCCATCAAAGCGTATTCTATGAAGTGGTTAGGGACTGGACTCAAATAAAATACAAACTGATTATTAAGATGCAGTTCCCCAGCTAGATGTAGATTTGTGGAAAGGAATACTTCTGTTGACTAGTATGGAGCGCTTTTCCACTGCAGATAGTGTGGTGCCAGTCACTTCACTCCTTCATTGCAAGGGGGAATAACACTGTGCGGTAGGTACAGATGAGCAAATAACCACATGAGAGGGGCATGGGTTGAAGCTGAGGTATAAGGGGTCATACCTCAGCTCCTCGTTCACTGAAAAAAACAATGGTGAGGAGGGCTACCCACTCTCCACATAAAAAGAAAAAAAATAGAGGAGGAAATGTCAGCTCAAAAGCAGGAAAGGACATCGGATCCAGGTTGCAACCCTGTCCCTTCAGCTGGCCTATGTAGAACCTCTCTTTCCAAAAAACAAACCAAATCGGGATAAAAGTGACAACAAAAATCAAGAGTACGCAGAAGGGGTTGTGGAATTGACGGCCAAATGAGCGACGAGATGACCGTGGTATAACCACATTTAAATACTTCTTCCGTTAGCGTTTAGGAACGGTGTCAAAGGACAGAGAATGTGGCGCAGAAACAAATAGCGAAGCGACTGAAGAGAAAGGGAGATCAGAAAAAGAGACAGCGATAAACGGAGAGGCACCGAGAGGAGGCGAGAGATGCCATGAGGGAGGCACAGAAAGGGTGATTAACAGGTACAGGGAGACATAAAAGAGAGGTACAGAGAGAGAGGCGTGCATAGAGCGAGAGACTGAGAGAGAGAGAAACCATTGAAATATTGAAAGAGATACCGAGATAAGGGGGGAGAAAAGTTTGGCGTGGAGCAAGAGAGAAAGGCTGCATCTAGGTGGGTAGCATTTAGCCCCTCCACTTGTTTTCACCTCTCAAAAAACAGTCTTGAGTAATGGGACTCCTTTGCCTTTAAATCACAATCTCGGCGGCTGTGGGTGGCTGGCTCATCTTGTCCAGTACAGAAGAGATGAGATCCCTCGCACGAGGCCCCCTAACACAGCAGCCGGTGATGATGCTGCCCCTCTGGGCCTGCATTCGATGGGTAGCGCGAGCCTGCGCGCTGTTTGTACCTGTGACCTGTGGGGTAGGGAAGGGCAAGAGACGTGTCTTGGTTCTAGAAGGTTTTATTTGGTGGAACAGATAATCGGTACAGGTCTTTGTTGGGGCGCTCCTTTTCGGTGATCGGCTCCTCTCTCTCCTGGTCTTTCTGAGTAAACCTTCCTCCCTTCTCCGGATTGGGCTCCTCCTCCGGCTCCGTCGTGGCCCAGGCTCCACAGGTGAGGGGGAAACACAAGAGAGGGAAGTATCAGAACACACTCTTTACGTGGTACAATCAGGGGAAGGGGAGTGAGGGAAACCCTAAGTGCTTGATTACACACAGGACGTGAGTGCGGTGGACACCAGGGGGACGGGGAAGGTTCAGGGGAGGCTTCTGCCCTTCTTTTTAACCCAGCCCACGATACGGGTACGCACCTCGGATAGCCACTTCCCCACTGGTGTGCGGCTGGGCGAAGTGTGGTGATGTTGGCCTCTGGGCTTTCTCCTCTCTGCCATGTCCCGTCCGTCCTCGGCTTCGGCTCTTCCTCGCGGCTCCTCCGCCTCCGATGACACTCGCTTTGTGAACGCCTCCGTAGCCTCGCCTGTCTCCAGCTTCTCCTCCTCCTCCTCCTCCGCTCTTGTTTCTCCTCTCTCGATCTCCGCACTGCTCCACGCCACTCCTCTCTCTCGCTCTCTGTCTGCTCCTCCAGTGTAGTAACACACCTGTGTTCTCTCACCGCTGCTGCTTACGGTGAATCTTGGCTCCTCCTCCTCCACACTCCCGCCAGTCCAGTTAAAGGGCCCGATCCCGTCTTCCTCGTCGCAACTGTACTGCTCTTCTATTCGGTTCCAGTCCGGGAGCCTCGGGGGCTGTGGAGACTAGAGGGGGGGGGGGGGGGGGGGTCATAGGTTATAGGTTCACCCCGGGTTTCGGGGAGAGGTGGCACTCCTTCGCCCTCCAGGTTACAGTACCACAGGAGGGAGAGGGGGCACTGTGACCCCCACACTCTTGAAAAGCAGACAGTGAACTTAGAGGGGGAGCAGGAGGTGAGCTTGGGAGAGCAGTCTTCACTTTTCAAGCACTGCACTCGTGCTTGTGGCGGGCCGCTGTTCGCTCACGCAAGGTGGATGCCGCCACAAGCACGAGTTCAGTGCTTGAAAAGTGAAGACCGAAGGTTAAACGCCCTCAAAGAGTAGCGCATGCGCGTTGCCTAGCCGAGACCTAAAAATCAGCATCTCGCGGAGTCCCCGAATGTACCCAAATGCCCCCTAGATTGTTTGAAACAAAAATTTTGGTAAATGAGTTGGCAAGTTTTCTACAATGTGGTCTATAATGACTGGGAAGATTTTTTTAAAGTCTTTTCCTTTACCTACAGAGCTAGGCCTGCTCCCAACTATCTGGAGTGGATCTTCAAAGTTCACATGTTGTCGAAGGCCTGAGGTCGCAGCATGAAGCATACTTAGTGGTTTGGTACCTAGGTTTAACCGAGTGAAAGAGGGAAGGAAAAGTTCACTTCTAATAGGTTGCCAGCAGTTAGATAAACTGATTACCGCTGAATTTCCATAGGTTGGTAAGAACATCAAATTTCAGGCTTCTGGCTTTGTTTCCTTTCTGGCCTAGCTTCTGTTCCGCACTTAGGTGTCATCTAGCTGTGCTTTTCAAGTGAGCGTGGACAGAGAAGAAGGACTTGTGTTCTGAATTTGCTATTTCCCTGCTGTTCATGGGCATAGTAGTGTGTTATTGTGTTTGAAAATGACTGCTGAAAAAATAAAGTGAATGAAGAAGGCATCATCTGAGCCTCCGGCCCTGACAGAATTAGAATACACCTCAAAGTAATTCATTAGACTTTGCCAATACAGTGTAAATACGTGATGTTTAGCTGGAAATGATCAAGCAGAAATACAAAATGTTACATCATCCCTTAGATTTGGAACTTTGTGATGCAGAACGGGCTGGCATGGTGTTAAGTCACAGATACATCTGTCGACTCTGCAGATGCAAGACTCAATGCCTGACATACCATATTTCTCTGCGGGCTGTGGGCAGAAGCTCCCATTAGCCTCTCAGCTGCATGGGAATCTTGTAAAGAAATAGCTTTTGAGTTGTTAATGAGAGCGTCCTTTAATGCGGTCTGTAGAAGATAATTGGTTTATATGGCTCGCTTTTATGAACTGTACATTTGGGTTGTTTTTATTGATGGAATATATTTAATCAAAAACGAGAAGGGCACCCTAAACCAAGGGGACATGGCACCGTTTAAAACAGTAAAGAGAGAAGCTCCCCTTGGGGAACCTATCCATCACACTATAAATCGATCAGCATATCAAACCAAAACTAATCAATTGGTTTGTTGTGCTGATCTAGATATAATGTGATTTATATGTTTTACAGTATTGATGAAATGCCTTTTATATGTACAAATTAGATTTAATAATTATCATCTTTTATTTCAATTATATTAACATCCCTGGACGGAAAATTGTCATTATTGGTGTCTTTTTTTGTTTTTTACTGAACCTTACCCTTTGGAATGTTTGTGATATTTAAACATTGAGCTTTTGACTTGAATTTAGTTTTTGGATTAATCTGTAGTCTTTGCAAGCTAGGAGCGCTGGAGATCAAAGCTGGCCTACCAGTTGGCTCCAGAGAAAGGAAGTCGTAGAGACCCTTGTTTGGTTCACAGAGCTAAGATTACCATCTACATTGCGCCTACAGTTTATTGTTACAAGAAAACTACCACTGCTTCTCTACTATACTCATTGGGCCTAATCGACAAATCCAATTGCACATTGAAGTTCAATCTCAAAGTGTAAAGTAATTGATTTATGAGTGCAAGTTCACATGAATCCATTTAGTTCAAGGTAATACACTTGTACAGTGTAATGGATGGGTAAGTCCTCCTTCCCCTCTCCCTTTTCCCCTCAATTGGTGGGGATGTAGGGTAAGGAGTTAATCCACAGGAGAAAAGTTTTTGCATGTGGATTAAAAAAAGGGGGAGGGGTATTATTAGCAAGTGTGTTTAAACTAGCTTGGAGATTTTAAATAGACCTGTATATTCTCTCGTGTGAAAAGTGAATGTGCAAAATAAAATACCAGGGGTACTCCTGAAAACCTTTGTGGACTCCAAACCTCAGGGGAAACGCACAAGAGTACATTGCAAACTGTTTGTGACTCTTGCACATGTTTTCCCTCTTCTTGCCAGCCACAATGTGTTTCTTAATTTTGTTTTGCTGACCTAAAATACAACTTCTGCATCCTCCTCTGCCTAAGAAAAGTTTTTTTTATGTGAACTGTAAAAAGGAAATGTTTACTAGACGTGACACTAGACAGGTCTAAATTTAGAAGATTAATTTGACCGTCTGGGACTGTGGTAGCGACGCCAAAGGCATATGTGGACCCAGAAGAGATGAAAACATCTCCTGTGGATTAAATTTCCTCTCCGCATATGAAAGTAGACAGACTCAAATGTAACCTTCAGAATGATTGTGATGAAGCTCGCCACTCCTATCCATTTTAAATACGTAATATAAACAACGTATGGGTGGAATGTTGCACTAGATAGTGCTGTTTGGGGTCCATCAACAAATGGAAGTATGAAATGAACTACTTTATGTTTTTTACTCTTGCACCATGGAATGTGCAACCACTGCGTGCTAGGGACAAGAGAATGGTGAAAGAATGATATGCTGGAAATGGTTCCAGTTTTGAGTCTACTGGCTGCCATCCTGTACTGTTTTTGGGTTATACTAATGTTTATTTTCCTACACTGCATTGCAGAGATTAGCGCTGAGCACTCGTATAGGTACCAGCGTGGCGCGCCCTGTAAAAACTCATTCATTCGTGACCATTTAATGGATTGTGCCTAATCTGAAATCACAGTATTCCCACCTCATCTGGTTCAGAATCGTTTGCAAAACTTTTCTTGCCTGGTTATATTATTGGTTAAGGAAATAAGCATTTTCAAAATTAATCAGAAATCCAGGGATGTTTTCAGCCATTTCTCAGTGTCCAGTGGACCCCGTTTTGCGACTTTGTTTGGGTAAGTATATTTCAGATGCTTCTTACAATTGTATTCACAATTTTGACATTTGAATTAAGTGAGGTATAGAGACATATCTATTTAAACAGGTGATCATGTGATCACAGCTGCAGTGATAAACAGAGTCCCGGGTTCTCTCTTCCGACAAAGGCGTTCAGGTTTAAGCACATGTCTGTAAGTGTAATTTTTTTCCAGGCTTAGTTTGATTTGGAGACTGAATGTGCGTGAGGAAATAAATCCGTTTAAAACTTGAGTTCATCTTTTCTGATCCACAGTGTAGCTTCGGCTTTGCTTGCAATGTTCCAGACATGAAATGTTATTCTCTAGCTTTGGGTGTCTCCATTGAATATCTCGACTATCATTTCATCCTCCCAAATTGATATTCTGTTTTCTTTTTTTGTTTAAAAGAAAGTCACTTCTTTTGCTTACGTCTGCCTTTCGACCACCCCGTGAATAGCAATGGAATGATGTACTTTGAAAATACAGTAGTTGATAATTTTGAAAATTCAGGACTTGTTAGAATTTCAGATGAGCTTTTGTTGGTGACCTCAGTTCAGACCTTCCAGCAAAAAGTGATATTGTGCTTTTAATAAAAATGAAGACTATCCAAATCTTAAACATAAAGCAAAATAAAATGAATGCAGATTTAGAGGTGCCAAGATCGACATTCCTATATTCATAATTAGGCATGTTGATATCTGAAGGTTTACTAATTTTTTTCCAGCACACTTACATTTTAGGATTGGGTGTCAAAATATCTTTGTCAGAAATATAGACTCTGGCATAAATATTGTGTTCTAAATATTTATCATTTTTTTTGTCAACATTGTTTTATTGAAAATTTTCCAAGCATATCACAACATGGCGCTTTATAACTGACTTCCTGTATCTCAAAAGAGTAGATGTATAGAATAATACAGTTGCCCCTTTCTTGGGAAGTAATGTGAATTGAAATCAAACTTAACAAAGAGAAAAGCATAGTTTGCAACCTCAGAATAAGATTACAAAATTATAAAATTCCCTCCCAACTCCCGGCTCACCCTCCCATCCCACCTCAAACATCAAGGGTGCACTGTATTCCCATCTGCATGCTCATGATGAGAGAGGTACAGTAGTTGATAATTTTGAAAATTCAGGACTTGTTAGAATTTCAGATGAACTTTTGTTGGTGACCTCAGTTCAGACCTTCCAGCAAAAAGTGATATTGTGCTTTTAATAAAAATGAAGACTATCCAAATCTTAAACATAAAGCAAAATAAAATGAATGCAGATTTAGAGGTGCCAAGATCGATATTCCTATATTCATAATTAGGCATGTTGATATCTGAAGGTTTACTAAACTTTTTCCAGCACACTTACATTTTAGGATTGGGTGTCAAAATATCTTTGTCAGAAATATAGACTCTGGCATAAATATTGTGTTCTAAATATTTATCATTTTTTTTGTCAACATTGTTTTTTTGAAATTTTTCCAAGCATATCACAACATGGCGCTTTCTAACTGACTTCCTGTATCTCAAAAGAGTAGATGTATAGAATAATACAGTTGCCCCTTTCTTGGGAAGTAATGTGAATTGAAATCAAACTTAACAAAGAGAAAAGCACTAGTTTGCAACCTCAGAATAAGATTACAAAATTATAAAATTCCCTCCCAACTCCCGGCACACCCTCCCATCCCACCTCAAACATCAAGGGTGCACTGTATTCCCATCTGCGTGCTCATGAGGAGAGAGGAGACCCCAGCTAGCTGCCGAGTTGGTGTAGGTGTTTCCCTGTGTGGTCACCTTTGTCTCCGAGTTCAACCCCCTGCCACTGAGTCATGGATGGTGCATCTTTCTGTTTCCATGCCGCTGCCAAGGCAATTTTCGCTGCCCCCAGGCACAACCATAAAATGGATATGTCACTAACCGTTTGACTTTTAAGGATGTCTGACCGTACGCCCAACAGTATTGAGCCTGTGTCTGTAGGTATGTGGTAGACCAGGATATCTTTGATTTGTGCCAGTATTTCTGACCAGAACGGCCTTATCATTGGGCAGTCCCACCAGATGTGTTTGAAGTCCCCCTGCAGCCCGCATCCCCTCCAGCAAAAATCTAAGGTCGTAGGGAAGATTAGTTGTAGTTTCGTTGGGTATAGGTACCAATTGTATAACACTTTATAGTGGGCCTTTCGCATTACCATTGGTTGGTTAAATTTGTGTATGTCCATATATAGTTTGTCCCACTGTTTATCCGAGATTTCTATCCCCAGGTTGTGCTCCCAGTAGGATTTGTGTCGTGATTGGGTATTTTAAAGTGTAGATTGTAATATCGTATAGAGACATGATATTGTACCCTTTGAGCCCTTCCCTGTCTTCCCAGCCGCTCTAATGGCATGAGATCCCTGGTGACAGCCTTTCGGATTCACTTATGCAGCACTCAGTGTATGAGCTGTGTGTAATGGTAGTGTTCGGTAGTTGACAGGTTAAACTCCCTCCAATAGTGTTCGATAGTAAGGACGTCCAAGTTGTGGAAGAGATATCAGATCATAAGGCAGCCCCAGTTCTCCATGCTTCAAAGGGACCTGCAGACTCTGCAGGTTGGAACGTTGGATTGAAGTGTATGGGCATGAATGGAGAGCAGAAGATGGTCAGAGAAGAGGTCCTTTGGATGTCATCCCATATCTTTAATGTTGTTTTGGTAGGTGTGCCCAGATAAGTATTGGGTGGGCGTCTTGCTTTAGGTGTCCAAAGTAGGTCCTAGATTCACCTCCCCGTCCCTTCCCTGTCCATGTGTAGCCAGTGCTTGTCAGACTCTCGGGCCGATCAGTCTGTTATCACTTTTAGTCGGGCTGCTTTGTAGTAAACATACATATCTGGTAGGGCCAGACCCCCCGTTATTTTTAGGGAGGCGTAGTTGCTATAGGACAGCCTCGCCCTTCGTCCTTGCCATATGAAGCGAATGATCATGGATTTTAATGTAGCAAAGAAACCCCGCTCCATCTCGATCGGAAGGCCCTGGAAAAGAAATAGGAGTCTGGGCTGTGTCATCATCTAAACCGCCTGGATGCGGCCTATCCAGGAGAAGTACAATGGGGTCCACCTGCTGAAGTCTGCCTGGTGGAGAAACAGAGGGTAGTTCGTTTTGAAAAGTGTCTGGAGTTTAGGGGTGATTTTTATTCCTAAGTATTTAATTTCCTTTTTGGACTACTGAAAAGGAGTGGAGGCAACCAAGGATTTAATTTCTCTCTGTGGGAGTATGAGATTAAGCAGATACGATTCCGTCAGGTTAACCCGAAGGCCTGCCACCTGTTCAAACCGCCTCAGCACCTCCTTCACTGCCTCTAGGGAGGAATCGGGGGCCATCACCAAGAGTATCATATCATCTGCAAACAGGGATATTTTGTGCTCATCATCCCTAAATGGAATGTCCTCAATATTGGGTGCAGTGTGTAATTTTCTCAGCTAATGGTTGAAGGGGGCATCCCTGACGTATCCCTCTTTCTAGTTTGAATGCTTTGGAGCTCACCACGTTGACCAGGACCCGAGCACTAGGACAAAAGTTGTTAGCTGTGATCATAGCTATGAATCGATCACAAAATCCATATTTCTCCAGGGTGTGGAATAAGAAGGGCCAGTCCACTTGGTTGAAAGACTTCTCGGCATCTAATGCCAGCAGAACTTCCGGAATTGAGTTTTTATTTACCTTCTTGACCAAGTGAAGGACCCTCAGAAATTATTGTGAATCTGTCGGTCCTGGATGAACCCCAACGATTTGAATGTATCAGTTCAGGCTTTAGGTTTTTCAATCCGTTGGCTAAGAGTTTCTTGTATATCTTGGCGGCAAGGTTGAGCAGTGCTATCGGGCGGTATGAGCTACAGAACTGAGAATGCCCTTCCCCATAGATAGTCACTGTCCCCGCCTCTGCGTTCGAGTTGTATAGGCTCACCAGTTACGGGATTAGTTCTGCCCCAAACGTTTTATAGAAATGGGATGTTAATCCCCTGAACCCGGTGATTTGCGTCGTTTTAGACTTGCAATGGCCTGGCCGACCTCTTCTGCATCTATCAGTTTCCCTAATGACTCAATTTGTGTCACCGACACCCCTCGGAAGCTCCACCTCCCCCAGATATTGGGTTTTCTCTGTCTCCTCATAGCTATCCGCCTTATATAGAGTTTTATAAAAACTGCCAAAGGCTTGGTCTTTTTCTGGTTCTGGGGTCACTCTGTTCCCCCTTGGTAGTGTTATGTCCCCTATATGTTCCCGTTCCCTTTTCAGTCTTAGCTGTTTGGCTGGGTGTGTGCCCACCTTGTTTCCCTTCTCATAGTCTGTGCGTTTTATTCATAAAAGGGTAAGTTCAGCTCTATAATGACATGTGGCATTCAGCTTTCCCCTTAGTGCTGTTACCTTTGTTTGCAGGTTAATGGTAGGATGCTTCTTGTGTGCCTGCTCTGTCTCTATGAGCTCTGTTGCCAAGGTCAGTCTCTCTTGGGTCCTTTCTTTGTTTAGTGCTGTGTAAAGAGCTATGCACTTGCCTCGTACCACTGCCCTAAAGGCGTCTCAGTTAGTAGCCGGGGAAGTATCTTTAGGGTCATTTAGAAGGAAACAGTCCTTGTTAGATTTTCGTAGCTCATCGTGCAGGAGGCCAACTTTTTTCTGCCCCGTGGTTAAGTACCATTCTCTATATTTTAGTGTCGCAGCATCCCAGGCTAGAGCCAATGTGACCTGCACGTGATCAGAGATAGTGAGCTTTTTCATATGCGTTTCTTGTTGGGATAATACTTCATGTCTCTAGTCTATGAGGTATTTCCATAGTTTTTGTGATTTGGTGAGAGAGTTAAGCTTCTTGGTATTCCACATGATTGTGGCAAGAGCCATCACAACCCAAGATGTGATGTTATAGGCTATTTGTCTGCTGTGCGTATTTCTTTGGACAAGCACTCTCTCCTCCTCCTCCTTGCCCCAAATGGTGTCATCTCACTGCTCCTCCCCTCCAGCGTATGTGTGCCACATATGTAGATGGTAGCACCTGTGCACCTCCAATTAAAATGGCAAGTAACTCCCCTTGAATCAGAAAATTAAGCGTCATCAGGGCCCAACAACTCATTACTTGCATCACTAACATATTTTTGCAGTAAACTTGTTGAAGACGTATTGGTCCAAGTGTGCTTATGGACAGCCAAATTTATGCTACTTAAGTCACTGGCTGATAGCTATTATTAGGGGCCATTAAAAGATGATCTCCTCCCCTTTCCAGTAGAAATATATAGCCTTGCGTTGAGCGGACTAGTCGTAGCCTGGGTATCGATCACCTCAGGGACCCCATACCTGTCCGTACCTTCTACTAGCTCCTGTAGGACAGGTCGGGGTTGCCAGGAGAGTTTCTGTAGTAATTGTTTGACTCTTTCCCTTGCTACCCCGCTAGTGTTACATTCCTCCAAGGTTCCGGTTTATTTCCTCTTTTGTTGCTTTTGGCAATTCTGTGTCTGCCATCGCCCCCCTCAGCCATCTTCCATTGCCGCCCTCAGCCATCTTCCATTGTCTTGTCTCCTGCGCTGTGAGGCCCCCTCAACACACAGTTCCTCAGGATGCAGCAGACCTAGCACCTCCGCTGCTTCATCATATGTGGTGGCATCGTGATGTTTGGTGATTTCAAAGGGGTAAGTAAGTCCAGCGGTACCTTACATGTTGTGTGTGTGGCAGTGTCACCAGGGCCACATCCTGGAAGGAAATTTCCTCTCTCGATCTTGCTGCTTGGATTACTGCCTCTCTCATCTTGAAGGAATGCATCTTAGCTAGGACATCTCTTAGTCGTCTATTTTTACCAGGTGTGGGTGATCCCACCCTCTGGACCATGTTGATTTTGATTTTCATGCCTCCCAGGCCGGGCACCTCCCTGAACAGGCCCATGACAAACGCCTCTAGGTCAGGCACTTCCACTCCCTGCTTCAGGTTGCATAGTCGTATGTTATCCCTATGGGCCCTGTTCTCGAGGTCTTAACATTTCAGGACATTGGCTAGCAGTTGTCATCAGAGCATTTTCGTCCTGTTTTCCATCCCCGCCGTTCTTTGTTTCAGCTCCTGTATTTTTGTTTCAATATCCAGCATGTGTGTACCAACTGAGTCGCCGTCTTGCTGCAGGCATGTTAGCTTGCACTGGATTTCAGAGCGAAGAGTCTCCAATGAGCCCTCCAGGTCTGCCTTGAGCTCTTCTCTTAGTTCCTTCTTAAAGTCTCTCAGTGGCCCCAGGAGGTCATCCTTGATGAGCGCCATATTTTCTGCTGAGCTCCCTTCGTCTGAGGTTCCCTTCGTCTCTGTAGGTGAGAAGTAGCTCGAGACTCTATTCGCCTGAATCTTTTTGAGTGGCATAGAGTCAGCGATGTTTGGTTGATGCCCCCTTCAGTGCTGGGCGAGGCCACTACATGCGTTGATGTCTATGCGTAGGAACTAGTAGATCAAGACTTGACCTCTTAGCCCATAGGTATTCAGTAACCAGGCAAAATGCCTTTACCCAAGTCTGACGTTATAGTAATTGAGGCGACCTCCATGCATAGAGGTATTGTGAAAAGCAGTTTCTCTATTGCCTATCCTTCTGCAAATCCTGAAATGGTGCCCCTCACTGAGTGGGGTCGCTCAAAAATGTTGGCTGGGACTAGCTGTGCCGGGTTCTGTAATTCATCTTCTAAATAAGCCCTGGATATGTTCATGAGTTGGCTCTTTCCCTCACGTGCTTTACTCTTTCACTTTCCCAGGCGCAATAGTACGTGGTGTTCGCTTTCCATTCCTGGATGAGCCTTGACAGCTGTCTTTGCATCAGAGTCTACTGGCAAGTGAGGATATGTTGCTCTCTAGTATAGTCCTCCTGGCAATTCAGTTATCCTCTTTTCGTTCTGCTTAAGTTTAGCACTTTTTACTGCTTGCATAGGAGTATTTCCAGCTTCCCCTAGATGTCTAGTGTCCATTTGATGAACTAGTCTCTGCAGACTCCTGCCACCATGTTAGGGTCAGGCATTGGAAGGTCCTAGCCCGCCAAATGCAGCCTGAACGTGCTTGCCCTAGAGAGAATCTATTCCCCAGGCGCCTCTCATCTTGTGGGGTGCCACCCCCCTGTCTGAAGGGACACTCACCGGCCTCTCCTGGTCCACCGGTCCGTCCCCATCCTAACTGGCCACCATCTTGACATCAGTGGTTGATCACTACATGTTGTTCGCCTTGGCCCGGTGAGCTCCAGTATGCTTTCTTTATATTTACCGGGCCCGGCTTGTTCCCCGGTGGGTTATTTTCTCTTATCCTGCGGTGTCTCCTCGCAGCCGGGGTAGTGGTCAAGGGCGGACCACGTGATCACAAAGCGTCTAATCCTGTCTTCTGGCGTCTGATTTCGAAGTGTCCGCTCCCAAGGCCCGTCCAGAATCTGTTGCGCTCTCGCACTCATTGTGCCTGTGAGGTTCAGTGAGAGCCTGTGTCGTTCTATTACGCCACTCCCCTATCGCCGGTGACCCTCCCCTGCCATGATTTCCCTGTCACAAATGGGCCTCGTTAGAGTGGCATGAATCCGATGCCATCGGCTCTTAGCACAACTCCCCACTGCGTTCTTTCCGATGTCTCCTCTACAGCCAGCTCCTGTCTTTGTTCTTAGGGTGAGCTATCCCTCATTTTTACTCAAATTCGGGACTTTTCCTGCAGCCTCACCACGGAGCCTCATTGGTTTATGTCTGATCAGCCATCTTGGTTGGTCACGCACCCTAAATATTGTTTTTGATTGCATTGCATTATCCATTATTAATGTGGTGATATTTTTTTTAATTGTAACAGAACACTATTTTTAGACAATATTCTGACAATATTATTTGGTTATCTGAACAAGAGGAAGACCGAGTAAGTGAAGGGATACTTACCGCGCCACAACGAGTTGTGAGTGAGAAAGCAACTTGCTCTTTAAAACCTTTCTGTATACCTTATACCAACTGAAATTGTGTCAGTTCCAAGAAACTAGGAAAGTTTTAACTTTGTGAAGTATAGCAGGTCTGGTTACTCGATCTACCTGTGCTTCTTGAAGAACCAGTCACGCAGTAGTGTAAGGTACAAAGAAAATTCTTTCTCGGTCCTGATGAATTGCCAATAGACCCCTGAGGGGCTCGATGAGGCAAGAAACATGTTGACCACGCAATTTCACAACACATATGCTCTATAGGACAATTGCATCCCACTTCAGCTTCACTGATTTTATTTAGGTTAGTGAACCCCACCAATAAATTTTAGCAATACCCAGCATCACTTAACCTAATTTAACCACCCCTTTCACTCCACTACACTACTTATCACAGTCCATATACTCTCACTCACCCAAAGGCGTTCTCTGCCAAATAGCCCCTTAGTAGGTACCTGTCGGGCACTGCAGCGCCGGCCCGACGAGGAGCACCCACAGATGATGAAGCATGACACTGCTCGGGTGTGTGAGGGCACTTACTCCAATTGGAGGCTATTCCACTAACCTGACCACCTTCCCCTGTCCCAGGAACTGCACATCCCTTATATTCTAATAATATTCTTTTACCACACTATTTTAAATTTAGGAACTTGTGGTTTTTGGAATAACCAGGTGTCACTTTTAATTTAGCGAATTATGATCGCAGCCCAGTATACCATTTTATGTAATTTTCTTTAAGGTGGAACATTTGGAAATCAGTTCCACCATTTGGTTGGAGTTGTGTGTAAAAAATTATGTATCACTTTTAATTTAGCAAATTTTAATTGCAACCCAGTATCCCATTTTTTTTTGTAAACAGATTTTTGTATTAAATGATAAGGTGATTAGTGACATCATAAAAAATTGCTATAATTGCAGTTCGGATCTAGCGTTCGGTTTTACAGTCATACATATTAATCGCAGGTTGTTGTCCCGCCAGGAGAAACTGGCCTTGTGCCAACGTAGGGAAACAATGAGATATCTAGTACATGTATAGGTCTGCGGGCTTGCCGGTTGGTGTACTATCATCGCCAGACATACATCAACCCTATATTCAGCTCCACAATCAACCCCGAGCAAATCAGCAGGAGAAGAACTCCCACCCCTCTCCCGCCAGGTGACCATCCTTCCCACCCCCAAGCCATGTCACGTATTCATTTGGCTCCCTGCTTATTGACGCTAATCAGCCCTACAGGGCATCAGGTGTGCTATTCCAGATGTTGTAGGTCCCCAGGTGAGGCCCTCTTCCACCAGGAAGCTTATCCCACACCGTGACCACCCGGGCAGCTATCGGGCCCAGCCAGGATATCAAGCGCTCAATTTCCCACAGCTGGGTCCACTCCGTCAAGGGGTATGTGTAATATCTTAGTTAATATATTTTACATGCTTTACACTCCTCCATCTGTAGAACACTATAATGTTGATGTCATTTAGAATGTTGGTGCATGAAGCAGACAGTTGGAGAAGGGCTGACAGCCTTGCTGGCTGCTCCTGGTGGGGCTGATTACATCTATACTTCAATGCTGTAACTTATCTTAATAAATCCTCTTGAAACATCACAACAGCGTGGACCAAGTTACCACAGTATGTCGGTGTCCTCCCTCAGCTGTTTCAGTACCTTCACCAATGCCACCCATGCTCATGCTGCCTCCAGTGACTTTTCACTCCCAGTTCTCTGGGCCATATGCAGTCTGAAGATCCCTTCGCAGTCCGCCCATCTTATAAGCTCCCTCGCCCACCTCAACACACTAGGGGCAGTTTTCGCCTTCCAATGGCTAGTAAGTTTACTTTTGGCTAATACCAAACCCAGGTCTATAAATTTGCTGGTGACTTTACTCATGGCAGTATGAGGGAACCAGGGTATGTAACTCTTACCACAGATTTTTTGCAACGGATTCCATTACCACGGATTTTTTACAACGCAGGTCATTTTACAACGGATCCCTTTACAACGCTATACACTACAACGCAGATACTATTACAACGCATACAATTACATTGTAAGTATAATTATAGGTAAGTTTATCTTTTTTTAAAAACATTTATTAGTGGTATTTTGTTAGGGGGTACAGGGGTATTTTTAGGTTTTAGGGCTGGGTTTGGGTTTTGGGGTACAGGGGTATTTTTAGGTTTTAGGGCTGGGTTTGGGTTTTGAGGTACAGGGGTATTTTTAGGTTTTAGGGCTGGGTTTGGGTTTTGGGGTACAGAGGTATTTTTAGGTTTTAGGGCTGGTTTTGAGGTACAGGGGAATTTTTAGGTTTTAGGGCTGGGTTTGGGTTTTGGGGTACAGGGGTATTTTTAGGTTTTAGGGCTGGGTTTGGGTTTTGGGGTACAGGGGTATTTTTAGGTTTTAGGGCTGGGTTTGGGTTTTGGGGTACAGGGGTATTAGGTTTTAGGGCTGGGTATGGGTTTTGGGGTACAGGGGTATTTTTAGGTTTTAGGGCTGGGTTTGGGTTTTGGGGTACAGGGGTATTGGGGTACAGGGGTATTTTTAGGTTTTATGGCTGGTATGGGTTTTGGGGTACAGGGGTATTTTTAGGTTTTAGGGCTGGGTTTGGGTTTTGGGGTACAGGGGTATTTTTAGGTTTTAGGGCTGGGTTTGGGTTTTGGGGTACAGGGGTATTTTTAGGTTTTAGGGCTGGGTTTGGGTTTTGAGGTACAGGGGTATTTTTAGGTTTTAGGGCTGGGTTTGGGTTTTGGGGTACAGGGGTATTTTTAGGTTTTAGGGTTGGGTTTGGGTTTTGGGGTACAGGGGTACTTTTAGGTTTTAGGGCTGGGTTTGGGTTTTGGGGTACAGGGGTATTTTTAGGTTTTAAGGCTGGGTTTGGGTTTTGAGGTACAGGGGAATTTTTAGGTTTTAGGGCTGGGTTTGGGTTTTGGGGTACAGGGTTATTTTTAATCGATATTTACAAATTAAAAAAATTAAAATTAATTGTATTAATATATTTTTTATTATTTAAATAATAAATAATTAAAATTAATAATACTTAAATAATTATTTACATTAAATATTAATATTATATACTTACCTATAATTATACTTACGTTGTAATGGTATGCGTTGTAATAGTATCTGCGTTGTAGTGTATAGCGTTGTAAAGGGATCCGTTGTAAAATGACCTGCATTGTAAAAAATCTGTGGTCATGGTATGCGTGCTAATAGTACGTGTTTTAACATCATACATCCGGGAACCAGTGTAGGAGGCAAGACCCCGGTGTCAGCACTATGTCACGTTCTGTTGTGTCCCCTAGCCTATCCATCACCATTCTCCAGAACTCACCCAAAAACGGGCAGTCCCAGAGTATGTGTTAGAACGCCGCGTTCTCCAGGTAACATTTTGGGCAGGCAGAGCGGGTCCCAAAATATTAATTGATTTTACATGGTGTACGGTAAGCCCTGTGGAGAACAAAGAAATGAATCTACTGGAAGCGCGCATTTCTAGAACTTTTCCAAGCTCTTTCTACTAGTTCCCCCCATGGTTTCTCATTGATGGCCTCGTCTAAATCTTCCTCCCATTTGAGTCGTAGTGTTGTCAGGGGTCGTCGCATCCCCTGCTTGATACGTTGGTATAGACAAGTGACGCTTTAATTGTTCCGCCTGCCATCAATATATACTGACAAATCAGGGAGGTCAGTGGTTCCACCAGCCCCTCTCGCCAATGTTTACTTAGAGCAGCTGTCCGAGCAGAATGCAAAAGGAAGTCCCCTCGTGGGATGTCGAAACTCTCCAGCAAATCATTAAAAGGAAGCAGGGTGCCATCTTCATAGAGAAATCCAATAGAAGAGAACCCTGCTTCTTCCTATGCTCGTAACCCTTCCAGTCCCCACCATCCCAGTATACCATATTATGGCATTTTCTTTAAGGTGGAACATTTGGAAATCAGTTTCACCATTTATTGGAGTTGTCTGTAAAAAAGATATACTTTTTTAGCTTTATTTTAAATGTTAGTGATTGTTCTTGTTTCCTTTGGACTCATTAAAAATGTTTCTTATGGTGTGAATTTTTGCCATATAAACTTCAATTTTTGGGGGGAATTCTGTGCCCTTATGTCAGAGGCCATTTGCGATCTGAGCAGTGCTTTTTGACTTGTACCCTTTCAGTGGTATTTTGTCAGTTATGTTGACCTGTTTTTCACAAAAGCTTCCTTAGTACAATAGGAAAGCAAGTGATCCTCTCGAATCTGGTATGGAAGTTCCAGATGATGCAGCATGATACGCGTTAGTGGATGGACCCATGTAGTCTCCTGAAGGGACCTTTTTAGCCCCCTGTTAGCAGAAGCTACCAATGTCATGGATGCCTCTTTGCTGGGCCAGTGTGCTCATCCGAACAAGAGGACGGCATGGGACCTATGATCTCCTTCAGCTGGATGCCTCTGCAGCACTGTAGGGCATCTGTATTCCACGGAAGGCCATCCTTCTTAAGGAGTAACACTCAATTTTTATTGGACAAAACTACAGTTGTTCTTTACAACAACAGGCAATGCCGTGGAGTCGGGAATGCTATGTTGCTCCACCAGTGTTGTAGCATACGTTCTCATTCACCTCTCTCTGGAGGAGCGCAAGTGGGATATATACCTGAGGTGACAAAAACTTGTCCAGGTTAGTTCTCTGTCCATGGGTCACTTTGCCACAGCCCGGAACAGGGAGTATCCTCAGTTTTGTTCAATGCGCTTCCCACTGATTGGTTCCTTGGGATATGCTTCAGGTTCTGCTGCTCTCTGGGCTTGCTCTACGTCTTTCTATTGATTTTGTTCTTATCCAGAGTACAGTGGAAAGTGTGTGAGGATTGACCACAACCAATTCTGATTGTTCCAGATTGGACAAGGAAGTTTGTTATGCCGATCAGTTGTCACTCAGCCATCTTTCCTTTTCTGCACAGAACTGGACTGCTCCTATACAGGATGGTCAGTTTTCTACGACTATCCTTCATACACAAGCTATTTATGTCCTTTCATATAACTCACTCAGCGTCTCTTCCAACTTCCTTCCATCCACTGCATTCTAGGAACGACTGCCTAGAATAGACCTCAGGCATGCAGTAGCCTTCTACATTGACAGCACTAGATAGGACAGAGTGAACAATCAGCTCTTCAAGATGTTTGCTGGAACCAAGAAGGGCAAGGCGATGACTAAATGAATAAGTTCCTTTAGGTCATTATTTCTATCAAAATGTTTTATGCAGGACTAAGAGAGACCCTTTGGAATGCATTGTGCTCATTCCACTATGCACTGGATGCTTCCATAATTCTTTTCCAGAGGCATCCCAGTTGCTATCCGCTGGGCACCCACGCGGTTTCCCTGCATACTTTTGCAAAGCCGTGCTAAATATTGTCTAAGGCAGTCGCCACTGTGTGGTTACAGTTAGGACCTGGTTACCATAAGGAGAGAGTTTTTTGGTTTGCTAATAATTTTGCCACCATTTGATGAATCTTTTTAAGCTTTCTTAAAAATGTTTTTTTTTTTTTAAAGCAGTTCATCCATCGAGCTCCTTCCTTGAAAGCTTTGGGGTGATCCATCAAGTGGGGGCCGAGGAAAAATAAAGGGGGTTCCCCATGCAGTTCCCTTAGGGATTTTTGAACAGTGCTACAGCTGAAACGGCTGAATGGAATTACACCAAATTTGGCAGAAAGATGGATCCTTACCCAGAAAGCTTGCTTTTTGTGAGTTGGTGTAAATCTCTGCTATCGTTTTTGAGAAATTAAAGTTGAAAATGTATTTATATCTGGACAGTTGGTTTAATGGCACTCTTGCAGGTGTTCCACAAGCACGCAACTTTAATAAAGCAAGATGAGTGGACCGGGAGGGCCTCATTTCCAGTCAGTTGCTTCACTTCTGCAGGAGCTTGCACTCTGATAGAACTTGGACAGTTGCTGGCGGGAATTTTACACCATGGATTTGAGTGGTAAAGTAAGCATGAAATTATGACATTGGTTCTTGGGGAGGACACAGTGAACTCGTGGGCCCGCATAGATGTGGTTGGAATCATGCATTATATGGAATAAATTACCCCAAATGCACAAATGAACTATAATGCTTATCACTGCAGGCTTACTTGACTTTTTAAAGATACACCCGTAGTAATCTTTGCATTGTATCAGAACTGGCACCACTGTACTTTAAACATAGTTCTAAACCTCAGAACTGGCTATTTATACACCTTTCAGGAAAATCTCGTGTTTCTTGAACTGTCCAGGAACTTCAGTACATGTTAGTCTGCCAGATTCATATTATATTATAGGAATATTTAACTTTTAGAAACGAGAATTTTAAGAACCGGTTCGGGGCAGTCGCTGAATCTGTAAATTTAAGGGACAACAAACTTTTAATACTCCGCGGAAATCTGGGACTTTTTAAGTTGGTTAATGAGTTGTGTATAGGTATCTAAGGCCATTCTGTAGATCACTTTGGGCTGGGTGGTTATTGTGTGATTAAGCCAGTTCAATAGCTTGGTGTGTTGAGCAGTTGCTGCTGAGATCGCAGTATGTAATTTGCTGATCACTGGTTCAGCTCCTATTTTACCCTTTCTGAGGCCAGAAACCTGTGCATCCTTGAGTTGGGTGCTAGCAAAAAATTTGGAAAAAATCCTAACCTGTAAGTAGCAGCACTTTCAAAATGCGGTTCTAATTTTTTTGCATTCTTTATTCCCCTTTTTTACCTCAACCTGCAGGCATTTATCCTGAAACATCAGTAGGCTGTCATGTGCCGAAATAGGTGCCAGCAGTGCGTAGGCAAGTGCTGGCCTGGGGTTGCATAGCGTCTCCTCTTTCGTTGGGTGAGCAATCTCACCAACTCTTTCTTCCGATGCTTTTTTTGTGGAGGGTTATATATTGTTTGTGGGGTACACCCCTCTGGCCGTTCCCTAATTGGTGCCTACTGCTTTCCTACGTGATTGTGGGCTTGCTGTTGCCTCAGGAGGGAATGAGCTGCATTGTTGGAGGATCTACAGGAGCACTTAAGCAGATTCTATCACGGGGAAGTGGCTAGGCCCTGCACGGGCTCCCTCTGTTCTCTGCACATACTCACTCTTGGCCAACATGGAGTAGATTTCCACTGTATGGAGATGGCTACCCGTAATATGCTAAACTTGTTTGACCATAGAATGCACGGTTTTTGGCTGATCATAAACACTCAAATGCAAACACTGCCTTTTTGAGCTTTTCTTTCTTTTTGCTTTTTTTCCAAGATGCAAATGGACCACTACTCCGTACCAATTTTCTCTTTTTTCTTTTTTATTTGAAAGTATTTTTTTTATATAATTAAACAAGTACATTACCATTTCCGTTACGATGTACCATAATGTTTAATCTTAACTCTTATGTTTTTCAAATGTGTATTTAAGAGCTATTTTAGAATAATATATACCTCTGACTGGACATGTGTGCTGTGCCCAGTAGCGCCTGACTGATTACCCCAGATGCCGCATGAGAATCAAGAATACTACCGAGCCCTTTCTAACAATACCTACTAGTATTGAGAACATGGCGGTGCACGTGCACCCTCCAACCAAAGGTATCTGGAGTAAAGGTTTGACAGAGCGCTGTCCGAGTGACCTCGAGTCCCTTCTTTAATTTGCCGTCCGCTCTCACACCTCACCTGCTCAGGTGGCGCGCGCGCTCTTCTCTAGAAAGTGCTCACGTGAACAATATTAATAACTGACGTGTTTAGGTACCCACCACGCAACGTTGTCGAATTCTGAAACTGTTTATTAGACATTTCACTACACACTCTCTTTTGACCTCGGCCAAGTTGGGCTCTGTGAATTCACACACGTGATCCGTAGCGAGCAGACACACCTGTTTGGCATGTGCGTCACCCTTCTAAACGGTCTAAGGAACTGTCGTGGAAGGTGTTTTGTTCGTTGTTCATTATCCGCCAGCCCTTCGAGGCGCACGGCTGATTGTTTACTACATTAGTTTCCGAGCTTGAGCGCCTCTCTAGGACAGGCCCCTCCCCATCATTACCCAGTTCGGTCGGCCTGGCAAGTCTGGTCTGCGGCTGTGGTGTAGATCAGACCCCATGGGGCCAGTGCTTCAGTGACGCTGCCAAGAAGACATACAAGTAGACGAAGTTAAGGCCCCGTGAGAGCGCATTGTTAGACAACAGTCATCTCGCAAATACAGGCTGCCCCTTGGCCACACCGACCTCCCTACCACCCGACTGATCGTTCGGAGGAGCGGAAATATCGACTCAGTCAAGGTGTATGTACCTCCTGCCACCTGAAGGGCGAAGTGGGGAGCTGCTACCTGGTCGTCGGAACAGAATATTCTTTATTTCTTTATCATGTGGAAGAGGTGTGGCGCAGCGGCCAGGGCGCCTGACTCCCGACCACCGGGTTCACGGTTCGATCCCTGGTGCCAGCGGCAGGTTAGCCCAGCACCATTTGACTCTGTGCAATAGCTCTCTTAATCTTCCCGCCGGCCCCCAGCGCCTTCACACCCTCGGGTAATTGTGCGCTTCCCAAATACGCATTTCAAATCACAGAAAATTCAACAACTCTGTGGCAATGCATTGCCCTGGTAGGGCTGGTCAGTTAGTAAATGCAGTCACTTTAGATGTTTCTGTTTGTAATCGGAGAGTCACTGACTTGAATCCTGGGGAGTAGTGACGTTTTTATAGTGCTATGAAGTCACAGCTTGAAACAAGAAAACGCTGCGAATATGTACAGCATTTTAAAAATGTATTGCACATAGTGTAAGGTAGGCTACACTTAGTACTCAGACAGGTTGCCGCAAAATGCACCAAAAGATTTGGGGTTTAAGGTTAGGAGTATGTTAAGTCTTTGCCATAATCCTGTAGTTTTTCTGAAGTGGGTAATTGAATGGGAATCCAGAATGGGATGATTATTCTCTGCAATTTTGGTTTAGGCTTGCTTCTTTTTATTTTTATTTATTTATTTATTTTTTTTGTTGCTTTTGTTAACGTCAACAAGAATAGAGTTCTCTGACAGGGTCGATAAGTAATGTGGTGATTAAACTTATTAAACCGTAAGGAATATTAGTGCAGCCACATTAGTAAAACTTAGCATTCTTGTACTAGAAGATCAGTGGTACACCCGCATAGGCTAGCGTATAAATCCCTTCACCACGAAGGTAGTGATGTATGCAGAAGCGCAATCATGTCAGGGTGTTATCTCGAAAACAAGATTGCGGCAACATCGATATATGTGATTGTTCTAGAATCGGGAGGTCAGAGATACACAAGCAGAGGTTAACTCTCTAGTCCTATCACTAAGGTAGTGATATTTACTGAACCCATGAAAATTCAAGTCAAGTTTCAAAGCTTTATTCGACAGCATTGTCATAAAAGCATTTTCTCCCTACTCTATACATAATAAATACTATATCTAATTGACAACAATTAAAATACACATTAAACATGAAGTGCTGTCGGAAGCAATTTTAAAACATGCAACCTTTTAAAAAATAGAGAACAGATGCAAAAGTGAGTAAAATAACATCTAAAAACATTTTGCAGATATTGAACACAATTCATTGAGATAAAGTGCGGGTGCGTATAATCCATGCCCAGCCCAAATATTTGGCTAGTGCAATGGCGAGACAAGGCGAGCAATTTGTTCTTAAGATTCTAAGCGCTTCTTGATGTAATCTAGTCCCTAGATTTCTACATGCGGGTTTTAACCATCTTTGCCTTGGAGCCGCATAAAGGGGGCAAGCGAACAGGAAATGCGGTATATCCTCAACAAGGACCTTACAGTAAGCACAGGTGTTAACGTTATCAGGGGACCATTTTAATGTAAATGCATTAAGCGGTAAACAGCCCACCCTAAACTGAAAGTACAGCTTTCTGTCCAATGGTTTTGAAATCAAGTCCCAATAATGTTCACAGGTTGGGACTAATTTGTGTTCCAAATACTGGGTTGTTCGCACCGAAGGCTGATTAGATGACAAAACCAAGCCAGTACATTTTCTTTAACAAATCCTTGGAGGGAAAGGCTGCAGGATCAGTAATTGTCCATAGGTGGTCAAGATGCAGCTTATTAAGTAAGTTCCTGATTTCTTTTAGCCACGTAATTTTATGGAACCGATCAGAGTTGTCGATGTCCATGAGTGCAGCAGCGTAGTGGGCCAGTTCAGGCGTGGTCTTTATGCGCCTCCAAAATAGTAGTGGGCGCAGCCTTGCCTGGTCCTCGATTTTTTTTCTCCCTAGATCATAAAGGAGAGGAATCGATGGCAGTACTCTGCAGGACTCCAATCAGCTTACGTAGAAATTTATTCTCCGCAACCGTCAACCCACTGATGTTGGCAAACCCCCATAGCTCTGCTCCATAAAGGCATGCACCAAGAACTTTCATGCTGTAAATCTCCATAACAGGTTGGATAGGTTTTGTCAATGAAGATTTATGCTTCAAAGCTATAGCCCCTGACAGCTGATGAAACTTTACAACCGCGGAAATGATATGTGCTTTCCATTGCATATTCCCCTGCAAATTAATACCCAAGTATGTAAATGCATCCACCTCTTCCAGAACGGCCCCGTTAAAGTTCATTGTCCCCTTAAACGACTTAGCAGGGTTCATGTTCATAAACTTGGTTTTTGCAGTATTTAATTCCAAGCCCCGAGCCTTGCAAAAGTCCCCAAAGGCATTAATTGTCTTTTGTAGCCCACTAGGCGTTCGCGATATCAACAGAGTGTCGTCCGCGAACATAAGTACCGGGACCCGCACCCCATCTAAGATAGGGGCATCAGTAGGTGATTTCCTGAGATGGTCGACTACTCCATTGATATAGAGAGAAAATAAGGTGGGGGCCAAGACGCAACCCTGCCTCACCCCACGCTCTATGGGGAAGGAATCAGTGACTTCGCCCTGTATCCCCCATCTAATCTTGGCGTAGTTGCCCTCATGCATACGCACTAGTAATGACAATAATTCGGGGCACATTCCAAGTTCGCCTAACACGCTCCATAATTTTTGCCGCTGAACCAAGTCAAATGCCTGTTTTAGGTCTACAAAGACAGCATACAATGGGCCATCTGCCAGAGTAACATTTTTCCAATATAGAGTTAAAAAGTGGAAAACCTGGTCAATGGAGCTGGTTAGTGGACGGAATCCAGCTTGGTATGGCGAGAGAACTCCTTTTTCGTCTATCCAGTCTTGTATTTTATTTTGGATCATTCTACCCATCAATTTTTGCACTGAATCGATAAGGCTGATGGGTCTATAATTAGATGGTAAGGCCTTATCTCCTTTTTTAAAGACCGGAATGATGTCTGCGCCTTTCCAAGAGGCAGGTATTGCTGCACCTTGTGCTATAGAATTTCCGAGCCAAGCCATGAAAATCATAAAGATCTGGTAGAATATGTAATCAGAGGAGGGTGATAAAACGTTACTGGCCTGTACACAATTGGAGACATGTGAAAACGACAGTGAAGCAAGGTCAGAAAGTGGACATACTAATGACAGTCGTGTGAAACAAAAGGGGTAAAATACTGTGGTTCGATTCACATCAAGTGTACAGGTGACTAGCCCTCCAAGCTTCTTATAAGATTGCTTAGTCAAGTAATACTGCAAGAATTATTCCATTGTCAACCTCCGCTTATCTTTGCAAGTGTAATGTAGCACTCGTGTCTAATTTTAACTCTGTGAATCCATGAATGAAAATCCTTTCGTAACTGGATTTTATATTTCGCTTGTCTTTTTCAAATATGTTATGTGTGTCCACGCTTTCTGGGATGGCAATCTGAGCAAAATATCTTTTGTGAAAAGAGGGAAAGTTGTGGTATTTGTCCATCACCCATGTCGCTTTCACTGTAGAAAATACTAGAACATTGTAGAATAGACTAGAAAAATGCTCTTTCCAGCTGTATGCCCTCGTTGAGTGTTTTGTTTATTCTTTCTACTGCCCCATTGGTGTCTGGGTTATACAGGACACTAAGTTTGTGAGTTATTCCATTACATTGCATACATTCCTTCATTTCGCTGGAACAAAACTGAATACCATTGTCAGTAAAAAGGGTGTTGGGTAGTCCCTCTTGTAAGAAGACGTCAACCAGGAAGTTTATAACTCAGGTCGCGCTTATGTCACACAAATTTGATATCTGGCCATTTTGAATACAGATAGACTAAAACTAGAATGTATGGGGAATTCCTCTCTCCCATCAGTGGTCCAATGATATTCATTGCTACATCTGTCCAAAGACCTTCAGGTAGGGTGCAACAATGCATGGGTGGAGTGTGCAATATTGCCACCTTATCACAGGTGGAGCAGGCTGTGCAATTCCTTATCTCTCTTTACACCTGTACATCCATCCCAGGCCGCCAAAAGTCTAACTTCAACATTTGCTTGGTTTTAGTGATCCCCAGATGACCTTTGTCAATCAGTTTTCTCTGGTGGGTTTCAAGAGGTATCAATTTTGAGCCTCTGAAGAGGTATCCATCTACTGCTGATAATTCTTCTCGGACCATCCAACATGGCCTCTTTTCTACACCAACCGATTAGCAAAACTTGTAGTTTACTTAGAGTGGAATCTGTTTCTAACCCGTTTTCCAATTTTCTTCATCAACCACCCATTTGGTGGTCACGCGCACATTTTATTTGTGTTATCTATATCCTCACTTTGGTTGTCTCAGACTTTCTCTTCCTTTTCCGTGTCATAAACCAATCAGAAAAAGCAATCTGCTGCAAAGTTATGGGTACCAGGAACATATTTTAAGTCAAATATGTATTCTTGCAGATTAATGACCCATCTTTTAAATGTACTAGAAATTGCCTCTTGCCGTTTTTTGTATACACCTCCTTGAGTGGCTTGTGGTTTGTCCTTAACTTGAACACAGTCCTCCATATAAAGTTCTTGAATTTGTTTAGTGCCCAGTACACTGCCAATGCATCTTTTTCAATTACAAAATTGTTGACCTCAGAATGCCTAAGTACTTTTGAGGCAAATTCGATGGTTTCCCCACCTTTTCTACTTTCTTGTAGAAGTATAGGCACCTACAGGGGCGGCTGGTGACATTTGAAAGTGGTGAGGCGTAAACTAATTTGCATATTGCACCGCAGCGATCGAGCGCAGCGAGCGAGCCCGAACCACCTTGCATCTATCCATACATCATTCATGCATCCACCCATCTATCCACCCACCCACTCTGCATCCATCCATGCATCATTCATTCATGCATCCACCCATCCATCCATCATGCATCCACCCATCATGCATGCATGCATCCATACATCATTCATACATCCACCCATACATCCACCCACCCATCCTGCATCCATACATCATTCATTCATGCACCCACCCATCATGCATGCATCCATGCATCCATGCATCCATGCATCCACCCACCCATCCACCCACCCTGCATACATCATTCATTCATGCATCCACCCATCCATCCATCATGCATCCACGCATCCATACATCATTCATGCATCCACCCATCCATCCACCCAACCATCCTGCATCCATACATCATTCATTCATGCACCCATCCATCCACCCATCCATCCATCATGCATCCACCCATCATGCATGCATCCATCCATACATCATTCATGCATCCACCCATCCATCCACCCACCCATCCTGCATCCATACATCATTCATGCGACCACCCATCCAGCCACCCATCCATCCATCATGCATCCACCCATCATGCATGCATCCATGCATCCATCCATACATCATTCATGCATCCATCCATCCATCCATCCACCCATCCATCATGCATCCACCCATCATGCATGCATCCACCCATCTTTCCACCCATCCTGCATCCATACATCATTCATTCATGCATCCACCCATCCACCCACCCATCCATCATTCATTCATGCATCCCCCCATCCACCCACCCATCCATCCTGCATCCATCATTCATGCATCCATCCACCCATCATTCATGCATGCATCCATCCATGCACCCATCCATCCACCCACCCATCCACCGAACAATCATTAATGCACCCACCCTGCATCCATCCATCATTCATGTATTTTTATGACCATATAAAAATAAATTATGGACTCTAACAAGCCTTTAGGATCGATGTTGAAGGATGTGTCAGTTTACATATTACATCACCCCTACCTTTTTATGCTGGAAACCTTCTACCGCCCATGTATTTGCCATCCTGTAAGCCCTAGGTATGTACTATACAAATTCACATACAAACATACACCAACATGCGTGCAATAATAAATGCATATATCATGCTATTCCGCCTCTACCGTTTGTTAACATTTTGAAATGTTATAACCTTAGTTCAAAGAGTACATTATATTTGTGGTGACAGTTGTTAACTCATTTTCTGGAAAATGTTTATAAAATGAAATCTGTTGAAGGCTGTTGTTGCAACTATCAAAAAAGAAATTCTGAGAATTTTTACATTTCCAAAACCCCATGCCGTGAAATAAACGGGTGACCTGGAATAGACGCACACATTTCTGCAGCAGATGCTTTAACACACTAAACTATCTCAAGTCATTTGTGCAAGCTAGTTTACTGGAACACCGAAAAACACACTCTTACCTTGCTGCCGGTCCCGCACACGTCACAGGTTCACAGCGCCCCTGGCCAATCCTGGCGCCAGGGGCACAGGTACCCTCTCGCCCGCAGCACGCCCATTAGGGCTCCTGATGGGCATGCGCAACGCCGCCAAAACACAAGTGCGCATGCGTGGGCACGGGTAAAAATTCACCCTCCGTCCCCACGCATGCGTACTTGTGTTGCCGTCTGTACAATCATGTCAATGAATCAACATGACTCCCGCCCGGCGGTCTGACATCATGTTGATTCATTGACATGATTGTCATGAGGGAGCTGCGGGCGGCGTCGGGCAGGGGGGGCTACGCCCCCACGCCCCAATGGACGAACCGCGCCTGGGCACCTAGCACATTTTAAACTGGCATCTGTTGGTTTTATGATTTTTTTTTCCTGGAACAAACGCTTTCAAGGCTGGTGCAGTGGTTAGGGCATTCCTAACACCTTTACATTCTCTCTCGCAATGCCTATCTCACTCAAAGGTCATCCTATTTTTCAACAATTTGGCCATATGGCACGTTCGGCTGACAAAGTTGCTGATGAATTTACTATAAAATTCTATCATTCCTAAAAAAGGATCTCAGCTCGTCTTTGGTTACCACTAATATCATTATTGTGTTCACCAGATCTGCTTTGGGTTGTACCCATTCAGGAGTGAATTTATGCCCAAGATTGTTTATTTCAGTACATTGAAGTTTACATTTGTCTTTCCTTATGTAGTGCTTGAGAGTTCCCACATATCATCACATCATCCTGAAAACAAGACACCCCCCAATTTCAGACCGTACATAAGACATGGCTTTCTGAAAGATCAATGCCTTTACCAGACCAACCGGCATGCGTTTAAATTTGTATGCCCTCATTGGTGTGATGAAAGCAAAGAGCTCTTGAGTGTTGGGGTGTAGGCGAATTTGATAATAGATGTAAGATCAAATATTGAGAAGAGTTTTGCTCCACCTACAGTTGTGACCATCTCTGTTATGTTTGGCAAAAGGAAATTGTCAATAACCTTGCCGTCTCCTTTCCTCGCCACTACAATTGGTGCCAATCATTCAGTTGCTTCCACGAGGTCGATTACATACAGTTTGCACACGTTTTCTAACTCCTCTCTCCCTGCATTCTCTACGCTTAAGGGATAACTATGTACGTTAGTTGACACCAGAAGTGCTTTCTCTTTCAGTTTTATCTTGTGCACATATTGCGTGAGGCATCCTAACTTTTCTTTGAATACTTCAGCATAGTCTATCTCAAAATCAGATCCCACCTCTACATCCTTGCTAACATTCTGGATCAGTATTTGAGGTTCAGCTTTGGGATTCAGATAAACTCCTAGGTCTTTGCATACTTTATATCTGCTTTTGTACTCGATCTTTCCCATAAAGTATCCTATCATCTTCATTGGCTGTCCACCATACCACCCCGGGTGCATATCCATTTTGTGTAGCTTCATCAGTTTCTTGAACATTCTATTAAATAACTCCTCTGAGATTATTGTTTGTTTAGAGTATGCATCAAACATGACCTCATCCTCAAGGTCTTCTATCCTTACCATATCTCTGGGATTGCTATACCCTCCATTAATTGTCTGCATACAACTTCTTCGCACACCTCAGACACACCTTGTTTCTTAGGTTTTTTGCCTCAGAGCTACTTCTACAGCACACCATAAAATGTGCTTTCCTTCCATACTTAATGCATGCAGCTTTCATAGCTATTCATTCCTTACTGTTCATCAAGTGGCCAACGCTCTCACATCTGTACAATTGCCCCTTGAAGGTTCTGACACTACTCCTGCCTTCTGTCATTGGAGTGCCCTTAACTACTTTTACCTCATTTTTCTCATCCTCAACCATTTGTACTGAATCCTTACTATATGTTTCTTGCTTAATTTCTTTCACTCATCTCATCATGAGATCTACTTGTTTTGCCACATTCAACACATTTCACTAGGGCGGATCATCTTTTAGCCAAAATTCCTCCTATATCCTTTCAATTTTGCAATTCAACAAAAATAGGTCCCTTATGCGGTCATCCTTTGTTGCTTCAAACTTGCATAAGGCTGCCAATTTACGCAACACTGGCATAAAGTAGCGGCTAAGGTCTTGCAATATATGGTAAAGCACAATGAATTTACACACTGAGTTACTGTCTTCATTTTATCACTTCCAACATCACCGTGCTGTTCCTCAACTGCCTCCAAGAGGCGCTGGCTCTTTTTAGACAAGAGAGGGTTCTGAATCCCAGAATCAATGAGGTGAGTGCTCCTTTCAGGCTTAGGACATAATGCGGCAACCGCCAGGCAATAGGTGGTGTACCACAGAAATATTCCTAATACTCCTCGCGAATGCTTGTCCCTCTGGGCTCCGGCAGAACACTGTGGAAACAAGGATGCCGCTTGCACCCATGAAGGCAAATTTTAGCAAGGTGAGCGGTCCTACCGGAGTGAGACCCTACTTCAGGTTCTTAGGCACTGAATTCTCCTCATTGTGCTGCGGTCGAAATGTGTTAACAGTGATGTACCACTCACACTAGTTTGTAGCTGCTTCTGCTTGGCATCAGTCATCACATCAGTTTGTAGCCACTTGTGTGACTGATTCTCATGTTCAATGCGCAACCCCAGCGAGCGAGGAACATTAACGGTGGGGAATTTTTGTACTCCGTGCGCACCCCTCGCACTCACAACCGTTAGTTGCTGCTTTTATGTTGCACCAAACATGCTTCCAAAAGCTCGTAGACCCTTAAGTTCAGCTGTACAATGGGAAGGGGATTTCTCATCTACCGTGCACACCTTCATGCTGATGTCGGCAGCAGAGAGTGGCGTCCGACAGTTAACCCGCTTTCAAAATGTCAACACGCTTGATGGAAGTTAAAATCCCACATCCCTCTGGCTCACAGTTTTCTCCCAAGTCAATAACTCAAGCGGTGAGCAGGGGTCATATCAGGACGACCATTAAGTTACCACAGCGACCGCCACCAGTAGCCACTTACTCGCTACTCATGATCACAGCCAGCGACTATCGGCAAATGGACTCACTGCATATCAGAGGTCATTTGACACAACGATGCAGGACTCGTGTAACCAGGGTACTTTCTTGAATACCCTTCAGTTCTTCAGAGTGGCCACATTCCGTTTTCCTGCTGCATAGAACGCATGTTGAGGTGTACCTGGATGTATTACGTCCTCGTCGCCAGTGTCTAATTCAAGATAAGAGGGTTACTCAATAGGCAGACCAGATAGGGAAGAGTAGCATCAGTTTTATTCCATACACCCCAGCCACAGCACACCAACTGCCAATTCCGGAGCGCGCAGGTTCCTCACTCTACATTCTAGAACTTCGTGACTACCAGATTTCACTGTTCTACTCTGTTCTACAATGTTTTGGTATTTTTTATAGGTTCACCAACATGGGTGTTGGACAGATACTACACTGAGATAAAGGCCACATCAGTACATGTGAATGTTCTAGTTCTCGTATCGAGAGGTCGGAGATACATCCGCAGAGGTTAATGCTCTAGTCCTATCATTAAGGCAGTGACACATGCGGAAGTGCAATTACCTGAATGCATTATATTGGAAGCTGGGATAGCGACGTGCAAGAAATCCAACAATATATGGGGGCGAGTTATGTGTTTAGTTATCAGGCCGGTAAGTTCTTTTGAGGTTTCTTTTGTTTTAGGACTTTAACAACGAATGCCTGCAAGTTATGTATTAGGATACTGGTTTTGCCCGAATAGCCTAATAGATAGTGGTTTTGAGAATCACGAGAGAGTAAGTTATTTAATATCAACTTCTAAGCTTGATATATAATTAGTTAAACTTGAATAGCCAGAGAGAAGCGAAAAGGAAGAATTCTTTACATATGTATAATTAACTTTAATTTATTTTTAAATTGCGACCCATTATGGTGATTATGTTTACAGTGCCCTGTCAGCTAGCGTGTAAAGCAAATGATTCATTTCCTACAGCACACTTAAGGTTTTGATGGATTTTGACCTTTCCAATGAGTTTTTTTTTTACTGAAGATGTAGAGCGAATTGACATTTGTGAATTAGTAGTTTTGTTTAATTCTCTTATGTAGAGCGAACTATGTGAGTATATTCTTCAGAACGTGCCTTATTACATCTAAATATAATAATCACTGAAATAAAATGAAATGAACACATGAAAGAATTGTAAAACTCCATCATGCTAGGTATATATAATTAATGTATTGCACCTTTCTGTATATCATTGTGTGTCGTGAATCGGTCACAGGGATTTGTCTGTTTTGCACATGGATGAGATTATAAATATGTACACTGATTTTACATTGTTGGTGGTGGTGTTCTGTTTATATGAAATGTTCTTATTTCACAATGAGGTCTCTTTCAAACCTTTATTTTGATTACTTTTCAGTGCCTCATTCTAATTGTGACATTATACTCAATTATTTCAATTTGAATGAATTGCAGTGTCAATGTGTTAAATTTTGTCATAATATATTTTTTTCTTTGTCTTTCAATTTCTTGTTATCTTACTGCATTTTTACCTTGTTTCATTTATTTGTTCTGACATGGTTAGCATTTCAAACTGTTTACGTTGTTGGCCCTGAAAAAAGCAATATTTGTACCATATTAATTGTGAAACACCTTTTGACCACCTTCTTTCTCATGAATAAATAATAAAAAAAATATATAAATAACAATTAATATGTGAAATCTTTCTGCTGGCATGGAAACGACCTGTCTGTCTTCAGTTTATGTGATTAGCGCGAGGGGAGTCAATCACTGAATTCGTTTCATAGGCCAAGTAGTCTTACAAGTTGAGCTCCTTACTCCCTCCTTTTCCGAGGTAGACCATTTAGTGTACTTTAGCCCATGCCTATGCTAACAATTCTCTTCCATTCACTAAATATTTCATTCCCACCTCCCCCAGTATCCTAGGCTAATAGAAAACAGTCCACTCATCCTTTCCTTCTCTCTGCATTAGCACGACACGAACACCCACACTACTAGTATCCCCACATATAATGCACTCCTTTCCATAACATCTGCACAAATGAAGCAGACACAGTTTCCTGTTTAAGTTTTTCAAATTCGCTTTCTTGCTTAGGACCTTATATTGTTAAAGGTTCTGTTTACTGCGCATAATTTTGCACAAATTTTGGATAAAATTGTTAACCCAAGAAAATTTACGATTGGCCTTATGATCTTGGAGCAGCGCTCCAATGATAGCTTTAATGTGGTTGGATGTAGGTCTTACACATTCCCACGATTTCAAGCGTGGTTAGGGCGAGTCTTGCCTCATTCCAGGAAGCTTTCCTAGAAAGCTACTGCACCCACAAAAACCTCAAATGGCTCCTTCAACGAATTGCTGGAACATTTAAGATGCACACGCCAATCGAAACGGCACCCTCCTATATTGAAACAGACCTTCCAGAGTGATGCAATCTGTTCGATGTTGAGCCTCGTCTTAGAGTACAATCTGGTGGTGTGCTGCGGCCAAATCTATGGACGAAATTACTGTAGCTCCAGCTAGTGTCCAGATCGTTTCATCAGTGTTTGGCAATCGGTGTAGCTCTTCTCATTTTGCTTTGTTAAAGAGGCATAAGTCTATTCATAAATGAAGTTCACCATTTCAACAGCGTTACCTCATGTGAAACCTAAGGGCGAGACTAAATTGATCTTATAATTTTTCTAGTTCCACGATAATTTATATGCACATTCCTGACTTTGGTTTAGTAGCACTGCACCCTCTTTTACAACATTGCGATTTCGAATCCTTTGTACTTGCTAAGTTTATCTTCAAATACAAAACTAATCTTCTGTCTGAGGTCCTGCACTTATTCGAAACCGCAGTAAACATTTATAAATGCTGCTCTCTTGCAGCAAAGTAAACAGTTATCAAAGCCCTAGGGAAGCTTCGTTTCCCCCCCGCTGTTTACTTATCTCTATCACTTTGTCCTTTTTCCCTGTTTTGATCAGTTTTCTTTCTTGGTCTCTTTGTACTTGGCTCCTGTGGCAAGTCTTCTGCCCACACCCCTTATGTTGTAATGCTGTTATTAGAAGTTTTTGCCTGCAGACCTGCCGATATAATTGGCTGGAAAATAAGTAATCAGCATTTTATTTGCTTAGTGGCAACCTCCTGTGTGGCTGCTAAATGGGGTGGTTCATGTTGTCACTGTCGGGTGAGATTAACAGAATGGGTTCGTTAAAAAGTGCAGAATGTATTCCTGGAGATTTTTGGTAGGAGCTGGTTAGCAACCCTCCTTGGGTACAGTGGTTGAAGTGGGTGGGATCCATTGGGAGTGGCGTTTCCAATCTTTTTTTTATATTTTACACGAAAGTTCAGACTGACATTTCCAGGTAGCATCGAGAGCAATCTGTGCTCAGCTTTGGGTACCATTGTAGCATCACTGACCAAGGGCAAAGCAATTAGACTTTGTCAAAAGAAGGCTGCTTTACCACTGAAAAGGACTCAGACAGGCTGTAATCTAACACTGAAGCACTCTGAGCAGCGCTGTGCTCTGGCACTGAGGTTTCAGGCAGTGGTGGCTCCTCCGCTAAGGCAGAGGAGCGTCGCCCCGCTGCTTTTAAGCAGTGTAACTAAGGGTTAATAAAATGATAATAACGTGTTTCTTATCATTTTATTGTTTACAACTGCTTTGCAGGCCGTGGGCGGGCGGGGAAATTGTGCTCTCTGGGCAGGGGAGGAGGGGTTCGCTCGCCCCTAAGTGCGCAATGATGCTGTAACCGGCCCGCTCAGGCCGGCCAAACTGTCCTGCGCACTAAACATGTTCTCCATGCAGGCTGCAGTACAGCCTGCGTGGAGAGCATGTTCAGGCACCCAGTCCCTGTCTGAGCGCCAAGCCACGGCACTCAGACCAATCGGGTATCCTACATTGTAGTGTTGTGATTGGTCAGGGGAGCCTGGCAGTGCTTCCTGGTTCATCCGAGCCCCACGGAGGAGAGGCGCAGGACACAGCAATAAGGTAAGTGTTTTTCTTTTTACTCCCCCGCCCAACCACCCCTGAGGCAGCCGCAACTGTTGTCAGGGGAGAGATTACATGGGGCTTCTGATGGCCTTCACATCAGTGCTCTGCCTATTCAGAAACGAGTCCTTAGACCATGAGTAGCCACGAGACAAGTGGCAACACCAAGAGGCAGTGGGACCTGCGGTGTCTTGCCGCCCCTGCAAATTAGTGGGGGAGGGGATCTTGGCCACAGCAGGTGAAATATCTTAATGACTTGAGCGCCTGCGTCAGAAATCTGTGTGTAATTTGCATGCTCGGCCTTTAATCGTACTGAAGACCATAAAGTTAATATCGCTCTGTTGGTTAATAACGTAATTTATCTGCTTGCCGAGGGATAAATCAGGTTGTTGTGTGCACTATAAAATTACTAATAAGAAAAGGAAGATGCTTCTGCTGTGGCCTGCTGTTTAATTCAGGTGTGCAGCACCAGCAGGCGTTGCAGGTAGTGACACTTATTCTTTAGCCCTCTTAGTTTGAATTGCGACTGTCCCTGACCCCAGGAGGATAGCTGCGTCATCATCACCAGAACCAGCCTATTAGCTAATGAGACTATTACATGAGTCTCTACATGCTCTGCCGATGTCTAATTGCAGCGAGACTCCTGGGCGTGGGCTGATGACACCATGCCTCGGGCTGACAGGTGCAGACACGCCTCATCCATATGCAGGTATGAAGCCACACTGGTCTTGCTGCAAGAAAGCATTAACCTCTCCGAGCACGTGCACCACATTTCCATAACACAACACTGCACCAAACCCCAACTCAATGTCTCTCATGAAGAGCTGGCATTTAGATGAGGCTTAAGGGATCTTCAGACAGCCAAGAACTGTCTGTGTGTCTGTGCTCATGTTGAAGGACCATCTAGCTGCGAAATTGCCTACAGTGGACAGGAATTCTTCCCGTTCACCACACTGAACTCAATCCTGGAATTTTAGTCCAGTCGTTTTTAGGTCTGACCTGAGACAATGCTTGCAGAACTTTCTTGTCATCTTTAAAAAAAGATGCTTAAAAGAGGATTTGAGCCAGCCCATTACTTACTATTGGTTAGCTTCATTGTCACTCTCCTTTCTTTTCATTTCATTGGTCAGCGGCATTTGGTTTAATTTTGCCTGTCTTGCTACAGACAGCATTGGAGGATTTGGGTTTCACCTTAACCAGATTTGACACACGCACACACACACACACACACATCAAAGCACTGAGAGAATCAGCTGCATGTTCTTTACAACTCCACCGCCCTTCCACGTTGTGGCTTGCACATGCCTCTTTCAGTTCCAACTTCTGTTGTTGAAGAGATCTCGCCTCGGCGGAGTCCTGTTTGCTTTGCAGCATCTAGGACTTTGAAGTCCAGCAAACAGATGCTAAACTTGAAGTTGTCCAACTCTTGTGCAGTGGTTTTGACTAGGTTGCTCTCAGTCAGGGATGACTGGATAGGTTGATGTAGAGGTGGTAGTATTTGATGTTGTTTCTGGTGGGTTCCATGATTAGTGTGAATGCCTTAACTCGAAATGTCTTTGGTTTGTTCATATGCATTTTAATCCTGGATCGTGGTTGGGTTTTTTCAGTTTCATTTCAAGAATGGCACTGGTACCACTACTATGACAAGAGGACGGTGATGCCAGCTGTACGGATGGCCTTTCCAAGGCGTGTCTCGCCCTCCATTGGCTGATTTCAGCTACGGGGCTACTGGCCAGTGCTTGCACTCATTTGCGCTTTCTGCTGCACCATTCCACAGTGTAGGAGTGTTCCTTGTCTGCATTGTACGTGGCCATGTTTAGAAGCTGTGCCTAAACATAGAGGAGCTCTCGGGTGACTTATAATGTCTGGGCTCCAAATGTCGGAACGCAATGAGAAAACCGCACTGGACAGGCTGTTCGCATAAGACATGGTGCGGCACATGATTGTCTTTTTTTTTTTTAAACAAATGGCAAAAAGTATTTAGTCCTATTTCTACAGTGCTGCTGCGTAAATGGTATGCTTACTAAGATTTGTGAATCCACTTAGTATCTCTAAAGCTGTCAGTCGTTATTTGACACCTGTTACAGTCAATAGAAAAGGGCCAGTATTACACTGAACCCATAAATGCAATATAGCCTAAGCAAAACATAAGGCGAGAGAACGCCTGCATCATACGGTTATTTGCGAGCACAGATCATGCAACTATGCTATTAAATTTGGTGTGACACTTTATTGTTCGATAAAACATTTGTTATTTGCGGGCTGTCGAGATGCATTATGTTCATCTAACCCGCTATACCTACAGCTTTACTCTTTTTAAGTGAAAAGTCCATCGTTCTTGCATCAACTAATTTGCCTGGGAGCCGCCTTTAAACCACCAACTGATTGTGTGTGATTGTGCATGCATGGAATAAAAAGTGTGCTTTGCCTAGAGACGGGACTATAACCAACTCATGTTGGTCTTGTGGAAACAACTGATTCTTCGCAACTGTTTGTGCAGTAATCGCCTAACTCCGAGGCTGCCGCATTTCTGAACTGCACTGCGATGGTTGGGACCAGATTCACTCCGAGAGAAAGGATAAAAGCATCTGTACATTTCAAGGCAATGACCTCTCTACTATTCCAGCTGCAGGGCACTGCAGTTTGGAAGAGGCCATGCCACTGGAAGCCGCCCGTGGGCGAATATTCGATTTACCGGCTTTACGTAAAGGAATGAGCTAAAATAACAAGCCAATGGATCTCACCTGTGTGAATTCTAGTGGCTTTCTCTATGTTTTGTTAGCCATGTCGTACAGCGTGGCTGCTGTGGAACATGGCTGAAAGTAAAGGAAAAGAAAAGTGCTATGAAGTGGCCAGCACTGACCACGCCACATTGCTTTTATTTTTAGCCATGCTGCACAGGAGCCCTTAGTAACATGGCTAATAAAACATTGACAAACACAATAGATGTTGCTTAGCTGAGACTTATTTGCTTTGCTAATGCTTGTTAAATCTGGTTTCACATTGCAGCTGCTGCTGACCCAATGTGATCATCAGAAAAAGAGTGTTAAGAAGCACCACTGGCAGAGGGGCTTTAGAGCTTCAATCCTGAGTGCAGCAGGTGATCGGACAGAAGATGTGTGCTTCTGCCAAAAGAGTGCATGTATTGAACTCTTATTAGCTCTTGGAGGGTTTCCCTTCACTCACTGTGGCTGCCACTTTAAAATATAATGATGTGGTAAACATTAGCTAAACTCTCCACAATGCTTTAATTCCATTTGTGCAAAGCATTTTCCTCTCAAGACGCCATCCTTAAATGCATTGATATGGTGGCATCCATAATCCACATCAGTAACTTATTAGTGCTGGAGTTGGAAGATGTTCCTATCGGTGAATTTGTCCTTTTTTCTAAGTAAAGCACGCAGCGAAGCGCCGTGAATCACAGCTGCCGTGAAGGCTGTCTGATAGTTTGGGCATTGTTAGATTTGGCATCTGTTGGCATGGTCTCCCCTGTCTTTTTGCTTCTGACCTGTTTTAATGTGTTATGAATATAGTTTTTGCTTTAGGACTCTGGGAACTTTACTACTGCTGAACAGTGCTAAGGTGCGAGTGCTCTATGTCTAAAATATGATGGCAATTGGTTTCTCCATGATTGGCATAATTTTTTGCCAGTAAATGCACCATACGGCTTGCTAATCAAATGCTACTACTGGGCCTGCAGCGCTGATTGTACCACCCACATAAGTAGCCCTTCAAATCTGTCTCAGGTCTGCCACAGCAGAGTCTATGTGTGCAGTTTTAAACTGACATGTCAAAATGGCAAGTGCACCCAAACCTTCCCTTTTATTACATGTAAGGCACCCCTAAGGTAGGCACTAGGCAGCCCCAAGAGCGGGTTGCAGTGCTTTTAAAAGGTATGCCATGTATATTGGTGTTTCACATGTCCTGGCAGTGCAAAACTGCTAAATTAGTTTTTCAGTCCAGCAAGGCTTCTCTCTCCCATCGGTTAGCATTAGAGAGCCTTGTAACATTTTACCTTTGTATCTTCCAATTTGAAGCTGATAGAAAATTAGAGTTTGGTGTCTCTGGACTCACAATTTAAAAACACATATTTTAGTGAAGCTGGAATTCAAATTGCAGGTCTGAAAATGACACTTTTAGAAAGTTGTGAATCATGTCTTTGGAATAACTTGACTTGATCAAGAAACTTGGTTCACGTCGTTCAAATGTGTACCACAGTGTTTTCTTAGTACCTTTGGCAATTTAGGCTTTTTGTTCACCTTGTTTAAGCTTATTCCTCAGAGTTATATCACACAACAATCTCCCCATGGGATACAGTAGTGCACACTGTGTCTAGACCATTACCTCTAGGAATTTTCACTATTCACATGTTTGGGATGTGAGTGGAGCCCCTGCACAGAGTGCCCACCAAATTTTGAAAATCATTCTTATAAGATTTGAATTTTGACCACAACTTTGAGCCAGACTTAAGTGCAACACCACCTCCTTTATTCCCACCTTTTAGAACGTTGGCATTTTCATACTGTAACCATTCTGTGCCTCTGCCTGTCTACTAATACAAATCTGGGTCAGGGTGACAGTTGGGCTGTTTGTGAATTCACTTTGGTCAGTGACAAACAAAGGGAGCTGAGGTGTGCCCTGCATCTCTTGATGGCCCATCACCAAGCTGATGGGTCTTCCTGAGCTAGAGTGGTGGGAGGAGTTGTCACTGTCACCTGATGTGCCTGTCTCCTCACAAATCAGTCTCTACCCCCTGTAGTGTGTCTGGAGCCAGGACAAGGAAGGGCAGGGGCTTGTGCACTACAAATTATTTTCTTTGAAGTTTCCCTACTACAACGGCTAACATGGGTATAATTACTGGGCCTCTGACAACCTATACTCGGAACACTTCTGGGTTGAGGACATTCTGCCAGGAAGAAGAGCTGTGTTGCTGTCAGGAGGGGACTGCCACTTTGCTGTTTGCTTTGCTGGGCTGGCCTGCTTCTTGCTGCTTCTGTCCTGGGAGTGTAAGGACTGGGCTCCAAGGGCTTGAGTTCAGCTTGCCTCCTATAGGAGGTTTCAGGCCCATCAAAGACTTCACCTGCCAGCACCTGAGCTTTGCTGCTGAGAGCCCTGCTCTGCCAAGTGGTGCCATGTCTAGTTCTGCAAAAACAACAGTTGATGGACAGAATGCAGAACAATGTCATACATTCACCCCAGTACAGTGATCTGGGCCTAAATCCATCGTTTTTTTGCTCATCATACCACCCCAGTTCAGACATGGGCAAATTCAAATCAGCCTTAACCCTGTGCCTCCTGGGAACAGTCCAGCCCGAATTGCCAAGCCATGTCTTCACTGTACCGGAATGAAGCATCCTAGGACCGGTTACTGGCTATCAGCCGCCTTCAGCCAGGATTGCTTGACTCCAGTGGCGTGAAGAGCATAGGGCTCACGTCTGAGCATACCCATCCCAATCAGGGTGACAAATGCAAAAACTACAGTTGAAGGACAGAATACAGAACAATGTCATACATTCACCCCAGTACAGAGATCTGGGCCTAAATCCATTGTTTTTTTGCTCACCACACCACCCCGGTTCAGACATGACCATATTCAAATCAGCCTTGACCCTGTGCCTCATGGGAACAGTCCAGCCCGAACTGCCAAGCCATGTCTTCCCTGGACCGGAGTCAAGCTATTCTGGCTGAAGACGGCTGATAGACAGAAATCGGTCCTAGGATGCTTGATTCCGGTCCAGGGAAGAAATGGCTTGGCAGTTAGGGCTGGACTGTTCCCTTGAGGCACAGGGTCGAGGCTGATTTGCATATAGCCATGTCTAAACTGGGGTGATGTGGTGAGCAAAAAAACGATGGATTTAGGCCCAGATCTCAGTACTGGGGTGAATGTATGACATTGTTCTGCATTCTGTCCATCAATTGTTGCTTTTGCATTTCTAGTTCTGGGCCTTTGGAAGTGAGTGCTGGTGATAAAAGAAGAACACTCCTTATCGACCTCAAGCGTCATTTCAGAATCGATGTACAAGTGCAGGAATTGCCCGTGCCTCCACTGAAGCCACAGTCCCTGCTCGCCGACTGAGCTGCTGTTTTCAACGTGAACTTTGAGATGGCAGGGGGATTAGAAAAAAATTACATGTGACTTACCTGTTGCAGACTTTTGTACGTTCTTCTGTCGACAAAGCAAGAAATTGCCAACCAGACTCCCCATGTCAACCAGACTCCCCAAGCCAATCACAACGCTGCTCTGACCAGCATGACAGCAGCGTCGTGATTGGTCTGAGTGTTCTGGTTCGGCGCTCAGACAGGGATGGGGAAGCCTGTGCATGTTCTCCACCCAGGCTGTGCAACACAGCCGGGCGGGAAAATGATAAATGCGCAAGACTGTTTGGCGGGCCCAAGACGGCCAGCCAAATGACATGCACACTTGAAAAGTGCCCACCACACCTCCCCTGCTGGCTGTGCCCCACTCCTAAAATGCAACCGAACTGAGCCAGCGCGGAAAAATAAAATGATTATAACATGATGTTATTATAGTTTTTTTTTCATTTTTGCACTGCTCAGAAAGCAGTGGGGCAACGATCCTCCGCCTTAGCAAAAGAGCCGCCGCTGTGTACCTATCTTTCCTTCCCCTTTACCTGTCCTTCCTTCGTTTTCCACCTTCCCCTCTGCATTCCTTTGTGTTTTATTCCCTCCCCGTTTCCATTGTCTCCTCCTTCACCTTTGTGTTCTTGCAACACCTTTGTGTTCTTGCTTAAGTGCCGGAGAGGCTCTAAACAAGCAACTACATGGCACAGGCTAGCGTTCTGCTCATCCTTTCCACACACCCCGCCCTGTCTCTTTACTGTCGCGCCACCCTCCGGACAGCTCCCAACTCCCTGTTCTGCTGATGTGGTGGAATGCTCGAAGGACTCTTGCACGGACTAGAAACAGCTGGGGTGAACAGCTTCTGAAGGTCATTGTGGAACAACACCTGCTTTTCTGACCAGTACAGACGAAGGAAGGCCAGTCGGTACCGCAGGCTGACATTCACGCAGTATCTGTTAGTTGGATACCAACCCCTTCCGTGCAATAGGTTTTTGACAAAGTAAAACATCTTTTGTGGAGTCCAGCCTGTGACATCCTGACGCTAAAGTATATACAACCTGACAGCAAATGGGAACCCCTGGCTTTACTTAGTCTTCCTATTTTAGTGTATTGCTTTCACTTAGATTGTGTATGGTCTCCAGCCTTACCCTAAACCTGCTGACTCCCCACCCCCCGTGTCTGGCACGTTTGTATCTATTTACTTGTTTGTGTTTTGTGATCAACGGCGGTTATGCTTTAGGCTCCTCTGTAAAACACGGGCTGATGTTACACTCCCACAAAAAGCAAACACATTCTATACATTATACTTGGGGCTCCCGGTTTTATATTACCTATTTTGTACCATTGTTGGCGTTTATTGGTGTTTATCCATATTTATTATGAGTTCTCTAAATAAATTAAGCCAGAATTTGGATTTATCCACATTTATTTAACTGATAAATATGCACTGATACTTTGATACCTGTCAGGTTTCAACACATGAAAAAGCAAAATATGATAAAGCAATAGACCTAGATGAAAATCTTAACATTATGCAACAAATATATGTTGAGAAATGCAGTGACTTAAGGGAATCTCAGCCAGTTTTTTAAGTTTCCATACTGTCAATATGCTCAACTGTTGGCTGATGTTCGTGAATGACCGCATGGATAGTCCCTCAAAAGAAGTCACATTTTCGTATTTTTCTGCTTTTAAAAATAAATACAGAAATGATACACATTGTTTTCCGTCTGTATTTATCTGTAAAAATCAGTAAAAACTGAAAACTGGAGCCTTAATTATATTGCACTTTCTATCAATATTTACATTGTTGATGCAAGACTTTTCAAAACTAAATGTAGACCATTCATCTATTAATCGTATTATTGTGGCCAAGTGTATGCGCAGGGTCGGATTGGTAACACAGGCACTCGGTAAATGGCAGAAGGCCCGTAGGCGAGTTCTAGCTGTGGGCTGCTTTTTTGGGCAGCCTGGGGGCTGGCTGTGCTGGTAGGATGCCGCCAGCGGCCCAGTGGGTGCCTGAGTGGCCTTTCTAGAGGCAGATGGGCGGAGTTACCTCTCCCTTTCTCTCACTGGGCCGGCCCATTAATGTATACTGATTGAGCGGGGGCAGGAGGCCTGAGCAGAAGTGGTCTCACTAGCATTCATGTGTAGCTCTAATCTGTGCATGTTTTTAAAATCTAAGTGAAGTTAATAAAACATGCCCCCAACCCCTTTCTTTTCATAAAACTTCGCTGAAGCAGTGTTTTGCACAAAGGTAATACGCAAATGTGGGCCACTTTTTTAGGTCTCGGCTATAACGCGCTGAAAGCGCGTTCTCGCCAGAGAACTATTGTCGGCGTCTCAGCACTCTGAGAACACCGAAGTGAGACAAGACCTGGCCGCGCGCAGCATTTCCCCAAAGGATAACGTTGTGCGCGCGGCCAGGTCTTGTCTCCACAGTGCTAATGCAGCCCGGATCGCGACGCGCGCCTGCTGGAATGCAGGGGGAGTCTGCATACCAGCGCGCGGCGCTGCTAAGAGGAGACTACTCCCATTCAAAGATGGCCGCCGTAAAACCTTCTGCCGTATTCAGCACGCTCATGCTTACCAATGCGAAAAACCGAGGGCTGTTCTGACTGCATCCAGGTTTCCGGGCGGTGGAGGCTACTCGGTCACGTGAGCACCTCGTCACGCAGGGCGGAGCTCCGTGGGCCCAGCCGCCGCCGCCGCGGTCTCTGCGCTTCCGTCTGAAGCTGGTTCTCTCTCTCTATCGCTCGACCGAGCCATGTTCACGCTGCTGCTGTATTGAGAAGAAAGCAAAGCCCCGCCTGTCTGTTGTGGGGGGGGGGGATGACCGCTGAGAACGTTAACTGAATCGTTGAATGCGTCTTTACCAATGGACATCGTAGAGGGCAATGGCCCACGAGTCTGTGCTGGTGAGACGCTAATGCCATTCTGAGAGGCATTCCAATGTGACCCAAAATAACTGCTTTCCGTGAGCAGGGAGCCCGGTTCAGGCCCCCGCACTCATGATTTAGTGTGTAAAGTAGTAGGACCCGCCTGGATGGACCAGGGTCTCCCGGTATGTTTGCAGCGCTGCCCGGCATCAAGCGCTTACTTCGTGGCCCAGCAGGCAAATGATCAGTGATCATAGCGAGTCCCTCTGCTCTCCGTTGAAATGCTGTCTCCGTCCCAGCGCAGCTCTGTCCCAGCAATTGCGTTCCTAAAACCAGGGGCCTTTCTTCCGGGTCGCAGCAGGGTACGACAATGCCTCGACCCTGCATCCCTGCCGAAACGGAAACAGCAACTCCTGGATGGCGCTGCAGACTCAAACGCGATGGACTCCGCGAGTCTCAGCGCGATATTTTCAGCGGGACAGAGCTCGGGGCTCGCCAACACATAACCGCAATATCGCAATTTATCTCCACCTCCAGCCGTTCTAAAGAGCCCGCCACAGTGCTTCGATAATGATAACACCCGGTCGTCTCAGGGGCGCTTCGGGAGCATCAATGCAGGGAAGCCAGGGATCCTGTCCCGAAGGTCCAGGGTACGAGACGACCGCCAGACCAATGTGCAGGGAGGCCAGTGTAGGGTCCGTTTCAGTGTCGTGTCCCGAAGGTCTTGGGAACAGGATAAACCGCCAGACTAGTATGCGGGGGCCCAGTCCCTCTCTCACCTAACTTTCTCAACTGTTCTATCTCTTTTTACAGTCATCTTTCTCCCTCCTCATACTCCCTTATCTGTATTTTTCACCTGTTTGTCACAGTATTATTGGTGTCTCTTTCAACCCTCTTTGTCTCTCTCAAGCATACATCCGCCTGTGTTTTCTTTTGGTCACCCATGTCTTTGTAGTGTCCTTTTCCTTTCGTTATTTTACCCTTCCTTTGTCTCAAAGCTGTTTAACTTTACCTCCTCTCTCCCTGTCCCCTGTATTTGTTTCTTACTCTATTCATTTGTTCAGGGGCAACAGGAGGCACAGAGATCATCCACATTACTTGGAACAATAAATTATTCTTTTCCAAGTTAGCTAATGTTCTCTAAGGTCAGGAGATCGCAGTGACCGTGCTGGGGGTAGCATGAGGCAAGCCAGGGGTCGAAGCTATAACTATGGCAACCTTAAATGACGTTCATGGGTTGAACGTTTCATAAAGGCGGAAGATTGGCCTTGAACTTTAATTGGAATAGTTGGCAGGTATAAAGCAACCCTATTTTGAACTTGGGTGGTCATTATTTTCCCTGTAAACATATGTTTAGCACTTCTATAGCCAAATGAGCTGCAGAGTCTTTACAGTTATGAGGAAGAAACAATAAGGTTAGGTTATAGAGAATGCAACGTTTTGAACAATGTTAGTTATTTAGGTGCGTCTGAAAATTCTTGGTTTTAAGCATTTCAAGAAGTCTGGCACATAGGAGTTGAACCCGAGTTCTGTAGGTAAGGGATTCCATAATCGTGCTTAGCAGGAGAAGGTTTGATTAAGAGTTGTATTTTTTTGATTTTTGATTTTTCAGTTGGAGCATCTGTGTGCCATATGTAAGATGCGCGGCTTACAAATCTGACAAGTTAACGGCATTCTTTGTCCAGGTAACCTGCAAATCATACATAGAGGGGGAGAAGCCGGAGAATTTGCAGAAAGAGGCGTGTCAGAGCAGAGTTAGAAGTATGACTTAGCTCAGAGAGCTAAGCTTGAGCCGCCCCCACATACAGTCCGTGTTGCTGTGTGTGTGTGGCTCTGTGTGTGTGTGTGGCTCTGTGTGTGTGTGTGGCTCTGTGTGTGTGTGTGGCTCTGTGTGGCTCTGTGTGTGTGCGTGTGGCTCTGTGTGTGTGGGTGGCTCTGTGCGTGTGTGGGTGGCTCTGTGAAGATGCAAATGCAATAGGTCTCGCATTTGCGAGCGATAATGCTATTGGCATTGTAAATGACAATGCCATTTATTTATGTTTTTAAAAACAAAAACATAAATAAAAATAATGTCATGAGCAATGCCAATAGCTCTAACTTTAACAATGCCGAGACCATTGCATTGTAAATGCTTATTTTTGATTCCAGACAGCAAGAGTGTCCTTCTATGAGTTTATACATGTTTGTGTGTGCTTCAGAGCCTCTGCATGAGGTGAGGCAGAGCGAGCACATATGTAAGCATAAGTGAGAGCAGGAGTGTTTCTACAAGTTTAACATTGCTTGTATGTGCCTCTGTGCCTCTGCATGAGGCGAGGAGGAGCGAGTACTTATGTAATTGTGAGTGAGTGAAAGAGCGTACTCATGCAAGTTTTTACATGCTTGTGTGTGCTTCTGTGCCTCTGCATGGGGTGCAGATAGCAAATACATATGTAAGCGTGAGTGAGAACAAGAAGATGTTTGTGTGAGTTTGTACATGCTTCTTCTCTGCCTCTGCATGTGTATAGGAGGAGTGAATACATAATGTTAGTGTGAGTGAGTGCAAGAGTGGGTTTTGTGACTTTGGAGGTGCTTCTCTATGTTGATGCCAGTGTGCTGAAGAAAAGCAGAGCATTTAACTGAGTATGTGAGTGTGAGAGACAGACAGCATGTGTGTGTGAGTTTATAAATGCTTGTGTATGCACGCATGTGTGTGAGGAAGAAAGTGTGCATGTTTCCCTGTGTATGAGAGCCATAGAGTGAGGATGTGTGTTCGTGTCAGTTTGTACATACGCATGTGTGCATGTGCTCTTGTGGTTGTATAAGGACACGTGATTACATGTTTGTGATGAGAGAATGGGGAAGATTGAGTGTGATAGTGTGGATATGTACCTAAACTAATATCCCAACCAACTCACGAAATTACAGCAGAGTAGAACTATGCAGTAAAGCATTTCAATCTTCGAACTCAAGCAGAGAGTTTTATATTTAATATAGCTCTCTGAATTCTTTGCAAAGTACTCACTTAGCCTTTACGTTTTACTTGGGGATGACCTTCTAAAGTGTGAACCCATATCAAACCAGAACGTTAGCTAGTGCTTAATTTGTAAAATAATGTGTACCGGTGCCCAAAGAGCTGCTCAGAAGTCCAAGGGCGGCGCTATTAAATGTCAGCGCCCTTTATACCATAGCTGCTAGTCCTGAATCCACCTCGGGCCTCTTTAATCCAGTGCCAGACACTCTCTACCACCTTATCTCTTTCCTGCAGGTGCCTGCTTTCTCCCTTTGTGACGATTTTCCTTCCTTCTCCACTCCATTATGTGTTTTACCTCTTTTGCCCTAAGGATTTGTCTGATGAGGAAAAATAAGTGTCACCAAATATGAGTGTTGCTCAAATTGAGCAGTAACATTAGCATTGTTTATCGTCTGAACTAACAATGATACTTTTTTTAAATATATATTTCTTGTAATTGAACTTATTTATCGACAAGCTGATAAGCGTGGCTCAAATCCACCCGAGTGACTTACAGCACTCACCTATAATTACCTTATAGGAAGTCAGCCGGACAGTGGAGAAGTATAACAAAAGTCTTTTATTAGGCCAAATAACACTCATATGAGAGGGCCCTGTCCGACCTCACTCCTAAGAGTGCGAACGAGAGGACTGACTCTCTGCATCACAGCAATACATTATAATGCAACACAGTAAATAGGGTACGCCCCTTGTGGAAAACTACTGAGCCCCAGACCAGTGAACAATGCTCTCATACAGCAGGCATCTGCACCTGCGAGGGATACATTATTATCTCTGCTCAAGGCCATGGAGCTAGGCTTCAGCGCCTCTGGGCATGAGAACATTGCAGATAGCGGAACTTGTTACTTTCGGCCACAGTAAGCCGAGAAACGAAAACTGCTGTCTTAGTATATTTCTGTATTCCTGCGGGAGGGGCATGAGCGAGCAGAACCCGCAGGCACAGAGAATTACACAAAATGGTGGCACACAGGCTAAGCTAAGAAACTAATATGGTCACGCATACATTTGGATATAAGCATAAGTGCGTTTACGTAAATGCCTTAGTTAGTCATATGATGCTAACTCACACGTCATCATAGGGTAATTAGAGCCTCGAAAACTGAATTCTATCAGACCCTCCTTTTAGCATCATTGGCTAACTATAGCCTCATTTATTTGCCAAAGGTAGTGCCGACATCCATTCTAGGGGCAGAACTGTACCACCTCAGTCGAGAACATCTTCTGCAATAAACATTAAAAAACTTGCATCAGCAGGAATTTCAGTAATCATAGAAGTGGCATATTGACCATGTAACTTCTTTTTCGGACGTATATTTGCAGCACACATTGAACAACATGGAGGAAGGCAATATATGCAAAGGCAACATGACAGAATTACACTCACTACTCCAACCAATCCCATCAGTATTTTCCAGCCCCAGGAAGAAAAGGCACCCCAGAGCCACCCTTGGAGAGACCATGTTCCATTATCTTGGTGTAGTTCAGTCGCTAATCTATGCAATTTTTGTACTGCCAAGTTAACAGTCGGGGCGGAGTCAGGGATATACACACAGCAAGAGGTCCCGATGACGCGGCAGGCCCCGCCCCTATCAGCTAGTATGACGTCAAGGACCATCCTATTCTGGATCGTAAATAATCTCATAGCCTGAACCTCAACAGAGATGTTAGTGGTAATGTCAGCCTCAACCAGAACCACCTTCTCCATTACCCTAGAGAGTCGTCTGATAGCTCTACTGTTGAATATAGGACCCCAGAAAGGAAGCAGACCCTTAGAAAAATCAGTCCACTGCTGATACGAGGTATCTGTCTGATCAACGTCCTCTACCTGAAGGTCCCTCCTTTTACGCTGCCTCTGCGGCTGCTCTGGAGTATTGGGGAATCGTCGATGAGTTCTGTGGTAATCAGAGGGAGCCACATATACGGGAGGAATCAGATAAGCCAGGTAGCACACCCCACCCCAACCCTCGGGCAACCATAAGTACCCATTTTCACCGCAAACAAAATAGACACTGGGTGGGGCAATCAAGGAAGGGCTAACGGGCAGGCGTATTGAAGCAGTCACGTTACAAGAGCTATTTCCAACCTTGATGGGACCCCTTCCCTCTATACAGAAAAATGGAGGAGGACCCACCACAGCCAAGGGTATCAAACTTTTGGAGCTGTCGTTACTCCTAGGGGGATGCCTATAAGACAAAGTGGCGTTCAATTTCATGAAACTATCCCTTAGTCGATCAGTATCATTAGGTGTCAGGAAGCGACCCAACTTTTTCTCACATGTCTGTATAAAAGTCTGGTCAAAACGTCCATCAGTGTATATTCGTCCAAGGGAAGCTGAAGGCAAGGGCCGCACTCGCATTGTCATTGTCCACCCCCTATTCTGCAGGAGTGGAGTCAAGGAATCTGGCTGCTGGAAATATTTAACAAGACCTATAAGAGTATACCACCCCACACAGCTATTCACTGGCGTTAAAGGGAGAGCGAGGAACCTATCTTTTTTATAGGCAGCAGAAGGCAAAAGCCCACATACCCAGCAATCTGTCATGTTGGTAGTGGCATGTGCATGATGCAAAGTTTTAATAAAAACATTATCCCTATAATTCTTACGTATCATTCTCTCACCATATTCAACAGTTAACATTTTATGTTCTGGAACAGCAGTAGGTGTGGGTGCAAATGTATGAACGGGATAATGTTTATCTACGAAAAACAGTATTCCAAGAGTCACCAGAAAGGCAATTAAAACAATTATTATTACAACAATCTTTCCCTTTCGGGGAAGGGCCAACCAGGGGGAATCGGGCTCACGTCTCGGGGGAGCTGCGAAAGGCTGCTCCTCATCAGGAATTGGCCGCCCAAAGGGATACATTTTTAATAATCGTTCAAAAATATCAAAAATCAAAGAAAAAAATAAAAATCACACTGCTACTAAAAAAATAGTCCCAGACAATCCTCCACCGGCCAGAGGGGTTCTTCAACCCTTAAAAAGGGATCTTCTCCCTGTGTCCTTCAAAGCCTCACAGGCAGGCTTTTACCGTCCATACCTATTCCCACGTCGCTTGGTCAATACTTAGAAATAAGGGAAGCACTTTATTTGGGCCCCGCACCACTCTATAGTCTCAAAGAACACAATCTTCGGCTAAACACCAGGGCTCTTACAAGTCCATCCCTACCACTAAATCTTCTTTTTCAGAATGTCCACTAAGCCCTTCTTCCAGTATTTAGTCCATCATATTCCAGCACTGCACTTATTTCTTTCGGGGCCTCAAATTGTAGCGAGTGCTCCCTGGCACTTCAGGGTCGGAGAACAAAGCAGGTGTCTCCGTGGCAGATGCTGAACTTTCCGGTATCTCTTTGCTAGCAACAAAGGGAGTTGTCGAGCTCACAGAATTTTCAATGCCGCTTCGCTCTTCTCCAATCAGTGAAGCATCCGAGAAAGGAACATACCTCGGAATATGTTCAAACTCCTGGTCAGCGATGCCATCTTGTACCCATTGATCATAGGGCAACGGGAGCGGGACCCTCTTCACATGAGAGGCATGGGTCAATCCTTTCTGCCGTCAATTCGTAGTGCAGTGCGCGTTGTCAGGAGCACCTGACGAGGCTCCGACCACCTAGGCTCCAAACAGGACTTCCGCTGGTATCGTCGCACCACGACCCAGTCCCCTGGGTGGATGGTGTGTCCGGGCCCCTCCGGCAACGGCTTCAGAGTGTCTGCTACCTGCTGATGAATAGAACGAAGATCTTTAGTCAAAGCATACAGATAGTCTGTCAACAGAGGATAAGGAACTTCGGAAAAACATTTTGGTCGGGGCACTCCCCAGATATTGGCCGGGCGGCCAAATACCACCTCGTGCGGGGAGACGCCCATTTTTGCATTTACAGTGACTCTTGTGGATAGCAAGGCTAAGGGAAGTGCGTCTGGCCAACGGAGACCTGTACTCTCACATATTTTGGCCATTTTTAACTTGAGCGTCCCGTTAAAGCGTTCCACCAGTCCTGCTGCCTGAGGATGCAAGGCCGAGTGGAACTTCTGGGTGATGTGTAAACCTTTGCATATATTTTTCACTAATTCAGCATTAAAGGACGTGCCATTATCACTCCAGATCACCCTAGGTAATCCAAAGCGGGAGAAATACTCCTTTATCAACATTTTAGCAGTAGACATAGCCGTGCAGTCTTTCGTTGGGAACGCCTCCACCCACCTACTAAAGGCGCATACGACTACAAGGACGTACTTCAAGTTGTTGACTCTTTCCATTTCTATGTAATCCATCTGGATCACCTCAAAAGGGAAAGAGGGGGGTGCAAAATTTCCAGTTGGGACAGGGGTACCCTTTCCAGGATTGTGTCTCAAACACACCATACATTGACGAACCAAATTGGTGGCCATCTTAGAGATATTTTTATTGCTCCACACCGGGTCTAATAGTTTGCAGATACCCTTCGCACTCACATGGGCAGGCCCGTGTGCCATCGTCACTACTGGAAGGACATACGCATTCGGTAACATCCATCTTCTCTTGTCTGTTACATCTGTCCAACATTCATCCGCATCCAGTCGTCCCTGCCCATCCTTCCATGCTCTCAATTCCTCATCCGTCACCTTACTTTGTATGTTCTTGACACTCTGTACCGTGTCTGCGAACATATGAATATCTGGGACCCATCGTGCTGGCCCTGCCACAAACATTCGTGGTAATTTTTCTCTAGCAGTCTCTTTTGCTGTCTCGTCGGCAAAAGCATTGCCTCGCCCGACATCGTCCACTATTGTCTTGTGTGCGCTACATTTTATCACAGCCAATCGTTTGGGTAATGTCAATGCCGTTAACAGTCGTAATATCAGTGGACCATGTTGGATGCGCTGTCCATGGGAGGTCAAGAATCCCCGTTCTGCCCAAAGTCGCCCATAATTATGAACCACGCCAAAGGCGTATTGGCTATCAGTGTAAACGTTCACATCCAACCCCTCACTCAACTCACATGCCCTCAGTAAGGCAATAATCTCAGCAGCCTGAGCAGAATTGTAAGGTATTCTAGAAGTCTCTACCACCGTCTGTAATGTTGTTATTGCATATGCTGCTGTCGATGTCCCGTCTGGTAATTTAAAACAGGATCCATCAACATACAGTTCCCCGTCTGGTTCTTCCATGGGCCTGTCTGTCAGATCCACCCTCCCCTTTGTCTCCTCCTCAGTCCTATACACACAGTCATGTATGTCACCATTCGTGTCAGTGTCTGTGGGGATAGGTAACAAGGTGGCGGGGTTCAATGTGGCACACCTTTTTATTGTCACATGGGGTGCAAAAAGAGTCATCTCGTAACCCGTCAGACGAGCGCTTGTTAAATGCTGCGTCTGTGTCCTGTTTAGTAAGATATCCACAGCATGCGGTACCATTACTGTGAGATCTGTCCCCAGCACGAGCCCTGCCGATTGTCTTATAGAGACCGCAGCAGCCGCTGTGGCTCTCAGACAACTCGGCAGCGCTCTTGCCACATTATCGAGCATTGCAGAGAAATACGCACACGGTCTCTGCTTTCCCCCAAAACACTGAGTTAGGACAGACAACGCGCAACCTTCCGCCTCGTGCACGTAAAGGACAAAAGGCTTCTGGTAATCAGGTGTTCCAAGAACTGGCGCAGAACACAGAGACTCTTTTAGTAACTCAAACGCTTCCTGACATGCGGGGGTCCAGGGTAGGGGTTCGCGCACTTCTTTGGTAGTCAGATACAATAGGGGTTTTGTTAGTAACGCATAGTTAGGTATCCACTGACGACAATACGATGTTATGCCTAAGAACGCGCGCACCTCTCGCTGCGTGTTAGGTACTTGCATGTTAGTGATCGCTTTTATGCGCTCCGGCGTCAATCTCCTCCCCGCTTTCGAAAGGAGGTGACCGAGGTAGGTGACCTCCGTTCGACAGTATTGAAATCTCGGAAGGGACACTTTATGCCCCCTTTTAGCCAAATGGTGTAACAATTTCACAGTAGCATCCCGACAACCCTGTTCGTCATCCGATGCTATCAGGATATCATCCACGTACTGCAACATCACGTTGCCAGGTGGAAGTTCCAAATCATCCAATTGTGCCTTTAGAGCCTGACTATATATGCTAGGACTCTCAGTGTACCCCTGAGGAATTCTCTTGAAGCGGAAACTTCGGCCAGCCAATGAGAATCCGAAGAGATACCTGCTATCTTCATGTACTGGAATACTGAAGAAAGCGTTTTTCAAATCAAGGACAGAGAAATATTTTGCCGAAGGTGGAATCATTGTTAATATCGTAGTGATGTCCGAGACCACCGGATACTGTGGCTCCACTACTCTATTCACCTGCCGCAAATCGATCACAAATCTATAGACATCAGGAGTATTATCTGTTGCATCAGGGGATCGTCTTTTAAGTACAGGCAAAATAGGACTGTTACATATATTCGAATCAGTCTCTTCTACAACTCCAGACTGTATCAATTCTTGAATTATCTGTAACAAGGCCTTCTCACCCTCTCTAGGTATTCTGTATTGTGGAATTCTGGGCAATTTGGCTCCCACCTTCACTCTAATTGACACCGGGGCAATGTCCATTCTTCCCACATCATTATCACTGACGGCCCACAAGCTGTCTGGTATGCCTCGAAACTCAGGTGGCAGCGGGTCGTCTTTTGAAAAGCACTGTAGTGGGCGGGCAACATTGGGGCCTAGAGTAAGGTACACGCCATCCGGGGAACAATAGATGGTAGCATGCAATCTCTTCAATAAGTCTAAACCCAACAAATTTTCACCACAATTTGATGTCAATAAAAACGGTGAATCAACAGTAAAAGGACCAATCGTTAACGTGAGAGGTTTAGAAATGGGGCTAATCACCGGAGTTCCTGCGAAACCCACGGATATGTTATTCTTGCCAGACAGAGCCGCCCCTGGGACCCGAGAACGAGCCACTGAACTTTTCATTGCACCCGTATCCACGAGAAATTTCTGTTGAGACCCTAGTAAGTCGGCTTCGACATAAGGTCCCCTCTGATCCACTTCCATAAGTACTGGTCCCATGCTCTGTCCTACGCTGTCCTAGTTGTGGGAAAACCCTGTCAAATCGTCCACTGAATAATCATCGTTATAATACTGGCCCCCGCTCCTCTGTGACTGTTGTCTATCTGTCCCGTTGTCAAAGTAATTGCCTCCCGGTCTCCCGCCTCCTTCAGACCGCGCAGCCTGTCTCCCAAAATCACCGCCACCTCTTCCTCGTCCGCGCCCTACACCAGCGCTTGCCTGCAGCAGCGGACAATCCCTCCACCAGTGCCCCTCCTCCTTGCACTTCGCGCACTGATTCGGTCCCAGCCTGTCCCTGCTCTCACCTCTTCCAAATCCACCTCCGCGGCTCAGCCCTGCACCCCTTCCTCTGCCTCTTGCCACCTGCTGCAACAAAACCCTCGTCTTCAAATCTTTAGCCTTCTTTTCCTGTTTGTCCTTATTTTCATTTTCCCTGTGCTCGTAATATTGCGCCATACTTAGTATTCCCGAAGGAGAGGACGTTGTCCACGTGCTCTCCGACGCTTGCAGTCTGGCCGATATCTCAGGCAATAAGTTTGTGACAAACCTGTTGACGAAGAGCCGTAACCCTCCATCCTGTGACACATCCTGCCCACTAAAATCCATATACGTTTCCTCAAACCTCGTAAAGAAATCAGAGACCGCCTCATCCTTTTTCTGCTTGCAAGCCGTCAATTTGTCCCAATCTACCTTTTTCGGGGGGATGAGGGAATGCATATATTTTATAATACGCCCTGGCAAAGCCAATATCTCAGCCTTCGGCTTCTCCCCTGGCTTACGCTCCTTGTCCCAATCTTGCAACTCCTGCCATGTACCTCCCAGCTCCTCCGTATGATCCGTACCTTTCACTTGTCGCCACACATCAACCGGGACCAAAAGCCCGAAAAACAATTCAACATCAGCCAACGTCATCACAGTAGAAGACGCCGCTTCCGTAAGCTCTTTGTAATAGGCGGTCGGATTCTTTCTAGAATCCGGCAGCTGAGCTTTCAATGACAACACCTCACTTCTCTTCCATGGCGTATACACCCATTGCTCCTGAAAATGCGCATCAATTCTGTTCCTTGTAACAGCCCTCGTCAGTGGGTCTAACAACTCAGGGACCTCAGGATGAAAAATAGGGTGCACCTCTCGCATCGGGTGGAGACCTGGAAAATGGGGTGTACCGGCAGAGGGCAATTCATTCCTGTATTGCAATAGCGCGCGCAGACTACTCATCACTTCCTTCACCCCTGTGTTCGTTCTGTACGCTCCAGCCTGTATATCCCGCAAAACCGCCGGAGCCACACCTCCATATCCCTGTTCCCATAGCGGTATCAATACACCAGCCATGTGCCACAAAGCGTGCTGCTGCATCAAGGGCTCAAAATCTTTCATGGTGGACCAAATGTCTTCGAACGAATAAATATTATTCCTGGCCCATTGACATGCCTGATTAGCCACCACACTTTTTTCATCTAAACCAACTGTAGAACGTGTAAGCAACTTCCGTACCTGTGAAAGCAATCCGCTACCTGCGCCGCGACTCGGTGTTAGCATCTCCTGACTGGGGGTGGTACTAGCTGAGACGGTAGGGAGTGCTAAGGAAAATGGTGAGGGGGCGGGTGAAGTGGGCTGAAGTAGAGAAACGAGGGGTGTCGAGGGCAGGGATTGTTGGGGGGCACTCGCTGAAGGACCTGGAATGGCGCTACTAGGGGCCGAAAGTGGCAAGGAGGGGTACAATGGCTGCGGGGCATAAGGGGGAGGGGGTCGGGCATTCAAAATGTCCTCCATCTCATCTGGGTCGTCCTCTCGTACTACGTAGCTTTTATTTTCTTTCAACCTACAAAGTCTATCAGCGCGCTCCATGCGTAATGCATTCTCATTCCCCACCTGTTCCCTCGCTTTCTGCGCCATAGTCTGGGTGGACTTTTTATACTCCTCTTTCTCCTCTCGCATCTTACGTTTCCTGACCTCTTTCTGCCATATTCGCAAAGAGTCAAACATACTCTGACGGCTACGCCTAGCAAACAGTTTATCTTGCAAATAATCCAACTTAGCTTCATCAAAAGAACCCGTCAAAGGCCATTGTAAATCCACATTATCAGCTGTGTATCGATGCCACAAAGTGCCGAACATAATCGGGACCAGTCCATGTTTAACATACATATCAAAACTCGGTGTCCCTTCAGGGGGTGCAGGTTGGCTCTCGGCCAGTCTAGTATCTGAGGGTCGACAACAACATCCAAAACATCGCAACTTGCTAAAACACGGCATCTTTACTTTATCTTGAATCTCAACTCGAGTTCATTCACACACAAACATATAGACGTACACCAAAGAACCACGTACACATATACAATATCTCCAAACACGTGTTACCAAATGGGACAAGGCCCGTCGACCAAGTCCTGGGGAACCTGGACTCCACCGCAGACCGAACAGTACACTAACTGTTCTGAGGAAGGGGAACGAATCCGCCACCCGTGCGGCACTGCGGATCACTGCGCACTTTACCGCGAGAAACCCAGATCACACCTCCACTGAATCACCACACTAGGAGTTCAGGGTAAGCGCACCAGAGTCTGCCCACAATGAGCCACGCCGTCACCACAGTACCATCCGGTCGGATCGCTACAAACAATTACCTCGAAATACGTCCCCCAACCCCGTCAAGTCTGTCAGAGCACCAACTCGTACTCTGAGTTCCCCGGAGCACACTAGCCCCAGGAGCACACCAGCTCCTCAAACCATCGGAGACACTCTAGTCTCCCGGAACACTCCTGTTCCTGCAGCAATCACAGGTGGACCACTCACCTTCCGTTGGCGGCACCGACCTCTACCGTTCTCCACCTCCGGCTGCCAGGACCAACACGGTCAGCTTCAAGTTCCGCCTTCTGGACCCCGGCGTAAGATCCGAACCGGGACCTCTCCCGATCAGCAGGGTGGGGCAGCGCTGCGAGAACCAAGCTCGGCATCAAATGGGATCCCGGACCCACCGTGCCGACCAGCGGGTCCCCGGTCTTCTGCTACCCACTTACGGGTGAGAAAGATCCTTATCGCGGGGTCCCTATTCGGGCGCCATCTGATAAGCGTGGCTCAAATCCACCCGAGTGACTTACAGCACTCACCTATAATTACCTTATAGGAAGTCAACCGGACAGTGGAGAAGTATAACAAAAGTCTTTTATTAGGCCAAATAACACTCATATGAGAGGGCCCTGTCCGACCTCACTCCTAAGAGTGCGAACGAGAGGACTGACTCTCTGCATCACAGCAATACATTATAATGCAACACAGTAAATAGGGTACGCCCCTTGTGGAAAACTACTGAGCCCCAGACCAGTGAACAATGCTCTCATACAGCAGGCATCTGCACCTGCGAGGGATACATTATTATCTCTGCTCAAGGCCATGGAGCTAGGCTTCAGCGCCTCTGGGCATGAGAACATTGCAGATAGCGGAACTTGTTACTTTCGGCCACAGTAAGCCGAGAAACGAAAACTGCTGTCTTAGTATATTTCTGTATTCCTGCGGGAGGGGCATGAGCGAGCAGAACCCGCAGGCACAGAGAATTACACAAAATGGTGGCACACAGGCTAAGCCAAGAAACTAATATGGTCACGCATACATTTGGATATAAGCATAAGTGCGTTTACGTAAATGCCTTAGTTAGTCATATGATGCTAACTCACACGTCATCATAGGGTAATTAGAGCCTCGAAAACTGAATTCTATCAAAGCAGTATACAATACAGAGGAGACAAAGAACACTTTCTTTCAGTAGATACAGTATCATAGAATTGCGCAATAGTACATTGTATGGACATTTTATGGGGTAGGGGACTCATCCGAGTTAGTACATTGCGGTGGGTTGCAGATGTTCCCTCGGTAAGCATTCCAAGGGCTCCATATCCGGGCCCACTTTCTGGGGCTGCACCGAGCTACATAAACTGTCTTTTCCCTAAACATGCACAAATCTAGGTCTTCTTTACAGGCCTCTACTCTAGGCGTTGCAAGGCTCCCCAGAGTTGTGCAATATTCCTCTTTGCTGACATTAATCCCAGTGTGACCCATTGTTTGTTATAATTATTGAGGTCAGTGGGTTCCCACACATTCAGGAGGCATCTCCGAGCCTCTGGACGCAGGTCAAGTGTGAGCACTTCACTAAGGATGTCATGTATTTTGCGCCAGTATGTTTGCATGTGGTTGCACTCCCATATTATGAACATGAATGTGCCCTCTCTTTGACATTGTCGCCTGCAATCTCCCCCCGCTGCTCTACCCATGCGAACCAAACAGGGCCCTGTAATGTAGACTCTGTGAAGAATTTTGAGTTGGACAAGCCTCAGTCTAGCCTGGAGTGCCACCACCCTCTGGGAAGACACTGCTTCTTGTTACTCTTCATCGTCCAGCTCAATTCTGTCACGTATTCATTTTTCTCAGAGTGACTGAAGAGGGCCTGCCATGTTGATTAATTTTGTATGTGTCAGGGAGATGGCCTTCTGAGGCTGGTAGCCATTGAGCAGTCTATCCTCTAGTGGTGAAGCTTCTTGGGGGGAGGAGCCTTTTGGGAGATGGGACTGGAGAGCATGGCGGATCTGGGTGTATCTGAAGTGTTTCGAGTCGGCTAGTTCATGTTGTTGCTGCAGGGAGTCAAACTTTATCATTTCACCTTTAACCCATTCATCTTTGATTTGTGAGATCCAAATGAGATCCCATTTATCGAATCCTTTCATTCTCCACAGGTTTCCCAGCCTCTCAGAGTCCCATAAAGGGGTTTCCAACGTGAGTTTTCGGTCACATCCCAGTTACTTATTTACAGCGTGCCTTTTATGGACAGAGTGTTTAGTTGGCCCAGTTAAGGAGTGTTTCTGGGATCTTGAATAGAGTGCTCTGCTATAATTCCCTCCTAATAGGAGCAACCTATCCATGGCTTATCTTGGATCATCCGGGCTTCCGTAGGTGCCCTGATTAATGGCTGCCAGTTTTGTCGCCCAGTAGTACTTTTTTATATCTGGGAGGCTAACCCTCCCATCATACCAATTTAGAGTTAGTTTGGCTAATCCTTACAAGGGTTCCCGTCCCACAATAAGTCTCTCTGTAGGCCCTCAATTTGTGTAAAGTATGATGCTGGAATTGGGTATAGAGAGTTCTGCAGTGCTTATAGAGAGCGGTCCAGCGCCATCATTTTAAAAAGGGATGCTTTGCCCAGCAGCAAGAGCTATGTCTTGTTTCAACTTTTATAGTGGAGGGAAAAGATTACAGTTAAAACTGAGTGCCTGATCTAGGGAGATAAAATGCCTAGGTACTTGAATGCCCATTGTATTGATTTGTATTGGGCGGCTCTATGGTGTGGTAGGTGGATCTCCTTTTAGGATGTAGATGAGGGACTTTATTATTTATTATTTTATTTGAAGATTTCTAGAGCGCATGGCTGCCCGTGAGCGTCCCAGCGCTGATGATAGAAACAGCGACAGCAAAAGGGAGAGGTTACGGGTACAGCCAGGTCTTCAGAAGTTTGCGGAAAGGAAGGAGATTGGGTTGAGCGCACAAATCCAGAGGGAGTGAGTTCCACAGTTTGGAGGCGATGTATGAGAAGCGTCGGCCTCCAGATCGGGCCCTCTTGATCCTGGGTGTCAGGGTCAGGTGGAGGTTCGTGGATCGAAGGGTTCTGTTGGTGGTGTATGGGACAATGAGATCTTTGAGGACAGGGGGGAATTACCGTGAAGTATTTTGTGTGTGAGACAGAGAGCCTTGAACCGAACTCTTTCCAATATTGGCAGCCAGAGCAGTGCTCTAAGGGCCGGTTTGGCCGAGCACCGATTGTTGGTATTCGTAAGGATCCGAGCAGCGGTGTTTTGCACTACTTGGAGTTTGGCTGTCACTTTCGTAGGGGCACCGAGGTATAGGGCATTTCCATAGTCCAATCTGGACAGTATAAGGCCCTGGACTAGGAGCTTCCTGGACTGAAAGGGGAGCAACGGGAGGATTTTACGGGAAGTACGGAGGAGACCATAACAGGCTCCGGCTGTTTTCCTTGCTTCGGTATTCAGTGTGAGTTCCTGGTCCAGCCAGATCCCAAGGGTTTTGATATCAGGTTTAGTAATAGGGGGAGGACCCATGCAAGGGGGCCACAAGGTCCCTAGACGAAAATGAGACTGGTTGTCCATTACCATAATCTCCGTTTTGTTACCATTCAGTTTAAGGTGAGACCTGTCCATCCACCTGACTATATCACCAAGGCAGGAATGGAGATCGATGGTAGGATTTTCCTTGTGGCTTAGTGATACTACAAGTTGGGTATCGTCGGCATATGTCAGTAGTTTGATGCCATGAGGGGTGATGATTTTTTCGAGGGGAGACATATGCACGTTGAAGAGCGTAGGGCTCAAAGAAGAGCCCTACGGCACTCCGCAGTGTATAGGAGTCTCTTTGGAGAGCTGGTTACCATCAGCCACCTGGAAGGAACGGCCATGAAGGAAGGATGCCAGCCAGGACAGGGCGAGCCCTGAGATGCCCAGGTCCCTGAGCCGTTGGACCAATACACGATGGTTGACGGTGTCGAAGGCCGCACTAAGATCCAGGAGGATCACTGCCACTGATCCTCCTGCATCGATGATCTTCCTGGCCTCTTCGACCACAGCTACCATCGCAGTCTCGGTACCCTGGCCCGGACGAAAGCCTGTCTGTGACGGTTTAAGCAGTTCCCTGGACTCAAGATAGTTGGACAGTTGGTTGTTTATGAATTTATCTGCCATCTTGCTGGTGCTTGGCAGGAGAGAAATTAGCCTAAAGTTGGTCAGATTTAGGGGGTCGAGATTAGGCTTTTTTAATAGGGCCTTGACCACGCCCTCTTCCAGCTGGGGGGAACCAGGCCCTGCGACAGAGCGGAGTTGATTAGGTTTACCATCGGGGCAAGGATGGTGGGTGCCACGAGTTTTAAGATCTTAACAGGGGCTGGATCAAGGGGGGAGCCACTCCTAATAGACTGAAGAATAGGGGACAGAGTGTCCTCACTGATAGGGATGAACGTGTCCAGACCTATGTTAAGGTTCTGCGACTGTCTCGGACATGGATCAGGTGGGTCCATAGAATGGAGGGGGGGAGCTGTTTAAGAATGTTTTGGATCTTTTGGTCAAAGAAGGTTGCTAGCTCGTTACAGTGATTGTCCGAGAGGTCAACCGGGCATGAGGGCTCCGGGGTAATTAAAAGTTTTTTCACAATTTTAAAGGTTTCTCTAGACGAGCTAGAGGCTGTTCTAATTTTTTCTTCGAAAAAGGCTATTTGCGCCGCTTTAAGAGCCTTTTTATAGTTATGAATAGTGAGTTTATAGTCCATCTTCTTGTTGGGGTCGTAGTCCTTCCTCCATAGTCTTTCAGATCTTTTACAAAGTTTTTTCAGGAGGCGGACCTCCTGGGTAAACCAGTGCAGAGTGTTTTTTTTCTGTGGTTTAAGACGTTTTTTTTAGGGAGGACGATATTAAGGGAATTTTCAATCCACGAGGAAAGCTTGACATCCGCGGCTACGGGGTCAACCTCATGATTTGGCGGGGAGAGCTCCAGAGTGTACTTCCATTTAACAGTGTCTAGTTTAGACCAAGGGCGTGCGGGTCTGCCGGGCGCTTGCGTGGGGGGCGGGTAGTCGGGATCCACCAGCTGAATGGGATAAGCAGATGGTCGGTCCACGGTAACGGAATGGGTGCTCTGACTTTAAGGACCAGGATGTTTGAGAAAATGGGATCCAATAGGTGCCCCGGAGTGTGCGTAGGTTGGTCGTTCCCCAGAAGGAGCTGGTGGATTGCTAGATCTAGTAATAAATCCGAAGATATACTATCATTGTTGTTATCAAAGTGAATATTTAGGCCCCCTAGGATCATAAAGTTGGGCAGAGTGCTGGCCATGGCCATGGAGGTTTCTAAGAGAGAGCTGCAGCACTGTCCCATGGATCCCGGGGGACGGTAAATAAGAACTCCCGAGAGGGATTTACATGGGGACACCTGGATGGTGAATTGAACGTTTTCACAGTCAGAGAGGGGATTACCATGAAACCGACACAGGAGGTGGTCTCTATATATTATTGCTATCCCTCCTCCCCTCCCCTTCCCTTCACTCGATCCAAGTGTTGTATGAGGTATCCTTGGGGCAGAGCCTGAACGATCTCGGGATCAGAATCAGATGAGAGCCACGTCTCAGTTAAAAACAGAATCTCCAATTGTTTCTCCTCTAAGACCATATAGATTTCCTGTGCGTGTTTAGGCAGCGATCGGCAATTTACCATAGCCATTTTGATGACCGTCTGGGCAGAAAGACCAGTCTTGGGGGTGGATAGTTTATATGTACAATGGAGACAGTGGTTACAAGAGCCATCAACTCTAATGGAGTGGGCACAAAGGGACATAGGGGGCTGGTTAAGTTGTCCCAGAAATTCCCTGGAGTATGTTATTCTTTTACGCAGGGGTGGGACCGAGGTACTTGGCCCTGGGCCCGACGTGGCGCGGACGGGCGCAGACGGGCTTACCTCTGGCGCACCTCGGGCATGCCACTGTCGCGCCCGCTGCGCTCGTCCACTGCGCGTACGAGGTGTAGATGGCATTTTGTAGTGGGAGGGACCAATCGCCCGCACCACTAGAGCGTCGATCTTCCTCCCCCAAGATGGCGCCTGAGCAGGAAGTGCTCGGTAGCCTGATCCCGCGGTCCAGGAGACCCAAATCGGCAACCTGAGAGCGCGTGGACCCTCGTGAGGAGCGCGTGGAGAATGGGAGTAAGTGCAGTAAATTTAAAACATGTGTCCAAATCACACGATGTTCTCGAAGTAAATTTTAAAACAACGATGTAACACAGAGGCAAATTGTTACACAATTACACGAACTCACTTAATCCAGTTAATGGAAAACCCAGAATATCTCCCGAATATGGCCAATATATCCAATATACTTACTAATGATGCTTTCGGAGAGGCTAGGTAAATCAGAATGTCGTCTGCGTAAAGAGAGATACTGTCTTCCCATTCGGAGGACCAATGCAGACCTCGTATGAAAGGGTCCCTATGAATCCAAGCAGCCAGAGGCTCCAAGGCATGGGCGGATAGGAGAGGGGAGAGAGGACATCCCTGACAAGTCTCCTGACTCAGCTTGAACACTGTTGATTTCTTATTATTAATTACGACCTGTGCCAGGGGCTCCAAGTATAGGAGTCGTACCCATTGAATGAAACTCGGTCCAAGCCCCATTTTTGCAAGGAATGGAAAAAGATTTGGCCATTCGATAGTGTCGAATGGCATGGTCGCATCTAGGGACAAGATTATTGCTGCCTCTCGGATCGTAGCTACTCTCCCTAATACCCCATGCACCCTGCGTAAGTTTAGCGCGGTGTTGCGATACGGCATGAAACCTGACTGATCAGGGTAAACCAGGCCGCCAATTACCTTCACTAGGCGGTTTGCTAGGAGTTTAGCTAGAATTTTGGGTACTGCATTAAGCAGGGAAATCGGCCTCTAGGAGGCGCAGTCGGTCTTTGGTGTTTAATCCTTGTGAATGGTGATCAAAGTGGCCACCTTTCTGGTCCTCTGGTAGCACTCCCAGCTTTCCACGAACATAGCTTGGAGGTATGGGGCTAATTTGTCGAGTCTAAGTTTGTACAACTCAATGGGGATACCATTGGGTCCTAGTGCCTTGCCGGAGTGTAGTGACATGATGGCTTGTTTCTTCTGTCAGGGTGGAAAGCTTTATGTCTTTTATTAGCAACTGGGAGTCCTCCTCCGTGAATGTCCCACTAGTATGATATACCGCCTGGTAGTGGTAAGCAAATTGATTCGTTATTTCTTGTGGATCGATCATGGATGTGTTGTCAGCACCCATCAACTCTGGTACCTAACCATGATACTTGATTTGCCTGACATACAAATGTCTACAGTAAAACAGAATTACACATACCCATATGCACAAAATGTTCACACCATCACTTACTCAAATGCAATCATGTGCATACCCTGACACCATCAAGCTCACATACAAAGACACAGACACACTAACCCATGCACAGGTCCACAGCAGGCATTTACAAGTTTGGGTGCTAGTGATGCAACAAGAAAGGTTCTGGGAAATGGATGCAATTTTAATATGGTCAGGTACAGCCGAGTCCCCCTCCTCCCTTAACCCCCGCCCTTGGGAGTGGCCACATTTCCCAGTGCCCGAGCTGTCCACTGCTCATCTTCCCCCAAGACAAACAACTTCATACATACCAATTTTGGATCAAGGGTCGTAAACCCCAGCTGTATTTATTACATAACAATAATCAAACATTAATATATTTACATTATACACACAATACGCAGAAAGTCTGTTCCGTTACAATGATAGGTACAGAATGTCATTTGGCTAACATTAACATGTTTCTACTACATAGCCATTCCTATCCTAAGCTAATCATTCAATAACATAACATTATCTTTCTGCGTATCCCTGTTTGACCCTACGGCGAGGTCAATGACTGGCCCCAGATCCTGATCAATCTATGTCCCAAACTCCTGCCGTAGTGACCTTGCGCAGAGGGCCCCATTCACTGGAAGGATACCTCACACCCGGGCACCCCCTACTCCCTGAAGACTGTCTCCATAAGAAGCCCATGCAGTTATGCGCAGATTACTTGTGCCCTTGTCCGCGAGCGGGGTGGCCTACCGGAAGCGTAACTCCTCTCCCTGCACCCTTCCAGTCTACCGGCTGTAACTGCCCCTGGAGTTCCATGAGAGACCATCTGTCCACCCCTCGGGTGTCCCCATTTTACAATGGCGACGCCCGCTAAAGCCCATAAAACTATGCTCACCAATCATGACCTTACCGCCACAGGCCAGTTTAGTTGCCCGACTATCTGGCCTCCCCCCTCTACCCCTCTGCAGGTCATGCTCCATTCCGTGTCCCTACTAACCAGGCAAGAAGGTTTTCCATGAATAGCTCATTACCCAGCTTAGAGAGGTGCACGCCATCCTGTAGGAAAAACAGCTTCCCCCTAATGCACCCATGCGCTCTCGTCTGCAATTTTGGGCATCTGAATAGGCTATCAATCCTGTTATTGATTCTTTTAACTGAATGGTTCACGGCCCAAACGTCCCTCCCCCCCACTGAAATCTTGGAATCACATGTGACCATACCAGTATAGCCCCAGGGCATCTTTTGTCCAACCATCCCACTTCAGTGATCAATGTTTCCTCTAACCTCCTTCTATCCAGATGTACCAGGTTGTCCCCCCCCTAGATGCAAAATAATGATTTTAGGTGGAGTCATCTCCCGCTCCAGCAGGCCTACCACTAAATCCCCGAATTGGTCAAAGCGGAGGCCCCCCTGCCCATGAAAAGAGACTCTAAACCCAACCTGCCTTGCTCTAAGCTCGTAATTGCCTGCAAGAAAAAATTGCTGCAACCTTTTCACATAAGAATGACCAATGACCCATATGTTGTTTGCTCCATGTTCCCAGGCGGGTACCTGGTCCACCGTAGATGCTGACAGACATCGAGCCGCTGCAAGTTTCCCTCCCGCGTGACAGGATGTAGAAACTGCAATTCAAACCAGAAGAAAAAACGTCTGTGAAACCGTTCTTCCAACCCCTAGGGAATATGGAGCCGCACATAGCGCTTGTAACTAATTGAGGACCACCTACTGATCCTCTGCTCCACACTCCTAGCAAAACCTCTAACTGCCGCTTCGGTGGCGGCCCCTATCCTGAAAGAGTGGGCCCCAAAACTGCTTGGGTCTAAACCAGTTTTTTGTATGACCAAGTCCATGACCCTTCTGAACTGAAATCTAGTGAGAGGAGTACCATTCACACATGAATTAATAAAGGTCCCCCACACATATAGGCCTGTGTTCCAGGAATGCCCCCAGCCTGGTGATGGGGCAGCAAGTGCTCCCCTCTGCCCGTCGCAGCATTACCCCCTCCCCTTTGGCCCCCTGATCAGTCTTGGACCGGGGGGTGATATGAATAAGGAGTCTCCTTGAACTTTCACATGGCTAAACTGCAGCCATCCCTGCCTGTCCTGCTTATTTTTTGCCACCAGTTCCTCAATCCTGAAAGCGAAAAGGCAGCTCTAAATAATAATGTTTTGATTTCTGTGGTGCAAACCTGACTAAGCACCTCTAGTAATGTGGCCAGAGTGTTAACCCCTATTGGTCGCCCTGCGTCTGGTTAAGAACCTTGGAAACGATGCCACCTTTTTAACGCTTTTCCCACTATAAAGGTACTAGTGGGGTCCCTTCTGCCCTTCACTTTCGCAAAAAAGGAGATAGCTGCTATGTGTCGCCGTGCAGATGCCACTGAGCGCCCGTCATCTCTCATTGCTCTCAGGTAGGAAAACACTGCCCCCGTATCATGCCAGTTCTCCTCCCATTCCTCTCCCAAAAAATCACAGTAAGCCCAAAACTCCCCTTCGTATGCCCTCCTGGTCCTGGGTGCTAGGCTAGCTGCCAAGAGTTCTTGTAATTGTGGGCACCAAGCTGCTACAGCTGTTCTGGGAAATACGTTGGGTTCTCCGCCGTATCGGGGTGATGGGACCTGATATTATTGAGTGCCCGATTTGCAGCGTCGGTGGATGAATACCTGCATCTCGAAGCGAGAGCTCGCATCAGCAGCATGATTCAATACCCCTGGCACATGTTTGGCCCTAAACAGCATATTCAGTTTCATGCACAGCAGTATTATTTCCTTCAAAAAACGCAGAATCATCTTACACTTTGCAGATTGATGATTGATGCATTCCACCAAAGACATGTTATTCGACCAGAAAACCACTGATTGGTTCCTCAGTTGCTCTTGCCAGACAGAGAGTGCCACCAGGATAGGAAACAGCTCCAAGAAACCAATGTTACCTGTTAACCCGGCTGCCTCCCAGCATTGTGCCACCTATTTGTTACCTAGTATGGTGCCAAACCCCTCGCTACCTGTTGCGTCTGTCATCAAGCCTAACTCTGTATTGGGCTTTGGAGGGCCGGGACACAGTACCTTACCATTGAAGTCACGCAGAAATGACATCCAAATCCTCATATCCTGCTTGACCTCGCTGGATAACCTGGTGTGGTGGTGTTTTTATTTGACTCCTTACATGGCCTTTGCTATCGAGCATGAGAAGGGTTGTGCCATTGAAATGACCATCAGTGTGAAGTTTAACTGTCCCACTGTTTGTTGAAACTGATGCAATGTAACCTTCTCCTTTGCCAAGCATTGTTGCAAAGCCGACCTGAAACTCGTGATCTTTTCATTGGGCAGACGTGAGAGACCTTGAACAGAATCCAACTCTATCCCTAGGAATTCTATCACAGTGGATTGCCCAACAGTTTTACCTAGCGCCAGGAGTACCCCAAAAACTTCTGCATGAGCACACAGAAATTCCGTAGCGCCCAGCCACAGTTCTGAGAGCCTGGAGCTCCCAGGAAGAGGAAGTCATCTAAGTAATGCAAAAAGAATTGCTGCCCTGTCACCTGCCTGAAGACCCATTCCAGGAACGAACTGAACATCTCAAAGTAAGCAGAAGAAACAGAGCACCCCATAGGCATGCATTCATCCATGTAGAACTTCCTCTGGAATTGAAAACCCAGCCGATGGAAATCTAGAGGGTGGACAGGTAATAGGTGAAAAGCTGACTTGATATCTGACTTTGCCAAAAGTGCGCCAGGGCCCAGTCCTCTGAGCATCTCAACTGCCTGATCAAAGGACGAGAACCTGACTGTGCACAGTTCTCCATCAATGGCGTCATTCAACAATTGGCGCCTGGGGCCGAAAGATTATGAATCAACCTGAACTCACCTGCCTTGTTTTTGGGGACCACCCCAACGGGGAGCAGACAAAGCCCACCACCGGAATACTGTCAAATTGACCTGCTGCTCTGCCTAGGGGCAATTCCTTTTCAATGTTTTCTGACGCCACCCCAGGATTAGCCGTCACTGATAGCTGATTCTGGCATTGTGACACCCCTCTGTAGTAAGGCGCAGGGATTCTGAAGCCATCTCTGAAACCTTCCAATAAGATTCTAGCAGACTTGGGGCAATTGTACCTGTACAACCATGGGGCCAAAGCACTGGTTATTATAGGGAACCGGGCCTTCGTGAGGGAAAGACAATCATTCTTGTTTCTTACCCCCTCTATCCTTTGATTTTTTAAACACTTGGACTCCGTGTGGGAGGTGTTGCCACAGAAGGAGCAGGAATGCTTGAACTTACACTTGCCTGCTGCTCTGGTGCACATATGCCTATTAAAGTCCCAGCATGCCCCCTTTTTTCCCCCAGCACTCCCTGAGCTAACAGTGGGGCCTGACCAAAAGGGCTGGCTTTTGGGCTGTCTTGCGATCTGTGCCCCAAGTGGTCTAACCACAAAATCATGTCAATCTGGTCCCAAGTGAGGGTGGGGTCATTAGCCTCTCCTAAAGTCCTTATCAAATTCTTTCTATCCGATACCACCATACTTAATGTGAGCGCCCGCGATCCTACTCTGGTAGCATGCCATTTCACACCTCAAGTCTGGAAAGCGCTCAGACATGACTGCCATGTAGATTGAGAAACCCCTGATCCAATTAACCAAAGACTCCTCAACCCTATATGTTTGCAACCTGTTCGCCCATTCCCTTGGGCGCTCCACTCTTTGTTCTTTTTGTCCTCCTCTCTTTCAGTCTCATCTAATAAAAAGGTAAACATGTTCACATAACTTCCTTTCCACATTTTTTCATTCATCTCTTGTGACACATGTTTTGCCAACTTTTTCCTGGACGAGCGCACTTCTCCTAAGCCTAACACTGGCAATGTCCATAGGTACCTGTTCCAGCTGCCTCCGCTGATTTCTCCTTTCCTGTGTCCAGTGGTGTGCTTAATGCTCGCGGTTCATTTCCATTCCCTGCGGGAGCTGCTCCACCCGCCGCTGCCCCACCTTACGGAACTGACTGCCCCTCCTGGGCTTCCCACCTGCAGACTGCGCCACCATCCTCGCTGCTTTCTCCAGTGCGGACTTCACGCCACCCAACACCCCTGCTGCTGGGGTACAAGTACCTGACTTCTCCAACCATGGCAGAACTGCTGCCAGGCTTGCCACTAAATCAGGCTGCCCTGGGGCACCCCCTGACGGCCCACCTGAGGCCAGGGGTTTGGTTGGCTCCCTGCCGGACCTCCCACCATAGGGATAACTGGGACCTGAGGTGAGGGTCCTTAGTCTGATGCCCCTGGTAAAGTATCCCCTTGGGGAGAGGCCCCCGCCGCGCCTGGCTGACCTCCCCCATCAGTAGCCTGTGGGACCACCCCTGCTGGCAACAGCGGTATTGCCTGCGGCACTTCCCCTACTGGTGCAGGCGTCGCAGCTCCATCCGCCCCCCTACTCCTGGTGGTGGTGTGGCAGGTTCTACCCATTTCCTAGGCTTTACCCTTTTGGGCACAGGAGGGAATGCTGCCTTAGGAGCCACCCTCTATCCCATCCTGCCTATCCACCTTGTTCCTCAACTCCGCTGTAGCTTGACCCGTGTCCTCCATTTTTTGCACCATGGACTCCATAAACGTGTCCATGCGTGAGTGCTGTTCGCTTTGCCTTAGGGGCCATGGTACTACCACAAGATGGTAACCCCCCTTTTTATGGTAATAATTAAAAATTGGCACAGCCCACTGGACCCACCGACTACAATGCTTAGCAGCCCCCATGGATGATTGCCCCCACAAAACCACAACTATGAGTTGTTAATTAAATGTTTTCCGGACACACTCCCTTTGCCAACAAACAGTGGGCTCTCTCCCTGTGGCTATTCCTCAACACCAAAAAAAACCCTATCTGAGCATACAAAACATGGGGCCCTCTTCCCTGTGCTTATTCCACAGCACAAAAACACATCTGACTAGCTAGCGAAAACAGCCCCTGCTATCACGCTAAAGGACATATTACTCACGGCATGCTAGCCCCCACACAGAAAACCTTCATCTGAGAGTCCTTTAAGTCTCTTGGGTGCAGAAAACGATGTGCCTGTTTGCCCAGGTGCCAAAACACCAGCTGGGGCCACCACCGCAAATCACTATGCGGGATCGGTGAGTAATCTCAGCCTGCGTGGCCCCAAGCTGGCTAACAGGGCACCCGGAGCAATGTGTGGACACAGGGGGTGGGGGGTGGGCGATGCTCCAGAATTGCCGCTGATCCCACCGCAAGCTCAGCTCTCCAAGAAAAGAAAAGAAAATAGCTTGTCATTTAAGAGATCGTAAATGTCCCTTTTATGCTTGGGTAATGAATGACAATTTAAGCTAAGGAACGTGAAATTGGGTGGAGACTTCATGCCAGGTGCATAACGACGGCATAACTGGGGTACATCCAGGAAGAATTTGCAGTTTGGACAGAAACTGGGGCTCCCCTCAGGTCTCAGAGAATGAAGTTGGGATGAGGAGTAGATAAACTGTGTCGTGGGTCTATGGTCAGGGGTCGTGGCTCCTTGTCCCGGCCTGGCGCGGTGGGCGCAGACGGGTTTGCCTTTGGAGCACTCACTGCGCGCGGCCTGGTAAGCATGGTCATTATAAGCAGATGAGGGCGGGAGTGGCCAAGCAACTGGACCGGCAACCCGGAACTTCCCCCAAGATGGCGGCTTACCCTGGATGTTCCCCGCGACAGCGCCTAATCGGCTGCGAGGAGTGAAGTACAGTGATGAGGTAGGTAGGCTCGTGCAAAGTAACACAATTTTAAAATCAAGATTAAAAATGCGGCAACTAACTTTCCCGGCTTCCGCCTCAGGAAAGAGCAAACTGTCTAATCAGCATCAAATTGCTCATTCCTAAAACTCCTATTTTCAGTGATTTGCCCGCCATGTCATGCTCTCCGCCCTTCCCTCACCCATTCAGTTTCCCCATACAGGGACTATTGCGTAAGAAAAGAAGCAGATCCTGGGGTGTAACATTAGCATACTGCTCATCTTAATAATTCAAAAGTATCTGCCTACATCACTCTGAATCTATCCTCTGAAAGGTACCAGTCCAACCTAGCTTGGTGGGAATTCTCTGTGTTGAACCATTCTTAGAAATGCCCATCTTAATAATTCAAAAGTATCTGCCTACATCACTCTGAATCTATCCTCTGAAAGGTACCAGTCCAACCTAGCTTGGTGGGAATTCTCTGTGTTGAACCATTCTTAGAAATGCCCATCTTAATAACTGAGACCATACCTCTAAAATAAATAGTTTCCCAGGTCACTTTCACATTTTGTTATATACTTCGAAAACTAGTTACACAACTAGGGTAGTACAAATCTTCTAAAGGGAAGCAATTAGGTCGCTTGTACCACAAATCAGGGTAGTCTGTGTCTCAAAGACTGATTGCAACCTTGCTTGCTTTCTGTGGTAGCATCCAGAGGCCTGCCTGCTGAGATTGAACACTTTGAGCTTCTGTAAGTACAAATTGGATCTCACATCTCTTGAAGGACTTGATCTCTGGGTTCTCAAACAAATCAAAAATTGCTCTGCAATCGCTCTTCCTCCTGTGTTTATAGGAGAAATTCACATTTGTGACAGAAACTTCTGGATTGTAGTGTAAGGGTGAAGGATGGAACAGGAATGAGGTGAGAGTGCTTTTCTGATAGATACATCTGCAGTGGATTCCTCACCTTGTGAATATCCCCATGTGTCAGCAACATTCGGAAATTGTTTTCGTAGCTTTGCGCCGACGTGGACTTGGACGTCATAGAGACACGGCATCGCACGCGACTCCGCTGACGTCACCGATGCCCATAATAGGCCCACGCCGGCGTGATGACATCAGTTCCCTTTTTTCCGCGTCGTCGACGCTAACGGTTTCGGGAATCACAGTAGCTTACTAGTGACTTTGTTGCTATTTCCTTTGTTTTTCTGCTTTTTTGTTTCGTGATGATGTCGACGAAGAAGACTGGCTTCAAGCCCTGCAAGGAATGCGGGAAGATGGTGTCCTTCACGGACCCGCATAAGGACTGCTTATGGTGCTTAAGCTCCGATCATGATGTGGATGGGTGTTCGTCTTGTCGAAAGATGAACCCGAAGGCCCTGCGGGAAAGAGAAACCAAGCTCCTGGTGGCGAAGTTGAAGGCGGACAAAGGTAGGAAGTCTTCACGATCTCGTTCGAGAAGGGCAAAGGTCGAGGTCGAAGTCAAGATCTAGATCTTGAGAGGAGTCGACATTGAACTCCTCAACGGAACATGCTTCAAAATCAAGAAGGAAGCATAAGAAGAGGAGACATGAGTCCCAACGTCACTCGGGAAAGGAGTCGGACTCGAGATCGAAGTCGCCAAAGAAGGTTCGAACGAAGATGATCCCACCGCAGGAAGCTTCGAATCGGGAAGGTGAGGCTTCGCCTTCGGAGTCGCAGGTGCAGTCACCGACTCCGGTTTCCGATCCGCCTCCGGCGCCGTCCCCAGCCCGAGACGAAGAAGAAGTTCAGGTGGAAGAAGAATCTGTGCCTGTAGAGGAGCCGGATTCGTTCCCACCTCGAGTCCAGCCTGAGGGTGTTCAGCCACCTTTTCCTGCACCAGGCCAAGACCCATCAGCGTTTTTGAACGCAATGTATGGCGTCTTTACGAAGAATTGGTATCCCTCTGGAGCACCTTCGGGTCCCATGGGTCCACTGTCCTACAATTTGGGGGTGCCACACTCCTATGCCCCAGCTCCATTTATGCCGTTTATGACTGTCCCGACGCCGCCATGGCAATACACGGCTCAGTCGAAGTCGTCGACGCCGGTCCCGGCGTCGCCCGCTCCAAGTCGACCTCGAGTACAATCTACTGGGCCATCGTATTTGATACCGACGTCGGTTCTGGCTCCGTTGGAGTCGATGGTGGATCCAGCGGAGAGGCGTGTTAAGGAGAGGTCCAGGAGGGAGGCACAACGCCTTTTGGAGGAGCAGAGATATGTTGAGTCTCATCCTGATCTGGAGGAAGGTGAACTAGAGGAAGACTGCGTTGAAGACCTGGCAGATGCTAGTGGCCTGGATTTTCCCCCGAATGGTCAATACCATCAGGTTCAGATGCACCTTCAAAGGACGTCCAGCCTTATCATGTAGTAATGAGGAAGGCTGCTGGTCTTCTTAATTTGACTTTGCCAACAGTTGAATCTAAGTCTAATCTCCTTACGGAGGTCCTACACTCTCCTAGTTCGGTGGTGGAACCGTTGCTTCCGTTCAATGAGGCTTTAACAGAGCCTATTATGGAGGTGTGGAAAACGCCTCTAACTGCTCCAGCTGTTTCCAAAAGTGTGGCAAGATCATACAGGGTTGCACAAGAAGACCCTGCCTTTTTAACATCTCATCCTTCTCCTGAGAGCCTGGTCATTCAGGCAGCATGTTCGAAGAAGTCTTTGAGTGCGTTTCCCCAAGTGCCTGGGGATAAGGAGGCCAAAAAACAAGATCAGGTGGCCAAAAAGACTTTCTCCTCGGCAAGTATGGCATTGATGTCCACTAATGCCACTTGTCTCATGGGGAGATATGTGCACGCACTTATGGATTCAATGCGTACTTTGGCTCCTAAGATTCCTAATGGAAGTAGGAGTGATTTTGAGGAAGTGTTGTCCGACGCTCAATCGGCGGCACGCCAAGTAATACAAAGCGGATTGGGCACTGCTGATTCTGTGGCTCGCATCATGGGCACTGCGGTTGCCTCGAGAAGATCGGCTTGGCTAAAATCATCAGACTTTTCTGCAGATGTTCAAGCAGCTTTATTGGATCTACCATTTGATGATGTAGGTCTCTTTGGCAAAAAGGCCGATACTGCCTTAGAGCGGTTTAAGGACAGTAGAGCTACTGCCAAATCTTTTGGACTCCAGATCAGAGGTTCTTCGGCCAGGAGATTCAGAGGTTTTGGACGCTCTTCCTTTCGCAATTTTCGACAAGGTCAGCAGCAGCAACAACAGCAGCAGCAGAAATCCTTGTACAGATCTTACAGGGGAAAGCAAAGAGCTCATCCTCGTGGACGTCAGGCCTCTTCCTCCTCCGCCTCCTCCAACCCCCCCAGCCACAGAAAAGCAGCCCTAGAGCCGCCATTCAGGATCATGCGGGTCCGGTGGGGGGTCGGCTTACCCACTTTCTACGGGATTGGGAATCGGTTACATAAGATCTTTGGGTTCTCAATCTCGTAGAAAATGGATATGCCCTTCCCTTTCGGGAATTCCCTCCCAATTACCCAAGGTTTCTGCACGAAGGAACATCTGTTGCTCATACAGGAGGAAGTACAGACTCTATTAAGAAAGGGTGCGATAGAGGTGGTTCCAGAGCAGGAAAGGGGTCAGGGATGCTACTCCCGGTATTTCCTGATTCCCAAGAAGGATGGCAGACTTCGTCCAATCCTGGATCTCAGGATCTTGAATCTCTATCTGAAACAAGAGAAATTCAAGATGCTCACCCTTGCGCAGGTTCTTCAGGTGCTGCTGGAAGAAGACTGGATGGTGTCGCTCGACTTGCAGGATGCGTATCTTCACATCCCAATCCTGAAGTCGCACAGGAAGTTTCCCCATTTTACCGTGGGGTCACAACACTATCAGTTTGCGGTCCTTCCTTTTGGAATTACTACTGCGCCTCGAGTCTTCACCAAGGTGATGGCGGTGGTGGCAGCACATCTCAGAAGGTTGGGGATTCCAGTATTCCCCTATTTGGACGACTGGCTGATCAAAGCAGAGTCGTCAGAGAGAGTGCTCCAACATCTGCAAGAGACAGCCCAGTTGTTGTACAGGTTGGGTTTTTCGATAATAACAGATGCATCCACTCTAGGGTGGGGTGCTCATCTGGGGGACCTGGAGGTCAAAGGTCTTTGGTCTCCAGAGGAAAGGTTGCTTCATATCAACCTTCTGGAATTTGGGGTGATAAGTTTGGCGCTCAAGGCCTTCCTCCCTTCCCTTCGTGGTCGGTCAGTCCAAGTCCTGACGGACAACACGACCGCAATGTGGTACATCAACAAGCAGGGAGGAGTGGGGTCGCAGTGTCTCAGCAGAGAGGCTCTGCGGCTCTGGTCCTGGGTTCAGGACCATCAGATTTGTCTGATGGCAAATCATCTGGCCGGAGTTCTGAACGTTCGTGCGGACACTCTCAGTCGGCAGTTCTCGGCCGACCACGAGTGGAGGCTCCATCCAGAGGTAGTTCACGACATCTTTCAGATGTGGGGAACTCCTCGGGTGGACCTGTTCGCCACTCACGAGAATGCTCACTGCCCGTCTTTTTGCAGTCTCCAGTATCCGATGCAAGGAGCCTTGGGGGACGCGTTTCAGTTGAGTTGGGGAAAACTACTGCTTTACGCGTTTCCTCCCCTACCCTTGATTCCTCGGGTTCTGAGGAAGATTCGCCAAGACCGGGCCCAAGTCATTTTGGTCGCCCCGGATTGGCCGAGAAGGGTGTGGTACACAGATCTTCTCCACCTCTCCTCTCACCCGCCGCTCCGTCTCCCTCTCAGGGCAGACCTCCTCTCTCAGATGGAGGGGCAGGTTCTACACCCCCACCTCCAGACATTACACCTTCATGCCTGGAGATTGAACGGGGCAACCTGAATTCCTTTTCTCTCCCACACAATGTGGTGGATGTTGTATTATCGGCTAGGCGTGACTCCACTAAACGATTTATTCTTACAGATGGTCTAAATTTGTCACCTGGTGTGAAGAGAAATCTGTAGACCCTTTGAAAGACCATTTATCTGATATTCTCCAGTTTGCTCTCTCTTTGGCGCAGCAAGGGCTGGCTGTTGCCACAGTCAAGGGTTATCTCTCGGCCTTGTCGGCATTTATATGTTTGCCGGACCAGCCGTCTCTTTTCAAATCTCCTGTATTTTTAAGATTTTTGAAGGGTCTCACTAATAAATTCCCTCCAACTCCCTTTGTTGTGCCTCAATGGGACTTAAATCTTGTCTTAACATACTTGATGGGTGCTCCCTCTGAGCCCTTACACAAGTGTCCTATGAGGCTTTTGACTTTTAAGACAGTCTTCCTTGTTGCAATTATCTCGGCAAGGAGGGTAAGTGAGCTTCAAGCTCTTAGTTCCAAGCCCCCATTCCTGACCATTCAGGCTGATCGAATGGTTCTTAGGAACAGGGCTGCTTTTCTCCCTAAGGTGGTGACTCCCTTCCACCTAGGACAATCCATTACCCTCCCTACCTTTTATCCTCCACCACACCCTTCCAAGGAGGAGGAGAGGTTACACCGTCTGGACCCTAGGAGGGCGGTGAGCTATTACCTGGACAGAACTAAAGACTGTCGTGTGGATGACCAGCTCTTCATTGGGTTCGCTGGCTGCAAAAAAGGAAGAGCGGTTCATAAAAGAACTCTTTCAAGATGGATCATCCTCTGTATAAAGATCTGCTACTCTTTGGCCGGTAAGGAGCCTCCAGAGGGTGTAAGGGCTCATTCTAGAAGAGCTAAGTCATCAACCTCTGCCTTGTCTAGAGGTGTGCCTGTAGAGGACATTTGCTGAGCCGCGACTTGGGCTTCCCGCCACACTTTCACGAAGCATTACTGCTTGGATACCGAAGTGAGGAGGGACGGCCACTTTGCGCGCTCTGTCCTCCAGGACTTTCTGGTATTGGAGAGTGGACACCCTCCTCCGGGAGTGGGGATTGCTGTGGGACTCTATTCACAAGGTGAGGAATCCACTGGCAGATGTATCTATCAGAAGAACAAGTTACTTACCTTCGGTAACGCTTTTTCTGGTAGATACAGTATCTGCCTGTGGATTCTTCACTGACCCACCCGCCTCCCCGTTTGTCCACTCTTTTATACCAGAGTAATTGTATTGTATTTGTTTTATGGTCTTTGAAAATGTGTATTTCAGAAGTTTTCTTACATTTGCTTCACACCGTGTGTGTCATGTTGACTATCGTGTACTGTATATACTATGTGTATATATACTGTCATTGGTCCGTCCGTGTGCCTCGAAGGCACGGAAAAAAGGGCGGAACTGATGTCATCACGCCGGCGTGGGCCTATTATGGGCGTCGGTGACGTCAGCGGAGTCGCGTGCGATGCCGTGTCTCTATGACGTCCAAGTCCACGTCGGCGCGAAGCTACGAAAAGAATTTCCGAATGTTGCTGACGCAAGGGGATATTCACAAGGTGAGGAATCCACAGGCAGATACTGTATGTACCAGAAAAAGCGTTACCGAAGGTAAGTAACTTGTTCTTCAGGGCTCTTGAGTCTCAGATTTTCAATACTGAACTAGTTATCTGGTTGTCAGTACAAATTATATGGTCCACTTTTACATGGACATACACATCATGTCCTAAAATGTCCTCCTGCTGCCGATCCCTATTGCCCACTATTTGACAGCCTCGGCATCCATTTTCCCAAAATTCCAAGATGTGCTGCTCTTTGGTAACAAACTATATCCAGAAATATTAGCACTCCCTTGTGACATGGGGATCCTCAACAATGTTACTACAAGCCTAAACAGGGCGATTTATCAAGCAAATTTCAATGTATGCCTTTGTGTGTCCACTGAATTTTTTTTTCTGTCTTGATTGGGAGAGGCCTGAAAGACAAAAAGTAGGTATGTGATTACTGAATTTTTAATAGAGGCCACCTAGCCCCACCGTGAAGCATCCAAAATATTACACCTGCCGAAAACACCCAAAGAAAGAGCACTCGGGCACCGATTTCAGAGAATGTTCTGGACTGTCACACCTCCCCCCTCCCAATCCGTCAACCACTAGTTTGCCCCTCTTCCTCCCCCACCCAGCAGAGACTCAATGTGGATGTCAGAGAATACATAAGCAGGGCAGACTTGACTAATTGGTGCATCAAGAAAATTCAAGGCATGCGTCATAATGTCAATCAATCAATCAATCAATCAATCACGGCATTTGTAAAGCGCGCTACTCACCCGGGAGGGTCTCAAGGCGCTGGAGGAGGGGGGTAAGTTACTGCTCGAACAGCCAGGTCTTGAGCTGCTTCCTGAAGGAGAGATGGTCTTGGGTTCGCCGAAGGTGGGTGGGGAGGGAGTTCCAAGTCTTGGCTGCCAGGTAGGAGAAGGATCTTCCTCCGGCGGTGGCTCTGCGGATGCGTGGTATGGTAGCGAGTGCGTGGCTGATCGATCGTAGCTGGCGGGTGGGCATGTAGAAGGTCGTGCGGTCGTTGAGGTACTTGGGGCCCAGTTCGTGGAGAGCCTTGTGTGTGTGGGTGAGGAGTCTGAACGTGATTCTCTTGCTGACGGGGAGCCAGTGCAGGTCTCTCAGGTGTCCGGTGATGTGGCTGTGTCGGGGGATGTCCAGGATGCGTCGTGCAGAGGCGTTCTGGATGTAACACATTGTGTAACACATTATGTTACACTATTACTTCATTATTTTGCCATGTTTACCAAGTTAACATTGTCTGGGAAAAGGTTTCACCAAATATAGCAATCAGCAGCAGAAAAGGGTTCAGTCAACCTTTGCAAAGGGCTTTCCACTGCGTGGCAAAACATGTTGCTGCATTTTTAGTAGCTTTTGATCAATTTGTGTTAGAAACAATTTTTTGTTAAAATATTTAGAATATGCAGCAGATGATTGATTATGTGGCGGATGCGGCAAATCCTTGACCTTGCAGAAAATGCCGTAGCCACACAATTGCCTAATTCTCATGGGCCTGATAATCATCGACTTACCGCTCAAGATCAGATACATACCTGGGAGAAAACACCTGATAGTTTTTATCAACACTTTAATCCAATGGCTATTATATGCACACCATCCATTTGGCTCAACATGTTGCTGGTCCAGACCTTTCTGCCAGCCTTATTTTTTAACCCTTGCACTGACTTCTGAAGGTCTAGTTACCAATATTTTTATACACTGCTTACCAGCTTGAACTACACTGATATTCTTTTAAACCTCCCAGTTTGTTTTCAACCGAGGCTTTTTTAAACTGATCAAGACAGTCATTAAGTAAGAACTGAGCCAGCCTGAAATTTAGTTCAGTGGTCAGGGTTACCAGTCAATGCCGAATTATGTACTGCTCCGAAGCTCATAACCATTACGAATCTTAGATTACTATCATTTTAGATTCCCGAATTCTCTTAGTACAGCCTAAAAAGCAGTCCTGCTTAGTTATATTCACTGGAACCGTCTTTACCTGCTCTGCCGTTACAAGTTAAATCTGCTGAACGGAAATGGATAGCATAATATGAACCTGGCCACCTGTGAACACCATAAATTTATTTTAAATAACTATAACCTAGATGTTAAAGAATCATTTGACAACTATTTTTCAGGAAATTTCCTTGATTCTATTTAGGGCCTGAAAGATCTTTTTAAAATTATAGATTATCTGTTACCCACGGAAGCACCAGTTTGTTCTCAGACCCAAACCCAGGAGCAACGGGACATCTGAATCTTTTGAGGGCAGTGCGGGAGATTTAATTATATTCTTCACTGTGTATCTTGTATACACCTTGATTAGGTTTGATTCTTTTCCCCTTTCCTCTCCCTGGCCAATTCTTCCTCTTGCCGTTTTGCAGAATTCTTCACTCTGCAGGCGTATTGCCAGACCCCAGCTTTTCAGTCTCTTAAATCCACATCCCCTAAAACTCCATGTCAAGACCAGGACATGTTTTCACCAACTGGTTCTTAACCATCTTGAACAAATCTTTAATAAAGGCTGAGTCCTCTCAGCTCTTATATGGGCCAGGCTAACATTTCTAGGGACTCCATGGGTCCAAGGAGTCTATGGACCCTAGAGATCTGGGTAATTATAGATCCATTTTTCTGCTTCCTTTAGCATTCAACATCATAAAGTATTTGTTGTGGCCCAATTACACAGGTTTCTGGAGTTCAACAAAGTATGGGATGATTTTCATGTAGGTTCAGCCTCATTCGAAGACTCAAAATGTTTCAACTGGCTGTACTGGATGAACTTATGAAGGTGGCACACACTTAGGTCTAAGTGCATTGATCCCGTTGGTGCTTTGACACAGTCAATGATACCATCCTGACCAGTCATATTTAGGCAATGGGGTTGTAGACTTTGTCCGCCATTGTTTCAGTACCTTGCTTTTTGACAGATAAGAACCGGACGTAATGCCCTTTCTTCCCATTGGTCTTTTCGGTTCTTTGTCTCTTTAATGTCTTGGTTGAATCTTTAATTCACTCCTCCAGTCGGTGGGATTTAATGTTGTACATTTGTGCATGTAGCTGAATACATCCAGGTACCCCATCATTTAAATGGATTCCTGCAAACTGCTGTTCTCAACTTTTTTGCATTTCATGCTCAAGTCCAAGACAAGATGAGTGAAAATGTGATTAAACTCAACTTTGTCAAAAGAGAGATCATTCTCTTTGGGGAAGTGAGGGCCTGTGTTATCCACTTCTGGGTGTGGGAGTTTGGAGTGCTATTTCAGGTATTAAGCAACCCTGGTTGGGATTAGATTAGATTATGGTGATTTACTCCATCTGGGATTTTTCAAGGGGGGTCAGAGTTAACCCACTACGTACAGGTAGCACAAAATGTTACAGTAAGTCTTGATACTAGAGCTTGTAGATTTGACTCTGCCTATCCAATGTTGTGCGTCTTGCTCTTACTATTTATAGCTACATTGTGCACAGCTTTCCTGACCGCTGCCTTTGATTGGTGCACAACCTCTCTTGTGAAAAGCCTTATGGTTTTCCATAAAATGTAAAGGTGGAAGGGACCTATTCGGTGCTCACCACAGACCGTGAAATTACTTTCCTTTTAATCTCAGAGATATCCTTGGAAAATAGATATTTAGACAACCGCTCAAACCCCCCTCTTTTCAACTCTCACTACCCGTAACTTAAGAGCCGTCTTTGGTTTTCATCCTCTCTCTTCCTGTCAGATCCATCAAACGAACTCTTTTGGGGAGGAGGGGAAGTGGAATTGCTCCTAGCCAAAAATAAAGAAATAACAGGCAACAACATCACCACCCACCCATTAGCTTGGTTGGTTCTCACAAAAAAATGAAAAACTAATACAACTTTTTCTCAAACAACATATTTGTACTCTTAGCTCCTACCTTCCTGCAACCTCAAACAACCATTGGCAACTTTGTGGGTGTTGCCTTCTGCTGTCCTAGAAAGAAAATGTTAATAAGAAACCACCACTAGGGCTACTATAATAGATGGGAATATGTGTTCCCTTTGTTTAATAGAATGTATTAACCGAGATAATCTGTGCCCTGAAAGAAGAGCATTCAAAAAAGGAGTCGGATGATGAAGTTTGTATTTTAAGTGGTGAATTTAAAAGACATACACAGCAGAATATTGGATAGTGGATAGTTTTGCAGTCTAATGAAAGCCTGGCTGTGCACATGTATCATTTTGTGAACAGAAAATGCTGTAAATCCAACGTTACAATGACTGCAAAGTGAAACAAATGAACAGATAATGGTGGCCATGGAATAGTACTGTGCCTAGTTGAGAGGCGGAGGCTTAGGCAAGCAGCAAGTATTTCTGAAACAAAAAAGTTGTAAATCCATTAAAATGTGTCAGCAAAGTAAATATGTCAAATAACACAATGTGTCTCAAGCTACATGTTGTATTTGCAGTTGAATAAAAGGGGCTACCTGTTTCCCCATACCCCAACAGTAATGGAACGCAAATGGGGCAATGTGTAACCATTCAGGAAATAACATTGTCTGAAGAACAGCCCCACCATGCAATCCAGGAAAGACACAAGAGAACCTATGACTGTGGGGAGCTTACCCAAATTCCTCTCTTTCTCTGTACATCTTCCTGCTTTCTCTGCACTTACTCTTTTTGATCAGAAGAATTGATAAGTTGAGGGGTTTTGACCTCAAAAGAAGCCCAATGGTCCGGGTCGGTGCAGCTAGGCATCTAGGAACAAAGTAACACGAGTTATACTGTGTGGTTTTTTTCCTAGAGGTTCTGTACAACTTGAACACTTGGTGCTGTTCCCTGGCTATTGTGATATCACAAGACAGTTTGATACTTCCTGTGACGCTGTCCCAGAAGTAGTTTCACTGCACAGAAGCACTAGAAGTGTCCCAGTATTGGTGCAGCACTGGACATGCGGAGGGTTACGTTCCTGCCCCAGCTGGCTCTAAACATGCTGCTTCCCACTTGGGGAGCGCTCCTTCAAACTAAAGCACCTGCATTAGGTGGCCTATCAAATGTCAGCCTGCAAGCAACCTGGAAGTGTTAGTTTATGGTGTAGCGCTATATAGGCCTCCCTATATTCTCAATCACCTCAGCACACTGCTCAGCTAGTCAGATTTTACTCCAGTCATGAGTACGTATGCTTGCGTTTCACCACCAGACTAATAAAGCAATGTATGCCAGTCAGTTACTTTTCCATTTCTGTTTGCTACCCTTAGGCGAACAACTGAGGTTTGAGAATAGCAAAGATAGACAAGCATTCAGGGCATTACCTACTAATAAGCAAAGAATTGATCACCAGTGGGAAAAGGTAACACTACATTAATGCATTACACATAAAAATGTAAACTTACAAAGCTGGTGCCAACGGTAGGCTTGGCTAAGGCAGAGTTAATTGTATGTCTGGCAGTGCGAAACATATGCCTGACCCTATCTTCATGTGTTGAAATCTCTAGATAAAAAACCTTTGGATGACAGTGTAAAGGGCATACCGCGTAGTATTCTGTAGCTGTTAATTGTTTGCTACCAGTCACCATTTAAGAAGATTAAAGCTAAACTAATCAAAAAATATATACTAAAAACAAAATGTAGGAGTTTTTGTTAAATGTTGTAAGTTGAATAAGGGGATAACCCAGAAGAAAATGACAAAATACACACACATTTTTTTTGGGGGGGTCGGGGGTGACCGGGGGGGGGGGGGGTAAATATCTCTAGAGTTTAAGTTGTTATTGAAAACAGTGAAGGCGAATCAATCAATCAATCAATCAGGGGTTTATAAAGCGTGCTACTCACCCGTGAGGGTCTCCAGGCACTGGGGGGAGGTAGGGAGGGGGAGCAGCTCCGGATCAGTCGCAGTCGAAGAAAGGTGATAGGCGATGGTGATGGATGGGTCTGTGAGGATAAGATTTTTATAGAGGAGGGGTAAAGGTGCATTTTTTTGAAGAGAGTGGAGGTTTGGTGCCAGTAGCTGAGGTAAATATGTCAAAGTGAGGTGGAAAAGTGGTTAGAATGACAATGTGGATAGGAGTAGGCTAATGAAAATGGGGCCAGATCTTCGATAAGGGTAAAGAGTGTAGACTGAGGTCTTTTAAATTACAGATGAGTAAAAATAAAGAAACAAAAACACAGGATAAAAAATAATTTCACAATATCGACTATCGGCATGTCGAGGTAAGCGTACATTGGCAGGTGTAGATTTACTAATCTTAGCTCCATGTTTACTTAACTTGACGATAAGTTGGTAGTTAATACTGCAGGGTCGAGCCAAGTTTATTTGTTTGATAATATGCCAATTTAGGCCATACAAACATATAAAACATTTAAAAGTAGCATATTTAAAATACTTGATTTCTTTCCCTTTAGAAAAAAACGGAAATATGCTTATATTAGACAGTCTTTTTTCTTTGTGTTTTGTGAAATAGATTTAAAATACCTTCCCTGCTAGCAGCATGCACAATTATTTTAACAGTGCATAACACGTGATAGCAGTTCTGGGACTCTTCTTATATGTGACATCTTGAAGCTTGGAAAATAGCATCACTAGAGTTAGCGATAAATCAGTATAGCGGCAGAGGGGGCATTTCCCTGAAATATTTCTGCTTGACTTCCGCACCCAACAATTTTGTTTAAAGAGTAGCTTCAGCATCCATCTCCAAACTTCTTTAGATTGAATGGTTTAAGGTATGGCTGTGGGTGGCCTTTAATATACTTGTTTCTGAGCGCCTAGAGCATAACTGACAGTTTGATTCAAAGGAAGCGTTTTCAGCAGAACACTTCATCCTATTTTAGCAGGTAACAATGCATCCTGTTGCATACACTCCTTTCAGTTAAGGTCAGTCTTCACAACGATCATTGTACATTAAAATCACATAAGGGGACTTTAGGCCTTTTAGTTAAATTTTTTATTATATAGAGAAGGATCCCTTCTCTTGTCGATACTAAATGATGCCCATATTTAAATACTCGTTTGTAATATTTAAACAGTAAACTTGTGAGACTCAACTGAATTCTTAGAGCGAACCTTGGCGTGCCTTGAGCTAATCCAACCCACCATTTCCAAATGGCCACTTCTGCTATTTGAATTGTAGTTAAGTCTTTTTGGCTCAAAACTTTACCTCTGTACAGTATCAAACTGGCAATTTCCATTTCATAGGTTTCCCTTAGTACTTCCATCGATTTATGAGATAAGTGAGCATCCAGTTTCCTTAAGACTCCTCCAACAGTCCAGGATCGATCTATCACAGAGTCAGCATGTTCCTGGATGGTCACAAAATGGCCAGGGTTATAGTGTCTTGTGTGTCAGGACTGTTTCTAGACATCTTCATCAGGGAGCTCATGTTTCTTTGAATTACTCAAGTTTCACATAAAGCACTGAACAAAAAGACATCTCATTTTGTATATTAAAATAAGAGCCTTTGAAGATGTATTCTGTATATCTTCTTTGGAGCGGGTGCATCACAAGCATACCACTTTTTATTCTTATACTTCGTGTCCATGAATGCATTTTGTGTAGCATGATGGGTGTTTTTGTCTGTAGACACTAGGATTTTGTTTCCCCAGTTGTTTACTATGGCTGCCCACTTGCTTCAAACAAGGGTTCCCTGTACACACAATTGAACCGTACCCCTAGGTCAGGGAAATTACACAATGGAAAAAAACACAACCTAGGCGGAAGTCTTAGAATGCCTGCACAATGGTTACAGGACAAAAACTGAGAAAGGGGGGGGTAAGAACATATCACTTCCCTGCCCACCTTCCATGATTCAGGATTCCTAACCGTATTTACCTGGATGTTTAAAACCAATGTTACTTTCTCTCTCTTAATGTATGTATTGTCCATGTCTGTGTTGGATTAGGTTTTGGCTGGAATGGTGTTTTTTCTCCATTAAACTTGTTGCATCAGTACTGAGACTGTACTGAGTCAGTACCAGGATACAATAAATGCTTGGTGTATAAAACATGTTACTTGTTGTATTAAATACAAGTTACTAGTAATATCAGATATCCCAATCGTCCATATTGTGCCCAGTAATTTCTGCAAGCCAACTTCTCACTACTGTAATATCTAGAATGTCTATAGTGACTCTAGCTACTAAACCGTAATAGAATAGGAGTCAAATGGTGAAGTGCTTTCCCTCCAACCCTCATCTTCCACCCAAATGTAGGCCCATGCAAGGCCTGTTCAAGGCAGTGCATATTACTGCAGCGTTGTAGGCGCGCCAGTTCAGTCACACCAATCTCTAGGTGGAAGTTGGGTTTGTTAAGAGAGATGCCAGCATATTCTTTTCTCTTTGTCAGAGCCTGTTCAGACCCGCCCAGCTGGTGCTGTTCGCATTGTAATGTTTTTTGTAACATGCCGTTTTCCAATTAATTGTATATGAGCCCAGAAGCAGTAGGATGCTTGCATTTGTATTAAAAAAGCTATCACTGCCCTCTCACCTGCTGGGCTGTGTCATCTGTAATTACATACACAAAAGATAGAAAGTCGGGCACTAAATTTTATTTGCTGTAGCAAAGCAAGTTTTATTCTCTCACAAAACAAATCTAGTGTAATCTTCCATTGCTCTGCAGAAGACATTTTGCAGAGCATACTATTTTTATGGCATGATTGATATGTTGAAAAAAGTTTTTTGGTCTCTGTGCACACTCTTATTCAAAAGTTTATCTTGAGGTATATGCGATTTTTTGTTTAGCGCTACACGTTGTCACACGATGCCTATTCGTGTCTTTTATAATGGCGGATTATGTGAAAGTTGACTAACTTCCACTAACTGTGCGCTGAAGTTTAACTTGAAACTTTGATTGTTTCTTTTCCTATTTTATCTCTTTTAGACAAAAGTTCATTACTCCATTTTTTCAATCAATTTTGATTTTTATAGATTTTTCATTTTCCTTAATTCATCATCAAGAGTTTTATGTATCAATATCTTTGAGTAATCAATATATATCCATTATAACTCTGCCCAATGCATTTCGGGTCAGGTCATGTGACCCTTGAAAACGTTTTCATACAACATTTCAAGGTTTGTGCCAGCAGGACGGTAAAAGCAATAAACTACATGACACCTTTTATTGCTTTTACCGTCCTGCTGGCACAAACCTTGAAATGTTGTATGAAAACGTTTTCAATTGTGTATATAAGTATTGTTTATAGTTTTGTATATATTTGCATGAATCTTCCACTTTACATAATGATGATTGCTAAGGTCCTGTATTCGTTTCTTCACAGGCCCCTGACGAAGGGTCACATGACCTGACCCGAAATGCATTGGGCAGAGTTATAATGGATATATATTGATTACTCAAAGATATTGATACATAAAACTCTTGATGATGAATTAAGGAAAATGAAAAATCAATAAAAATCAAAATTGATTGAAAAAATGGAGTAATGAACTTTTGTCTAAAAGAGATAAAATAGGAAAAGAAACAATCAAAGTTTCAAGTTAAACTTCAGCGCACAGTTAGTGGAAGTTAGTCAACTTTCACATAATCCGCCATGATTGATATGTTGGTCACCGAGCGCTCTCGGGCAGGTGCTTAACTCACTGAGCGGAACGTATGGGTGGATGAGTGATTGAATTGATTGCATACTTAAGATGTGACTCCATTCTTGCTTAGGATGTATATCACATCAACATCTTAAGGTTCTTGCTGCTGTCACTTGCTGACCTGCAGTTTGAGTTCATTCTTTGCTCTTCCACGTATTGGGGATTAGCCATTACCTAGCAGGCCATTGCTGTTTGGAGAAAAGCAACCAGACCCTAAATAAGTAAGCTCTAGACAGGCACACAGGTGCCAACCTCTTTGAAAAGGTTTTGAATGTTAGAACACCAGATGCTGGGCAATCCCAGCCTTGGTGCTGCATCCTTTCAAAATGTTGAAGGCTGCTCGTGAGGCACTCCCATTTTCTTAGTCACCATCTCATTGAGATTGTTCTGCATTAATGCCTTAAGAAAAGGAGTCTGCCATCCAGAGCAATCCTAGTTTCAAACGAAAGCTTAGACTGCAACTTTCTAAGCCAAATCATTAAGACGTGAAGATTACCTCGCAAGCCCCTTCATTGCTGTGAGAAGAGGTAAAGTGCTACGCAATTTCTAGAACACATGATCCTAAAATGGTAAACGGGGCACTAAACTAAAACTAAACTGAATTTCTTTAGCTTGTCTGCTCCCCAGCTCCTACTTTTTTCTCTTGCATCAGCTATATGATTGTTACTCTGAAGTTGCAGTGTTAATGCTATATTCTACTAAACCGAATACTGTCTGGAAGCAGGAATAATTAAGATAGCCCGACTTTTGGACCAGAGGTTTCTGCACATGCTACATAATGATGCTGAACTTTCGCAAAATTTGCTGTATATACATTTGTGGCACAACTTGTGTCGATTTCCTGAACGTGGTTGCTAAGAAGGTGTTGCCTGCAGTGATGCCTCTTAAGTGGGCCTTTAGGAACTTGCTTCAGGAAGGAACAGGGTGAATGCTCTAGAACCTATTCATTTCTCACCAGTATACTGTCCATTAAAAGAGTCACTTTAAAGAACTTCGCAATTGCAAGACCTGTAAGGTATTGCTTTGGCTTTCTTGGTCATCCAGAAGTGGGTGCTGTTCGTCTCTTCTAGGCCAGGCCTAATGCGCAGATCTGGCTGATGCGTTGCTTCCTGTCCAGCTTTTGCACTCTGCCCTGCTGGTATGCCTCCAGCTGAGCACAGGTTCCTAGTATTGCTGATCTACTATAGCAAGAAACCTTAAGTTACTCTAACAAGGCATGAAGAATTATTGTGAAAGAAATAGCCATCAGCTACAAGTGAACTTTCCCTTGAGAGGTGACCGTGCATTGTGAACACATTACACTTGCTTCCAGCTCCACTGTTTCACTTCCTATCGTTGAGAGTCAGACTCTCTCCTTGTTTCATCTCTGCAACCAATTGGCTTTCCTTTTCTATATTGGGACTGCAGGCACAAACTCTAAGGTAGGCTTCCATAAAAAGTCTCCCAGCCACATTTAGAGGTTCCTGTAGTCAACTTTGTGGCTCTATTGCTTGCCGTATTCCGAGCTTGTCGATCGAATTCTGAGGCCCTGCAGTATGACATTTTTGCACATTTGTCACTCCATACTTATCAGAGGGTGAAAACTCAACCTGACCCTTTCAAGCTGCAAAATTGCCCATAGTCATTACCTTCATTGCATGCCAATTTATAGCTATTCCCAAAGTGCAGAAGACTCTAAATCTAAATCAATGAATGGTCCTAGTTTTGCGCTCCAATCCACTGATGACATTTCTAGACTATAATTCGCAGTACATGAGATTATGGGCCAGATGTACCAGAAAACTGGTCATAAAAATTGGTGCAGTTTTATACTAACATTTCAGGACCAATATTTAATTCTTTTCAATGCAACATGTGTACTAATTGACAGCATAGCAAACTTTTTAATCGCAGAGGTACTCAGAATGACAATCTTAATGCATAATATTTAGGTAGGCCGCTATTTGCAGTCTCCTGTGATTTGCTATAATTTTTATTTGAATTATTTGCAGTTTTATATAGCGTGAACACGACCCATAGGTATTGGAGCGCTTTACATGAGCACCGGTTACATTACACAAGGACAGCTACATAGGCATCCGCAAGATGTTGAGCCCACGCCAGTCCTTTAGCCTGGTTCCCCTGTTCCAAAGTCTCCAGCTTTGGCTGTTACTCCTGCAAAGAACAGCAGAGCATCAACCCAATCTTTTCATTCCCAAACAGGGAACTTTTTTTATGGTCTCTGACTTCCCTTAGAGCCGCATGTCAACAAAATGAGGGCTTGGGACTCTGACAGCATACCCATATTCATCACCACACTACCCCATGGAATAAAACATTGAAATTATGTAGCACTCCACAGTGCGCAAAACTGCAACATATGTCGGCAGACCCCACTCTACAATACATCACCACAGCGTCTAGCACAACATCATGTTACAAAACACAGCAGTGTTCAAAGGCCCACACACATACCACAGTGTTCTATAAGACATCTGCATACCAACGTGCCCTGCACCAAGTCCACAACAGATCCCATTCCTGACATCCTAGAACAGAAGATGTGTTTTTCCCTTAATTGGGTCCGAATAATGTTCCTGACAGAACATGGTTATCTGAGGACAATTCCCGACTGATTGATGATTTTGTGAGAGAAAATGTTAACATTTTTAGACAAGACGGAACAGACAGAAATTGAGAAGGGGAACAGCAAGTGTTGTCTATTACCCAATATTTATTCAAACACTTCCAATTCACCTCGATCCAGGATGTGAGTCACCACCTGTGAATGTTACGATAGGATCAATGTAGCTGCATTTTATTCTGGTCTTGACACTTCAAGAAGACACCATCCCACATTTGTTAATTGCAGTTTCTGTCTTAGAACTTCAGAACTAGGACCCCACCATCTGGCTTACGTACTTCTGGACCCAATCTTTTTAGTGCCTAATCTCATTAAGGATCAGCAGCCCATACACCTCACCTGGACCGCAGTCGCATTGCTAAATGGGATTACAAAACTCCTTGCACACTGAACACTCAAAACGTCCCTGCAGAAGCCTTAGAAGCCACATGGAAGAACTGTAATCCACACAATTGAGAGCAAGACCAGAGCCAATGATTTACTCTAACACTTTAATGCTGTTGTCACCACATTGTGGGACAACTCCTTTCCTTTGCAGAAACAGAAGCACCCAATCTGTTTAAGGAGAAGTAATCCCTGGTTCTAACTTAGAAGTACGGAGAGCAGAGAAAGGCTCTGGCGAAAGGACGGTGATCCAAGACATAATGTAGATTGTGTCGAGGCTGCCTCTACATACAAAGATAAAGCGAGCCTCTTTCCTTAAACATCTTCTTAGAACGACCCCAACCTATGCTAAAGACCTTTTTAGGTCTCGCCTGTCGATGCGCATGCGCATCGAGCAAGGCGAGAGTATTGCGAGTTATCCACTCTTTATCCACACTGCAAGGAATCGTGGCGATTCCTTGCAGTGCCCGTGACTTTTAAGGTCAATGCGCATGCGCATTAAGCTTATGCGCATGCGCATTGACCTTAAAAGTCACGGGCGCGTGCATGTCCCCTCTCCGCCCCCTCCCCCGTTCCGCCCCCTCCCCTGTTCCGCCCCCTCCCCTTCCCGCTGTGTCGCATTTCTCCTCCCCCCTCCCCTCTCTTCCCTCCGGCTTGTTTGTTTATTTGAGCCGCACCGCCCCCTCCCGCCGTGTCGCATCTCTCCTCCCCCCTCCCCTCTCTTCCCTCCGTCTTGTTGTTATGTCTGATTTTGCCAACTAAGCAGTAGTTGGAAAACTTGTTTACTGCGCAGTCGTCATATTTCTCGTTACTGTAGTACAGTGGAAATTTCCCTGCCAACACTCCATCTGTTGTTTAAATCACAGAGTCCGTGCCTCTATCAGTCATCTTTCCCACCGGGGAGTTTCACTTTTTATAAAACCCTTGTCATATACCACAGACCAAGCCTGTGACTCATGGGCGCAAAAAGTTACCAAAACCTGCCCGGAAGCATTAGAACACGTGCCACTTTAAAAACACTGCACTCCTCTGTCCTGCACACATGATGCACACTAAGGGTTTATTTACTTTAGGGAGACTCGCCTGTTTGAGCAATGTTTAGGAAAGGTCGAGCTTCTTCTGGGTCTCGATGAGTTTGTCATGCAGTCGCTTCCGTTTCCAGTCCAAGAACCTTCTACGCTGGCGGTTAGCTTGCCACCCCACCAGCACCCCTGAGGCAAAGGCGAGAGTTACGGTAAGATACAGGCTACGCTCCGACACATCACCCATGGCGGTCCCTTCTGTCTATGAGCCCGCCTACTGTCGCGCCGTGCGCCCCGGCAGCTCCGACTCCAAGGTCACCGAACACGGTTCTACTCAAACGGCTGTTTGTATACAAAGTAATAGCTCACAGCGCACAAGACATCCCGGAGCTCACCGCCATCTTGGAATGGTGCCGTTTACTTCAGTGGCAACGGAAGCCTTGTAATGAATTGCTCCAAAAAGTGAACATTTTCTTCCCCGGACCCCCCATCGCCCTTTAAAGACCCCGTGCAACTGGGCTATGGAGCAGCAAGCAGTCCTTTTCAGCTCAAGAATTAAGCAATCAGCCTTGTCCTGGCGACTTCATGCGCGCTCTCATGGCACAATATTATCCGTGGCGATAAAAATCACCCCGCAAACAGATATTTCTTTTGCAGCGCCCTCGTTCTTCCAACAAACCCCCCTCCACCCCATTCGCTCTGCCTGGTAATAAGGTGGCTGTTGAAAAGAAATCAAGACAGACAGGCATTTTAACCGAGCAGATGAGAGCTGTCCTCAGCCCCCCTCCCCCTCATAAATTCTTTGTATGTGGTCAAGGAGATGCTGACGAGGTAAGGTCCTGTCGATGGCAGGGGGGAAGCAGGAGAGAAAGGCAGCCAGAGCCTCGAAGCAGAGGGCTGCTGCTGGCAGTGCAGCCTGCTGGGCCGGGTCACTCTGTGTTATCAGGCTGCATGTACAATGTCATTTTCCTGACGCCCCCACCCTCTGTATATTTGGCCTCCATTTTCTCCAGTAAGGATGAATGACAGCTTTACTTACAGATTCTCCAGCACAATATGATGCTTTTTTGACAGCCTGTCTTTCAGATGCAGCTGAGTCCGGAAATAGAGAAAAAAAACATGCAGTTCTGCTTTTTTTCGCTCCCATCTGCTCATGGCATGCGCAGTGTGCTAAAAATTCATTCTTTATGTATGTCAAATGCAGGAATCAGTCTTTGGCGTTGAATTAAATGTTAGTGATCGCGTTTCATTGCATTCATTTTTATGTCAAATGCAGCCGGAAATAAGTCTTAGTTTTTGAGGTAAATGATAGTGGTCGCATTTCATTGAATGCACTCCCTTTTCCTACATATCAACTTTTTCTGCATCCTGTTCATATGAACAGGCCAGACAGACATGGTTTCTCCTGTGGGCTCCCTCTGTCCCCTCCCAGCAGCCCAGTAACAGCTTCTCTGTTTATGAAAACAGTGCCTTTTTTATGCCTCTCCTAATCTACTAGGGATGGGGGAGGATAATGCCAACAATGCAACCCCTCACCCTAACTCACCCTCACTCTCCCTCAACCCCTCACCCTCACTCACCCTCAACCCCTCACCCTCACTCACCCTCAACCCCTCACCCTCACTCACCCTCAACCCCTCACCCACACTCACCCACACTCACACTCACCCACCCTCACTCACCCTCACTCACCCTCACCCTCACTCACCCTCACCCTCACCCTCACTCACCCTCAACCCCTCACCCTCACTCACCCTCAACCCCTCACCCACCCTCAACCCCTCACCCTCACTCCCTCACTCACCCTCACTCACCCTCACCCTCAACATCTCAGCCTCACCCTCACTCACCCTCAACCACTCACCCTCACTCACCCTCAACCCCTCACCCTCACTCACCCTCAACCCCTCACCCTCACTCACCCTCACTCACCCTCAACCCCTCACCCTCACTCACCCTCAACACCTCACCCTCACTCACCCTCACCCACCCTCACCCTCACTCACTCTCACTCATCCTCACTCACCCTCACCCACCCTCAACCCCTCACCCTCACTCACCCTCACTCACCCTCAACCCCTCACCCTCACTCACCCTCACTCACCCTCAACCCCTCACCCTCACTCACCCTCAACCCCTCACCCTCACCCACACTCACCCCCACTCACCCCCACTCACACTCACCCCCACTCACACTCACACTCACTCACCCACCCTCACTCACCCTCACTCACCCTCACTCACCCTCACTCACCCTCACTCACTCACCCTCACCCTCACTCACCCTCAACCCCTCACCTCACTCACCCTCAACCCCTCACCCACCCTCAACCCCTCACCCTCACTCACCCTCAACCCCTCACCCTCAACCCCTCACTCACCCTCACTCACCCTCACCCTCAACACCTCAGCCTCACCCTCACTCACCCTCAAACCCCTCACCCTCACTCACCCTCACTCACCCTCAACCTCATGCTAAAGATTTACAAAAAAACCCATAAACAATTCTAAAAGCACTAACTCTAATGCTGCGAGACCTATTGCATTTCTAATGCTTGTATTCCCGGGGTTCAAGCATGGAAGCACAGCCTGCCTTCGCGCGCTGGTCCCTATCTGCTTGAACTGGTCCCTTAGTAGCTGTTGGCGGACTTGTCGAAGCTCTTCGCAGAGACAAGTCATGTGGAGTATGCCTCCCGTTGCTAGGTTGCAGAGCGGACAGACTTCATGGCCATTGCTCCTAAGCCATGGTGGTTGAAACTCTCTGCTCGGCAGGATCCCTAATCTATATTTAAAAAACTTCAGTTTTGTGATTTTTGGGTAGCCCGGGCTGAAATAAAGTTTTGGTGTCAGGGATTTATACGTATTTAGTGTCATCCACGCATGGTTTCTTTTTGCAAAAGCGGCCTTGTCCACTATTTGGGAAAGAGTTTTTACGTTTTTCCAAACCGCTTTTTTAAAGGGGTTGTGCCTTTTTAAAGGGGTTGTGCCCCAGTTGCATGTCCCAAAGTGCGGTTGCCTTGACAGCCCCCAATGCTGCCTTCAAGTAGGAGCGTGCCTGAGATACATGCCTGCTTTGTATGTCTTGCAACAGCATCGCATTTAAGGTGTCATTGGAGGCAGAGCGGAGTTGGTGGCAGCAGATAATGAAGGCTCCTTGTCTTGCAAGGTTTTGTTTTTTTAGGCCAAACTCCAACCTTATTTGGGCAGGCGAGGTGGTGTAAGACTGAAGTGAAAACAGAGTTCTATATGCTTTTACCTGGATGTTATCTAGGTTCCTGGAGTCTCTTCCTCGTAGTGCCTCGCTGCCGTAGGAAATTGAGGGGAGCAATTTAGTCTGGATGACTTTTAAATATGGTGTCAGGGTCGGCCCGATAGTTGGTTTGCTAGATTTTTCAATGTGATGGCGATCGAGGCCCCTCTCCTTTTGGTTTCCTCCATCTGCCTGACGAATGAGCCGTCGGTGTCAAAGATAAGTCCCAAGTATTTATATTCGCGTGAAGACTCTATTTTTTGGCCGCCCAGAGTCCAGGGCTTCTGGTGTTTGTTCCTGGTATTGATTGACATCGTACGCGTTTTGCTTGGATTAATTTTTAAGTTATTTTCTGTTGCGTAACTGTGCATTTCGATCAGCAAATTCTGGAGGCCAATATGTGTGTGGCTGAGAAGTACCACGTCATCCGCATATAATAGATTACTTAGGGTTTTCCTCCCAACCTCGGAGAGTGGGAGTTGCATGTGTCGAGTCAGCCTGATGAATCTGCCATAAACAGGTTAAACAAAGTCGGGGCCAACACGCACCTTTGTTTTAGCCCTTTGGCCGTGCAGATTTTGGAAGACAGATGGGTCCCGCTTCCCAGCTTCACCTGCACCCAGGTGTCATGGTGAAGTAACTTCAGCATATTAAGAAGCGATTGAGGTATGCCCCATTGTGCAAGTTTCTGCCACAACAAGCCTCTCTCGATGTTATCAAAGGCTGCGCTGAAGTCGATGTAGCACAAGTGCAGCAGCAGTTTTTTTCTTTAGCTCCATCAATAATCAGCAGGATTGCCAGGATGTTGGTGGTGGTTCCGTTTTTTTTTCCGAAACCCGTCTGGTTCCGTGGTATAATCTGCTTTGTGTCCGCCCATGTCACGATCTCCTCTAAGATTATTCCAGCGAAGTATTTGGCCTCGTTGTCGAGAAGGGCTATTAAACGGTAGTTATCGGGGACCGTTTTGTCTCCCTTTTTATGTGAGGGGACAATCGTCAACCCTCTCCAAGAATCTGGGATTCTATTTAGGAGTCTGACTTCTGTGAATAAAGGTTGTAGTATGGTGGCCCATTCTGTGTCTTTCACCTTGAACAGGACTGGCTGAATGCCATTAGGACCTGGAGCGCCTTCTTTCCTGCCCTTGCTAATCTGTTTTTAGGTCTCGCCTGTCGATGCGCATCGAGCTTGCGAGACTATGGGGGCTTAACCACTCTTTAACTAACTTGCAAGGAATCGTGGCGATTCCTTGCAGTGCCCGTGACTTTTAAGCTCAATGCGCATGCGCATTGAGCTTAAAAGCGCGTGCACAATAGCCCCCAGCCGCCTTCCTAGCCCACTCTCTCTCACAGCCTCCCCCAGCTCCGCCCCCTCACTTCTTGATTGCACGGCCGCTAGGCCGTGCCTTCCCGACTCTCCTCCCCCTCCTCCTCCTACTCTCCTCCCCTGCCTGCCGTGTCGCACCTCTCCCCGCTCCGCCCCCTCCCCTGACCCAGGGAGAAAGACACTAGCGCGAGATGAGCGAACCCTAAGACACGCGCCTGCTACGGCCATCTTGTTTTGATTGAAGCAACTGTATTTTAAGAGGTACTCACTGGAGTTGTTGCACGCTCTTCCTAACCTCACCGTCTACAGAATGCACAGAATAGGGTCAACAAAACAAACTGCTAATTGCAAAAGGGGGGGTGGGTCTCGTGGATACATTGTTATAATGGTTCGACACAGTATTTTCAATCAACATCATAAAATTATCAAAAATAATAATGAGACAAATAAATCAAGATTAATTGGTTGTTTTGCCGCTTTATTTAAACACACGGCCGCTAGACCGTGCCTCCCCTACTCTCCTCCCCCCTCCTCCTCCTACTCTCCTCCCCTGCCTGCCGTGTCGCACCTCTCCCCGCTCCGCCCCCTCCTCTGACCCAGGGAGAAAGACACTAGCGCGAGATGAGCGAACCCTAAGACACGCGCCTGCTACGGCCATCTTGTTTTGATTGAAGCAACTGTATTTTAAGAGGTACTCGCTGGAGTTGTTGCACGCTCTTCCTAACCTCACCGTCTACAGAATGCACAGAATAGGGTCAACAAAACAAACTGCTAATTGCAAAAGGGGGGGTGGGTCTCGTGGATACATTGTTATAATTGTTCGACACGGTATTTTCAATCAACATCATAAAATTATCTAAAATAATAATAAGAGACAAATAAATCAAGATTAATTGGTTGTTTTCCCGCTTTATTTAAACACCTGCTCTCGGTTCTCCACAAAGAGCTTCTGCCGAGAACTTGCCTTTCTTCGTGGAATTGTAAACAACCGAAACACGGTCGAGTTTGGCAAATCAGTGTAGGCAGTCCATTTTTTTTCAGCCTATCAAGTTTCAGCCCTGGGCGACACTTGGCTCACGTGCAATAAAGAGTGAAACGCTCGTGGGCGTGAGCCGGAAATCTCCAAAAGGGACACCAAAATAGGCTATGAGCATTGTTTTCTTTTAAATGCCGAAGGATTGTTATGGTGCTTGTACCATTGGTTTCAAATAAAGAGCGTAAAGTCCCAGCTCTTCACTGACACACTGTGTGCTCTTGGATTAATTCGTCAAATCTCTGACACACCTCAACCAAACAGAAATAACTATTTAGTATTAGGATATTTCCCTTTAAAAGAGATTTAGTACTTTGGAAATCCAAGCTATTAAAGCGATAACAGAAAACACTAGAGCTTGTAAGATGAGTCACTTCTAGTCTAATTATTGCTCTTCATATCTGCCAGAGGACCCTTGCACGAGCAATTCCATGCACATGCCTGCCTCCTATGCGGTACTGCCGGGAGCTAACTGTCCTGCAGATCAAGGGGACACACTGTGCCATCGTGCAAGGTATTAAAAACACAGCAAATAAGCCTTTATTTCTAAAGAAATTCCATTCGGGATGACATTAAAGGTTGCGTAAACATCCTAGAAAAAAATGATAGTCCCACAGGTGCACTGCCTTTAAAGCCGAAATACTGCCATACACATAAAACAAACCTGAATTAACTTAATTCAAATTGTTGTTTTTATTACACCATGTGATTCCAAGCCACTTGAGAGCGCCACTATAAACTGATTATTTAATTGTTGATAAGAACTGTCGAAATATAATTCATTCGTAATTCTAAATTCAATCCCCATTCCCCAATGCATTTCGGATGAAAATCCACCATCAGGGGGTTTGCTTTATTTTTTTAATCCAAATTGCAATAAACATGCTGAAAACTAAGAATAAGAAACGTATGCACGTAAAAATGAAATTGCGCGTTTGCCAACAGTTAACACGCTTTCAATGCCACCACAACCACCACCCCATCCACCACCACATCCACCATCACCTCCACATCCACCATGACATCCACCGCCACATCCACCACCACATTCACCAGTCACATCCACCACCACCACCACATCCACCACCACTTCCACCACCACCTCCACCGCATCCACCACCACCATTACATTCACCACCGCATCCACCACCACCACCGCATCCACCACCACCACATCCACCACCACCGCATCCACCACCAGATCCACCACCACCACCACATCCACCATGACATCCACCACCACCACCACATCCACCACCACCACATAAACCACCACCACTACATCCACCACCACATCCACCACTACCACCACCACCGCATCCACATCCACCATCACCACCGCATCCACCACCACCGCATCCACCACCACCGCACCCACCACCACTACATCCACCACCACATCCACTACCACCACCACCACATCCACTACCACCACCACCCCATCCACCACTACCACCACCACCACATCCACCACCACTTCCACCGCATCATCCACATCCACCACTTCCACCGCATCCACCACCACCACTTCCACCACATCCACCCCCACATCCACCATCACCACCACCACCACCACATCCACCACCACCATATCCCCCAGATCCACCACCACCACATCTATATGTGTGTGGCTCTGTGTGTGTTTAGGTGCAAATGCAATGTTCTTGGATTTTCGTCACAATAAAATACACTGAACATAATCTTCACAAAAGTTAATTACAAACATTTAAGCTATTGCCATTATAAATTACAATAACTTTTATTTAAGTATTAATTATTTACAAAATTAAAAGCCATTGTTATTTGTAATATCAATACATCTAAGTCACGTAAATACACACATTGCATTACAAATGCTATAGGTGTCACATTTGCGAAAGTTAAAACTATTGACATTGTAACTGACAAAGCTATTAATTTAGCTACTTTCAAAACCAACACATAAATAAAAAAAAGTGTCATTTACAATACCAATAGCTCAAACTTTTCTAATGCGAGACCTATTGCATTTTCAATGCTTGTTTCATATGGTCTTTGTGCTACCGGAACACAGAAGTCGCAAATGACTGTTAGGGATTCCATGGAAAATGAGAACATCGCCAAACTGGACATCATACTGGTCAATACTTAATAGTAAGCTCCTCCTATATAGCCACTGCTAACTCCAGCATGACTATATTTGCCTTCATCTCACTAGAACAACTAACAGACATGATTACTAACAGTGAGCCTTTTGGTTTCCCCACTAAGTTTGTTCCTGCAAGAATAATGAAGCATCTCCTAAAGGGTGCAGATTATCTCTCAAATATCTTCATAGTTCACTCTCTGAAAGCATCCTCCTCTGGCAAACTGCAATTATGGGGCCTCTGTTAAAAAAGCCTAGGCTTAACCATTAGGTCTTAAACAACTTCAGCCTCATCTCCTTGCTTCCCTACCTAGCCAAACTGTTGTTAAAACTCATCTTCATAAAACAGAAGCAGTTCGCTGAAGACAACTCTCAGATGGGCAGTAAGCAGGTTTCCGCCCTGTGCAATGCACTGAATTGGTAGTGCAGTCAGCCCTTGATGATTTGAGGAAGCTCATTGACACAGGTGTAGTTGGAATGCTGATCCCATTAGATGTGTTGTAGCAGCATTTAACACTTCAAGTCATAATATTCTATTATTTTTTATGCCATAGGTCAGCCTCAGTTCTTCAGTGGATTAAATCTTTCCTCACGTGCAGAAATCAAAGTGTAGTACTAGCTCCGTCCGCTTCAAAAATAAAACCATTTACTATTGGTGTCCCCAATGAGTCCACTTTATCTCCTTTTCTCTTCAACCTTTATCTTTGACCACTAGCCTCATCTCTCCATCAACCGGAGTTAGGTTTTACGTGTATGCAGATAATACAGGGGTATTGTTTCTCTTCCTCTCTTCTCTAGGCATTCCCAAGTTAGGCACGATCTTTCTAATGCATTTATTTATTTATTTTAAAAGTTTTATATAGCGCTGGCTAGACCCAGAGATATCAGAGCGCTTTACATGAGGTTCCACAAAATGACATCAGTTACAATTTACATCCGTTGCTAGACAAACATTACAAGAGTATAGAAGAGCAGATAAGTAAGGTGTAGAGGGAAGGGGGTAAGGGTAAAGGGGTAGGAGGGAGATCCGGCAGAGAGACGAAGGAAAGTCTGCCCAAAGTCCGGCTGGGTAGGTGACGGTCGAGGGGGAAGTCCCAAAACCCATCTCCTCTATAGCTATCAGGTAGCTCCACCGGGCATTGACCAAATAGCTAGGTCTCAATGGGAAAACATTTAAAGAACATAGAGGGTGAAATAAATGGAGCGTAGAGGGGAAATGGGGTAGAGTAAAGGAGTAGGAGGGAGCATCGGACAAAGAGACGCAGGAAAATCTGCTTAACGTCCAGCTGGGTAGGTGACGGTCGAGGGGGAAAGTCCACAGCACCTCTCGTCTTTAGCTACCAGGTAGTTTCACCGGGCGCCGGCCAGAAAACTAGGTCTCCACGGTCGGGGGTAGGTTCATAGATTCAATGTCCAGATGGGGGAAAGGTCAATGTCAAGCTAAATATCCCATAGGAGGAGCACAACGTGGCCTTGCATAGTTTGTTGGTAGATGTCCAACAATTGTTCTATTTGTCCCGCATGTTACTATTAACTTGGAATCCTAGTGATGGCCTGAAAGCATTAAACCTCCACCTGTCCCTGCTAAAGTTGTCTGTTATCATGGGGTTCGCCTTGACAGTGGCCTCTTACTAGAGACCCAGGTCTACTTAAGCGACCCACACATGCTTTTTTCCAATCCCAAACTTTTTCCAATTCCAAACTTTAAAAAAATGCCTTACCATTTATTGATGCTAACCTTGTTTCATAGAAGTTAATGTCCAGTCATGGTCAGACTATGCCGATGCAATCTACCTGACAGCCCCAGTAAAGTTGCTAGATCAACTTCAACTCATCGGTTGTGGAGGTAGATTCTGGTGCCAGAGGGAACAAAAGTTTCCTCTGAGGGCATCAGTCTATACATTTTCTCAACTTTGAGAAATTATTTACACACATGCACACTTCACGCAACACTCAATACACACATACACACATACAATACACATACAAGGACCCTCTAGAATGTGGAAATAATTCGCAGTTCCCTCTTAAATATGGATTTTATGGAGGCGCTAGGGGGCGCACAGCGGAATGGCTGCCTGAACTGCAGCTCCGCCGGGCGATCCTGAATGATGTGATCCATTGCCGCTAATATACACCCACCCACGCTGCGCGACTATGTACTAGTGTGGGAAGGTGTGGAGCAGCTTCGGACCGGTGCAACAGAGAGTACTACCCCCGCAATGCTGGGAACTGCCGTGATCATCGTGGGAAATACCGGACTGCCTGACAAGATGGCCGGCGGTTACAGACAGTAACGCTATGCACAAAAGCGTTACCGGCAGCGGACAGCCCAGGCATCCCAACGATCGTCACCGGAGGTGAGCACGAGCTGCCAGGACTGGCGAGGCTGATTTGCGCTGCACTTATCCCTGGGGATTACCGGCGGGGCTCGTCGGTGCTCCGGCCGGATGCCTGACAACATGGCGGCGCTCGATTTGGGACTGGCGGGCTCGGCAGAATAGCGCCGGCGGCCCAACTCTCTGCCTCCTGTACTTGCAGCCGGCGAACAGACGTAGTGAACGACGGGGGCATGTTATCACCTGGCAGGTAAACTGGGGAAGGCACGGCACAGAAGACCTGCTGCAGCTCACACTGGATAACGGAGGAGAACGCGCTCATGGGGAGGGAAGCCATCGAGAGCTAGTTTGCACTCGAGGAGTTGCTTTGCCTGCAGGGCTGGGTGCAAGGAAGCCCCCCCCAAAAGACAAGAGCGAGCCTCTCCAATACGCATCGTAGGGAAGCTGGAGTGACCAGGTCGCGCCCCCACCCATACTCCTCAACTGAAGGTGGCCATATTAGAAACAGCACTAACACCACGTGCAGCTGCTGGCTAACACTAACGTGGAAACACGGCTACGTCGGCCAGGGTAACGAGGGCGTCTGGACCCACAAGGAGAAAAGAGCATTCACCGCCCGCCGCAATGGGAAAACCGGATAAGCAGCAACCGAAACTTTCCTTTGACAACAGGAAAGCGCCTAAACCTACAGACGATATAACGGAGGCCGGAGGATCTTCGGAATCGCCGCCCACTACCAACATAGAGAAGATATTGATAGCGATCCAATCGAATCTGCAGGACATAAATGGTAAACTGGACAATCTGACGTGCAGGATGGATGGCATGGCTGCCCGACAAGAAAAGCATGGCGAACGGTTGGACGAGGCCGAAACGAGGATTACGGCTGTTGAAGATGAAGCGCGAGCGTCCACCACTAAATGCGCGGGAATGGAACGCATCCTCGAGGTCATAAAAGCGAAGGAGGAGGATTTGGAAGCGCGCTCGAGGCGCAACAACGTGCGAATCACAGGCCTGCCGGAATCGACCAACACGGGGCGTATGGAACAATACATAGAAGGTCTCTGTAAAGATGTATTTGGGGCGGAGGCCCTGTCGCAGATCTTCATTGTGGAACGAGCCCATAGATCATTGGGCCCCAAACCACCGCCCGGCGCCACACCCAGGCCGATTGTGGCGCGGATCCTTAATTACCGCGACAGGGACACGATCCTCCGACTGGCAAGGGAGAAGGGCAAAATCACACATCAAGGCAACTCACTGGAGTTTTATCCGGATCATACGGTCGCTGTTCAGCAGGCACGTAGGGAGTACGCCGCAGTGAAGGCCAAACTACGAGAGTTGAACATTGGGTATTCTATGTTGTATCCTGCACGACTTCGTGTGGTGTGGAAGGAACAGACGGTCGTTCTGGCGACACCAAAAGCGGCCCTTGAATTTGTCAAGAAAATACAGCGTGAGGCGAGGTCCGAATCCCAAAACGATCAGAACAGAGACTCAGACTGATGCAACTGGAAATGTCCTTCGTCGAACAGTGGTAAGAATTGCTGCGCGAATGATTACAATGGCCGATTGCTGAATGATCCTCAGCGGGACTGGGCAAGGCTGACTAGCACAAGACTACTGAAGGTGAGATGGTGGCGTTAAAATTTGACATTGACCAGCGGCAGGGTGGGGATAGACAGAGGGGCCGGGTAGGTGAAGGTATCCTATCTTGAACTATGACGGTTGCCGGTGGCTGGGCACTGATACCGGGTCCCCCCGCTGGATGCAGGGTCATGCAGCCGCTTTAAACTGTCAACAATGCCGCCACTGTGAAGCCAGGTCCTATTATATGAGGTATGCTCGCAGACTCATTTGACTGAGGTGTGATAGCGACAGTGGTAGAGAACCTTTGAAGACTGCGATGCGTTACACGTTGCAGGGCATGGACTACTAAAGGTGTATCGCCCATGCACGATACTGATTAACAAACCATATGTGACCAGACAGAGGAGGTGCGGGGGGGCTACTGTGCTTTGGCTGAACTGGGGTTGGCCCCTGCTATGGGCATCTGTCCGCTATGAGAAACGACTGCATATCCTCAATGGCTGCTCCGCTGCCTGCATCCAGATGTGGGGTGATAGTGGGTCAATGGGACAGTGGTTAATGGACACATACATAGCGATCATGTTCGATTCTTTTGAGTATCGCCCGCACCCGTCCACCGGGTGTAGGGTTGTGCCACTGGCGGTCCTCCATGAGGGTAATACCCGACACAAGTTCTGGTATGAGCACCAAGTTGTTGTTTAAATGGTTGAGGGGAATGTGCTCTGAGGGGGTATGGCTTCGGCAGGTTGGGGATGCTGGAGTGGGTGGGATAAGGGGTGGGGGGGTATTTGAATGTTTTCGAAGACCGACGGTATTGCAAATGTACACACTATTTAGATATACACTGAGAAGGTTTGTGAATGCAACATACGATTACTGTGATGGATGGGATTGGGCTCCCACTAGGTGGGGTTGGGATCGGGGCGGATTGCTTGCGTGTGCAGGGATGAATGGTACGGCATCAAATGGGTACGCCAGGTTCTAGAAATGAGAGCAGGAACGGACTAAACGTCCTTACGTGGAATATACGGGGGTTCTCACGCCCACAGAAAATCAGGCAAGTATTTGCCAGTCTCACCAGATGGAATATCGACATAGCATTCCTGCAGGAATCGCATCTGGCACCGCATACTCACGCTACACTGGGGTCGAGATGGGCGGGTTCGTCATACAGAGCCTCGTACTCATCCTATTCCCGGGGGGTGCTCACTTTGGTCAAGAAGGGGGTGCACTTCGAAGAGAAGCATGTGACACAAGACCCAGCTGGCAGATATTTACTTGTGACAGGCAAGCTAAGGGGGCAACACATAACACTCCTCAACATATATGGCCCGAATATTGATGCACCTGACTTTTATCGGGAAATCTGGGGACACTTGCAGAAACACGCGGGCACACACATATTATGTGGGGGGGACTGGAACGTGACACTGCAGGACGGGCTGGACCGACCCTCCCAGTCCGTGGAACAGCACAAGCAGGCGAGGCTTATGATAGGTCACATGATGAGCGATCTAGCATTAGCAGATATCTGGAGACTACAACACACTACCGATCCTGGCGCTACTCACATCACCGCATCACACAATAGTTGGTCCAGACTGGACTACTGGCTGGGATCCAAGGATATTGCACTGTGGGCACGTAAGGTACAGGTACTGCCGCGCACATTGTCGGACCACAACCCGGTTCTATTACAGCTGGACATTCCGCACTACACACCCCCCCCCTTCCACTGGCGATTTAACTCCCAGGCCCTCACAGACCCTGTATATGTCGACACCCTGACTAAGGCGATAAAGGACTACTTCGCTAATAACTCTCAAACTACGGACGACCCATGTCTACTCTGGGAAGCCTTTAAGGCCACAATAAGGGGCGTCTGCATTAGCACCACCATAGGGGTACTCAAAGACATCAGATGCCAGATTCGCCGCTGCGAAAATCAGATGAGGGACCTTGAGTTACAATATGAAAGCACACAGGACATATTGTTGTTACCCAAATTGCGCGACTTACACACGGAACATGCTGATTTCCTGACGTCGGAAATCAAGTATCTAGATCGCGAACATGTAGCCAGGGCTTTTGGAGAAGGGGGCAGGCCAGGACGTGTACTGGCGCGGAAAATATGTGAGGGCCGGGGGCATTCAGCGATACTCCGGGTCAAGTCAGGAGCAGGTGTAGTTCAAACGCACTCAGCAGACATAGTCAAATGTTTTGCAGAATCTTACAGCACACTATATCAATCTCAACCCACAGCTACAGCTGAGGAAACTTACGAATACCTCCATGATGTGGCGATTGGCTGGCTGTCAGACGCCCATCGGGAATATCTGGCTAGGCCAATCACGGTTGAGGAGGTCACTGAGGTGATCGCATCGCTCCCAAATGGTAAGGCGCCAGGCCCGGATGGGTACACATCCGAATTTTACAAGAAATTTGTGGATATCATTGCCCCATATTTGGTGGACATGTACGGCGCCTCCTTTGAAGGTTCACTGCTCCCCCCCTCGCTGCGCGAAGCTATGATCATTGCACTCCTCAAACCGGCCAAAGACCCGGAAAGTTGCGACTCCTACAGACCCCTCTCCCTGATCAATGTGGACTCGAAAATACTTGCGAAGTTGCTAGCTGTCAGATTGTCCCCCCTGATGACTCGCCTAGTGCTCCCGGACCAAGCGGGGTTTGTTCCCACAAGATCCACCTCACATAACACCAGGTCCTTGTTCGCTCTGGCGCACTATCTCAAACCCTCGGTTAAAGCGGTAGCAGTAATGCTCGACGCCGCTAAAGCGTTCGATTCCATCGAATGGCGTTACATGTTGACCGTCCTTAATAGGATGGGTTTTCCTAAAAGATTCGTCCAGTGGATTTCTTTGTTGTATACCAAACCGTGTGCGAGGGTCCGGATCAATGGGTACGTTTCGGCCCCATTTGACATTGGTCGGGGAACGAGACAGGGTTGCCCCCTATCGCCCCTGCTCTTCGCACTAGCGTTAGAGCCGCTGGCGTGCATAGTGCGTCAAAACTACGGAGAATCGGCGTTGCAGTTTGTGTCTAGGCCGCTACACATATCGCTCTACGCGGACGACATGTTGCTTTATGTCCGCGATCCAGAAACACATCTGAACCCGCTCCTCAGGGAGTACATCCGATTTGGGGGCCACTCGGGGTTGGCGATAAATTGGTCCAAGTCTTCACTAATACCTCTCACCGATTCCACTAATTCCTTTGCAATAGATTACCAACTAGAGTGGCAGCAGGACCCGATACGCTACCTGGGAGTCATGTTCCACAGGGACCCAGACGAAGTCATGCGTGCGAATTATGGGGTAGTGATCACCAAACTGGAGGATAAGGTCAGACGTTGGATACACCTGCCATTATCCATGGCCGATCGAATAGCGATCGTCAAAATGAACATCTTGCCTAAGTTGTTATATCTCTTTAACAACATTCCCATCACGCCTACGCGGGAGGTCTTTCGGCGCATAAAATCCCTGGTGCTAACACTGATTTGGGCGGGTAAACAGGCTCGCATTGACCTACAGACACTAACGCTCCCGATAGCAAAAGGCGGTTTTGGGGTGCCCGATTTTCTCCTATATTACCTCTGTGCCCAGGCACAGTACGCAGCATACTGGTACCATGAGGTCCCCTACATCACACACGTGGCCATTGAGGAGGGAGACGCCCATCCGGTCCCCCTGTCGGCGATATTGTCCCACGCTAGACCCCCGCTCCATTCGAAGGACATCAACACGGTGGACACCACGATCAAGGCATGGAACAAACTAGGGCAACTGGCTCACAAGACCCCATTATATGCACCGAACATGCCACTACAACACCATCAGGCTTTGTCTGTCACTAGCGAGAAGGTGGGGATGTCGCTACTGTCCAGAGCTGGGATCGACAAAATGGGAGACGTATTTCAGGGGGGCACATTTATAGAACTTGACAACTTGGACTATATTCAAAATCAGACTCTTATGTTCCGCTTCACATACTACAGATTGACAAGGGCATTAAGAGGACATTACCCTTCATTCCCTGAGGAGCCGGCAACTCTAGCGCCATTGCAAATGCTGATCACCACGAGTGATCTGTCTCACTTGGTATCCAGACTCTACACTGCTGCACAATCAGACATAGCAGGACACACTCTTAAAGCTAAGGAGAGGTGGGATGCACTACTAGATACTCCACTGTCAGAGGTAGAATGGTACAGTTCATGCGCACTGACACAAATACTAACGCCAAACGGAAATCTGAGAATTATCCATTTCAAATTCATCCACCAATGCTATTATACACCGGTGAAAATGCGCAGATATGGGCTTCAAGA